>NC_073382.1:68374487-68713987 GCF_028641065.1 Leucoraja erinaceus
ATGGTGGTAGAGGCAGATACAATAGTGGTATTTAGGAAACCTTTGGATAGCACATGGATATGCAGGGACTAGATGGATATACTGGAGATAATGCAAAAACAAGGCAGGTTAGTTTAAATTGGCATTCTGTTCAGCAGGGACTTTGTGGGCTGAAGGGCCTGTTCCTACGCTGTGCTATTGCATATTCAATGCTCTAAATACTGGTTCCCCCAGCAACCCCTGCAGTGCAGGAAGTCTCTCCTCCCATCTGCAGCAGAGGTGCAGTGATGCCGGAGCTCACTGTTAGAAAACAAAGCCAAAATAAACAGCGGGGAATTTTAACTAGCCCCGGGCTAAGTCACAGATAGCAGGAGGTCCTGTTGAATGATAGTTTCCTGGACTGGAGGAACGTGAGCAGCAGTGTTACCCAAGAGTCAGTGTTGGGGCCATAACTTGTTTTGGTTTATATTAATATATGATATAATAGGGTGGCATGGTGGTGTATCAGTAGAGCAACTGCCTTACAGCGCCAGAGATCCTGACTACGGTTGCTGTCTGTACGGAGTTTGTACATTCTCCCCGTGACCTGCATGGGTTTTCTCCGAGATCTTTGGTTATGGGACATATAGATAGAGTAGACAGCCAGAACCCTATTCCCAGGTTGGACAGGCTAGATGCAGGAAGATTGTTCCCGATGTTGGGGAAGTCCAGAACAAGGGGTCACAGTTTAAGGATAAGGGGGAAATCTTTTAGGACCGAGATGAGGAAAACGTTTTTCACACAGAGAGTGGTGAATCTCTGGAATTCTCTGCCGCAGAAGGTAGTTGAGGCCAGTTCATTGGCTATATTTAAGAGGGAGTTAGATGTGGCCCTTGTGGCTAAAGGGATCAGGCGGTATGGAGAGAAGGCAGGTACAGGATACTGAGTTGGATGATCAGCCATGATCATATTGAATGGCGGTGCAGGCTCGAAGGGCCGAATGGCCTACTCCTGCACCTATTTTCTATGTTTCTATGTTTCTATGTACGAAGAATGAAGACAGATCTAAAGGGTTCATGCACAAGTTTTGAAAGTGGCTTGACAGATTAAGAAAACAGTTAAGACATACACAGTTGTAGACTTTATTGATAGAAGTACCAAGAATAGAAGCAGGGAGGTCAGATTAAAGCTTGACTGGTCCAACCTCAACATGAGTATTGTGCTCAATTCTGGTCACCACAATATAGGCCAATGTGATACATTAGAAAGGGTACAAAACCAATTGATATGAATGGTTCCAGGAATGGGTGATGGCAATTTCAAGGGTAGATTCAAAATTCTCTGGTTATGTTCATCATTGAAGAAGATTTGGGAAATTTTTGACAGCAGTATACACCCCTCATCATTTGATGTTCCCTTTGATGGAGGGGTTGAGAGTCTGAAGTCTAAAATAAATGGGCAGAGAATTAAATAGGGATAGAATAGGATTAGTAAAGAAAATAGGCGCTCGATGGTAAGTGCAGACTTGACGGGCTGAAGGGCCTGTTTCAGTGCTGTATCTCTCCATTACTCCATGAGTATTGGATTAAGAGATAGCGAGTAAAACCTTTATTATGCAGCATTTAGTTAGAATCTGGAATATACTGCCTGCAGATGTGGTGGAGGCAGGTTCCACTGTGGCTTTTGGGAGGGAATTGGATGAATAGATGCTGAGGAAACGGTGACAGTGGTGGAAGTGAACAACTGTTCAGCTAGAGAGCCTGCAGGGACTCAACAGGCTGAATGGCCTCCATCTGTGCTCTAACCATTCAATGGTTCATCCACCCAGAGAGTTGTGAATCTGTGGAATTCTCTACCACATAGGGACCGACCTCCTCTGGTTCAGTGGAATCCTGAGCCATACGTAACATCATGGCTGCGGTACCATAGATCAGCAGAAGACACCAGGACAAGAGTTGCTTCAGATCCCCAAAACACATATTACGACTGACCCTTTGTGGAAATGATTGTGAAACTTCTCATTGGTGGCATATGGTAAGTAGGTAATTACTTGTAAATTGGTAAAATACATGATTGCCGTCTATTTCTTTACTTGCTTGATAATTATATTTCATGATAATTATTGAGTGCAACCGTGCAATATTTTGTCATATTATTAAATTAAGTATTATATGTTTTATTATACTATTTATACACTGGGATGTAGTGATAGGCTATAATCTTGTTTGACCCTCTTGGGAGACTAGCTTGCCCCTCCCCCCCCAAGCAAAACTTGAAATTACGCCCTATTTTGACAGCTCCAGCACCTAAAAAATCAGCACTGCAACACTGGTCTGCAGTATTAATGAGTCCTCCCACGTCATACAAAGTGAATCACTGTGCAATTTTTCTCTCGCTGCAACTTCTCTTTTGAGCCTTTTGTAGTGCTGCTAGATATGCGTGCTGGGGAGTGTGGCTTTATAGAATCATAGAATTGTACTGCACAGCAACAGGACCTTTCTGCCCACCTTATCCATGCTGACTGTGATGCCTATCTATGCTTGTACCATTTCCCCGTATTAAGCCTGTAACCCTCTATGCCAACCCTCTATGCCAACCCTAACCGCTCTCATCTTAAACCTGTGCCCCCTAGTTCTAGACTGCTGTCCTGGGAAAAATATCTGACTATCTATCCTATGAATGCCTCCACAATTTTGAAAACCTCTAAGGTCAGCCGACCTATGCAATCCCTCCTTATAACTGCAGCCTCTCACTCGCAGCGAGATCTCTTCTGCATATCTACCACATCCTTCATGTGGTCATCTTAACTGTGGTCCAACTAATATTTTGTACAACTTCTACATTTTACTGAATAATTCTAGGTACTTTTTAACCGTGTCTTCGGCCAGTTCCGCGATTTTGTTTGGTGAGGAGTAGGCGTTACCATTGTACCCAGTATTTATTTTGCACGTCAGAATGTCTGAGGCCCAATTTCTAGGAGAGTATATTTTAATGGCTGGATTTTAAGTGACGCTTAAAAGGTGCCTGTTGGTTTTTAAGTGGCACCTGCTACATTTAAGTGGTGTTAACCACTCACGATGATGTCCCCTTGCAGAGCCATGCAGCCGCTCAGTTTGCGATTGCATCTACAGCATATTCAGTCTAGGCATAAGCTTAGGGGCGACCACGTCTTTGCGGTTGCAGCTCCTAGACTGTGGAACAGCATCCCCCTTCCCATCAGAACTGACCCCTCCATCGACTCCTTTAAGTCAAGATTAAAATCTTATCTATACTCCCAAGCCTTTCCTGACGTCCACTGAGCGAGGGCTATATGTATATATGTATGTAGTTTGTTTGTTTATACTATTCTTATAACAAATGTAAAGCACTTTGGCCAACGAGAGTATTTTTTTTTAAATGTGGTATATAAATAAATGTGACGACTTGACTTGACTTGACCATTACTGATGAGCAGGCAAGAGAAGAAGTCATGCACATGTTGTGTAGAATTTCTCCTTTTCATTCCTTTCCTGGACAGTTATTGGGATGGGTGATTAATACCTATGATTTGAGAAATATTACAGGTTGATGCAGCTGTGGGGCAGCACAGAGTTGTGACTGGTTTGAGCATGACCTTGCCCATTGACTCCAGATGCAGGATCCCTTTTCAGCAAATATCTTGTTCCTGTTGATGTTCACAAGTGTTGTGGTTGCACTAATTGTAGTGAATGCAAAGAACCCCATCACATTCGTAACCTTTAGTTCATATGATGGAAATGCTTGATGTGGTCAGAAGGTTAGACGCAGTCTGAGAATAAATTATTTCTGCCACATTATTTGGTGCTCAATTGGCAGAAATCTTGGTGATTTGAAATATATCAGAAATCATTTGACTGATTCATTTAAGCTTCTGTACAAGGATGATCTCAGATTGGCAAAGGGAGTGTTACTGAAATCAGGGAAGCATTTGGACCTTTTCTATGTTTTGTATATTGAGCATTTTATAATAATAGTTGAAATGTTGTAGTTCCATTAATGTAAGATTGACAGAAACATTGTAGGTCTTGAAAATGAATTAGAAAGAAAATAATCTATATTGGGACTAAGGTCTCATGCAAATTGCTCTATGAGATGTCAAAATGAATACCGTGATTATAATATCACATTTACATTAGTGGAATCATGTACTAGATTGCTTGAGGGTGCACCATACGATATTACTGTTTTCACTATCCATTTAATACACTGGCAGTGCGACATTGTACTCAGCTGCCTGGGCACAATGGGTTTAGTTGTGGAACTCAAAATAGCATCTGTGTAGAAAGGAACAGCAGATGCTGGTTTACACTGAAGTTAGGCACAAAATGCAGGAGTAACTCCTCGGGTCAAGCTGCTTCTCTGGAGAAAAGGAAAAGGTGACATTTCACTTCTCTCCAGAGATGCTGCCTGACCCGGCGAGTTACTCCAGCATTTTGTGTCTATCTTCAAAATAGCATCTGATGTACTCATGCTGTATCATGTTGTATGTGATATCAGGAAAGTAGTTAAAATACATGCTAATGTCTGTCCAGATCTTGCAGAGCTGACAGATTGTGATGTTAGACAACGTGCAGGACTGATTTAAAGTCAACTCTTCCATTTCTGAGACAAGATCTGAATTCTCTGATCTGTGTCAAATTGCACATGCATTAGCTACACCTCGTATGTAAGTGCATACAGTGCGATGCTGTGGAAATGAAGTGCCAGAAAATTAAGGGCACTGTCAGCTTTGATATTTTCAGTTCTGCTGTTGGTCACAGCCACGGCAATGGATGTTCAAACTAGTGTTGGTATCTTCTCTTCCATGGTTATTGGATCTACCAGGTGTGCCAATTGTCCAACTGGCTCTGGTTTCTTTCACCGTCTCCTGCAAGAGACAGCAAGTGTGTCAATGGGTGTTGTGCAATACCTTTGGATCAGGCAGGTATAGTGGTTGAATGAAGGCACAAGAAATTGCTGGAATCTTGATCGGCGCACAAACTGATGGAGGATCTCAATGGGTCAGGCAGGATCTGTGGAAGGAATGGACAGGCAGTGTTTTGGTTTGGGGCCCTTTTTCAGCAGTGGTTGAATAACCTGCAGAAAATCACATGCTCTATGATATGGGTGTGAAGCATACAAAGGTGCTATGTGATTGAGAATGCAGTTAAAGCATAACATCATCAAGAATGAAAAACGAATTGTGAGGTCATTGCTCAGCAAAATTAACTCAATCTAAGATTATTCCGATACAAGATACCATTATATCTCTTGCATACAACTTAGAACTTAACTACTGGCTTAACTTCCATGGCTATCTTCTCCCACTGTATATTGGGCATGCATTTAAATAGACTGCTGGTCTTTTCTAGATGCAGAAGACCTCTTCTACTTTCCACTGTACCTTCCAGTGCAGTCGCTAAGGTTGGATGAGTGGGCAAATGCATGGCAGATGAAGTATAATGTGGATAAATGTGAGGTTATCCACTTTGGTGGCAAGAACAGGAACGTAGACTATTATCTGAATGGTGCCGATTAGGAAAAGAGGAGATGCAACGAGACCTGGGTGCCATGGTACACCAGTCATTGAAAGTAGGCATGCAGGTGCAGCAGGCAGTGAAGAAAGCCAATGGTATGTTAGCATTCATAGCAAAGGGATTTGAGTATAGGAGCAGGGAGGTTCTACTGCAGTTGTACAGGGTCTTGGTGAGACCACACGTGGAGTATTGCGTACAGTTTTGGCCTCCTAATCTGAGGAAAGACATTCTTGCCATAGAGGGAGTACAGAGAAGGTTCACCAGACTGTTTCCTGAGATGGCAGGACATTCATATGAAGAAAGACTGGATAGACTCAGCTTGTACTCGCTAGAATTTAGAAGATTGAGGGGGATCTTATAGAAACGTACAAAAGTCTTAAGGGGTTGGACAGGCTAGATGCAGGAAGATTGTTCCCAATATTGGGGAAGTCCAGAACAAGAGGTCACAGTTTAGGATAAGGGGGAAGTCTTTTAGGACCAAGATGAGAAAAACATTTTTCACACAGAGAGTGGTGAATCTGTGGAATTCTCTGCCACAGAAGGTAGTTGAGGCCAGTTCATTGGCTATATTTAAGAGGGAGTTAGATGTGGCCCTTGTGGCTAAAGGGATCAAGGGATATGGAGAGAAGGCAGGTACAGGATACCGAGTTGGATGATCACCCCTGATCTTATTGAATGGTGGTGCAGGCTCAAAGGGCCGAATGGCCTACCCCTGCACCTATTTTCTATGTTTCTATGTTTCTAAAGACTTTGGAACCCATTTTCTTTCATGCAACTTTCTCCGTTTCCGAGTCCTGCTCAACTACGATGCAAATCTATTTTAGGTCTCGCTTTTTAAACGGGGCTTGCATAATTCACGTGCTATATCCAGAAATCATTACAACAGCAGGGAACCCGCATTTGCTGAATTGCCGACTTTGCTGAGCTATTTAAACATTACAATCCTTGCATCAGTTTGGGGCTTATCTAATTTAGCTCCCGGTATCTTTAGTGAATCATTATTTAAAAGGTTTCCATTTAAATGAAACATTTTCCAAGCAACCAACCAACAAGCCGTAATACTTTCATACTCATCTTTGCAAGTGCAGATGTATTTAGTCTGCAATATCTTTTATCATTTGACTCACAGGGTTACAAGGATAGAATTCTCACGTTGTTGGGCAGGTTAAGGAATTCAAACTTAATGCTCTCTGGGGTGAAGTTTTATGGTGTCCTAACAAGCCCAGTTAATCCTTGCCTCTTAAGCAGGATGTACACTGAATTTGCGTTGAATGTTGATTATGTTTATCTGAAGAAGGGTCTCGACCCGAAACGTTGCCTATTTGCTCCATAGATGCTACCTCACCCGCTGAGTTTCTCCAGCTTTTTTGTTTACCTTCGATTTTTCCAGCATCTGCTATTCTTTCTTAAACATGATTATTTTAATGTTCAGCTAGTGCTAACTGTTTGTTGGCACATTATCACTGCAGAGAACCAAATGCCATGTGTGTTGTGGTCAGGATAATAATCAGTGATATTCCCAATAATCAGTGCTATGACCATTGAAAGTTTGATATTATATATGGCTTGGATAAAGGAATACAGGATCATGTTTTTTAAAATTGACAATTATAGACTATATGGTGTGTGCATGGGGTTATAGACAAAGCTAGTGCCTGGTGCACTGTGAATACAAGGTGTGATTCCAAATTGATGGAAATTGTTGGAGGTGGGTGAGTTTAGGGTCTGTCCCACTGCGGCGACCTAATTGGCGAGTTTAGAAGAGTTTAGGAGTGTTTGAAAAAGTGTCATGTTGAAGATCTCCTTAGACTATGTAGAAGACCTCCTTCGACCTCCTTTGACTGTGTTGAAGACTAGCTTCGACTAGGTTCGTGAAAATTGGACACCAAATAGTGGAGAGTGAAGACGACCTCCTTCGACCTCCTTCGACCTCCTTAGACTATGTTGAAGATCTCCTTCGACCTCCTTAGACTATGATGAAGACCATCTACGACTACCTTCGATTGCCTTCGATTACCTACGAATAACATGCTGACCTACTACGACCTACTTCGACTAAACCTACGAGTAAAAAAAGTATAGATTTTTTTCCATGGCTACCTTTCTTTACTCGCGGGCATTTTTCAGCATGTTGAAAAATTTGCCGCAACCTAGCTGAGGCCTCTTGTACGTGGGGACTACTCTTGAGCATGAAGGAGAGTTACAAAGACTTCCTAGGACCTTGTGTTGACCATGCTTCGAGTATGAGTCGAGGGCAAACTCTTCTAAACTCGCCAATTAGGTTGCCGCAGTGGGACAGGGGCTTTTGTATCTTAAGTTAGAGGAGCACACCAGAAGGCATTACAAGGTATCAATTTAATGCCTCTCCAGGGTGGCTGACTGTCTGCTGCAATTATTATGTATCATGCCTCTTGTACATGTATGTCTGTTGGGCTTCCTTGACACCTACTGGAGTAGAACTAGCATCTTGTGAACCTAGCCTTCCAGGTCAAGGCCATTAATTAAGAGGTCCATGCTCTTCCAGGCTGTGAACATCTCCCAGGCAACTTCCTCTCCCCCTTCCCAGTTCTCCTACCAATCTTACATTTTATCCGACTACATTTTATCTCTGCACCGTCCACTCCCCTGACATCAGTCTGAAGAAGGGCCTTGACTCGAAAAGTCATCCATTCCTTCTCTCCAGAGATTCTGCCTGTCCTGCTGAGTTACTCCAGCATTTTGTGTCTATCTTCACTTGTATAATAGCAGCCAGTGCCTGATGCTACCACAATGCATCTTGTCCTTATGAGGTGCAGACTGGCTTTAACTAGTATTAGCTGTAAGTTCATAAGTTCCAGGAGCAGAATTAGGCCATTTGGTCCATCGTCTACTCCACCATTTAATCGTGGCTGATCTATCTTTCTCTCTCAATCCTATTCTCCTGCCTTCTCCCCATAACGCCTGACACCCTTACTAATCATGACTCTGTCAATCTCCCCCTTCAAAATACCCAATGACTTGGCCTCCACCGCTATCTATGGCAATGAGAATTAACAGATTCATCACCCATTGACTAAAGAAATTCCTCCTCATCTCCTTTCTAAAGATACGTCCTTTTATTTTGAGGCTATGACTTCTGGTCCTAGACTCTCCCACTAGTGGAAATATCCTCTCCACATTCACTCCGTCGAGGCCTTTCACTAGTGGAATTTAAGTCTGTTTTTAGGCAATAGGCAACAAAAGTCTAACATGAGCTGGGTGTTAAAATGATTAAAATTCACCTTGTTTCTTGAATCAGTGCATTTGGTGGTAGAAAACAGTGAGGCTAGGCAGATGGTGGAAGGTGATGCATTTTGACAGAAAAAATGGAGAGAGACATAGATTTAACAGTGATGTTCTAAAGAGTGTACAGGAACAGAAAGAGGGATGGATTCACATGAAGGTGACAGTTACATGGAATCTAATAGCCCTGTCCCATGGTGCGAGTTCATTCCAAGAGCTCTCCCGAGTTAAACAAAAAATCAAACTCGTGGTAGGCACGGAGAATGAACGTAGCGGGTACGTCGGAGCTCGGGACGTCTCTTAGCACCAACGGCAGGTACTCGGGAAGACTCGCTAATGGCAGGTAAGCACGGAAAGACTCGTAAAGATTTTTCAACATGATGATAAATGTCCACGAGAGCCCTGAGTGCCGACGAGTGGCCATTCCTATAAATCTCCGAGTTCGAATCAGGGCAAACTCAGGAGAACTCTTGGAATGAACTCGTACTGTGAGACAGGAGTTTAAGGCTTCATAAATGAAAGTGTTATGTACAAAAGCGGAGAAGAAATGCAATTGTGGGAAGCGTTTATTAAACCTCAGTTCACGTCATTAGGTCATTGCAGTGGATTCTGAGCATCACATGTCTGGAAGGTTGTGATGGTCCTTGAGATTGCTGTCCTTGAGAGGAGATTTACCAGAATTACTGGTGGAACAAAAGGTTTTTGTTAGAAAGGAGACACAAGAGAAGGCAGATGCTAAGATCTGGTGCAAAAGGCAAACTGCTGGAGGAACCACTTGATCCCTTGAGTTTCTCCAGCATTTTTTTGGTGTTGTTTTAATTATAAAGTTTGTTTTGAGAACTTGGGGTTGTTCTTCTTGGAGCAAAGAAGGTCGAGTGGAGGTCTGATGGAAGTGCAGAAGATTATGAGAGGCAATGTAGACAAAGCAAAAGCGTTCCTTTTGCATGATTAAAACAAAGACAAGTGAACATTGAGTTCTGTGGAATAAATACAGGGAGCGTGTGAGAAAGAACTCTGTTTAAGCAACGAATGATAATTATCTGGAACCCACGGCTCGTCAGGATGATGGAAATAGAGATGTCAATGATTATTAAAGGGAATTGGACAGTCACTTCATAAATAAAAGAGATTTACTGATTGTATGGATGAGGAAGTGTTTAAGTGGATAGGCTGGAGAAATTGGTGTTGTACTTGAGGCAAAGATGTTAGGAATCCAGTATCTGATCCCAAACCCCACAAGTGGCATTCTACTGAAGATAAGGTGGCACATCAGTAGAGTTGCTACCTTACAGCACCAGAACCCGTGTTCGATCCTGACTACGGGTGCTGACTGCTGACAGTACGGAGTATGTACGTTCTCCCCGTGACCTGCATGGGTTTTCTCCGGTTTCCTCCCACACTCCAAAGACGTGCAGGTTTGTAGGTTCATCGGCTTGGTATAATTGTAAATTGTCCCTAGTGTGTGTAGGATAGTGAAAGTGTATGGGGATTGCTAGTCAGAGCGGATTCAGTGGGCCGAAAGACCTGATTCCGCGTGATATCTCTAAATTAAACTAAACAAATCCATTGAAAGTCCAAATACACCATACACAACAGATTCACATTTATTTATCCTGTTAGTTAGATTCAAAATATCTTTGGCAAAGTTATTAAATAAATAAAATTAAATTAAATAGAAAATACAAGCGATGCCACCCCTTTTTAAAATCTATGCTGGCTACCTGATGCTACTTTCTTTGTATATGTGGCAATATAATTCATGAGCTGTAGCGGCGGCGGCGGCAGCAGCGGAGACCCGACTCGGCCCCGGAGCTGTAGCGGTGTCAGCGGCAGCGGAGACCCGACTCGGCCCCGGAGCTGTAGCGGCGGCGGCGGCGGCAGCGGAGACCCGACTCGGCCTCAGAGCTGTGGCGGCGGCGGCGGCAGTGGCAATGGAGACCCGACTCGGCCTCGGAGCTGTGGCAGCGGCAGCGGCAGCGACCACCCACGGAGTTTGAACTGGCCCGTTCGCGGAGCACGGTTGAGCAGCGGGATTTACCATGACCCGGTGGGGTCACAACATCTGGAGCCTGGATCGCCTCGGCGCAGAGGGAGAACAAAGAGGGAAGAGACAGAGAATTTAAGATTTTTTCTTCCATCACAGTGAGGAGGTGTTTGGTGAACTCACTGTGGTGGATGTTAAATTTGTGTTGATTGTGTGTTTTTGTCATTTTCTATTATATGTATGTCTGCAGGGAAACTAAATGCATTGATGGCTACCTGATTCAGACCGAAAGGTCTGAATGACAATAAAGGAATCTGAATGACAATAAAGGAATCTAATCTAATCTAATCTAATGATAAAAGATGTTAACATTTTACATACCAGGCTAGTAACTAGGCCATTTGCATCGATAATGTTGTTTCCTCTGTCTCTCGAGTTATCACCAGCTTCTCTGAATCTCCAATCCGGGTACCCAGGCTTGTTACTGTAACTACAGGAATAGTGCAATGCAGTGACCATGTCTGCCATCATAAAAATTTGCCATAGGTCACAATTGCCACCATAATTATTTTTCTCTTTATCAAAAGTATTCTCGGATGTGCGCAGAGATTACCACAATATGTTACAGGAATAAAACTAAAAAAGTCCTTGGTACCACATTGGCAGATGAGACATTGTATATATTACCCATTGGTTTAACTCAAAGATTGTTTTTGTTGCTCAAAGAGGTGAGAGATTGCAGACCTCTGGGATGCACGAGGATCTTAGCTTCCTATTGCATGACTAACATGATTAGCATTGTTCATCAGTTCATTATATTGAACACATTTCTTTTTTCCTCCTTTGTTACTAAGGAAATAGAGGGACTCGAGGGCTTGAAGTTAGCACACACCAAAGTTGTGTGAATAGGAGTTGTGTATAATAAGCTGTGGCAGAACCAAAGGCAAAGGGCTAACACTGGGATGGTCTTGATTTTGGAAACAAGAGTCCATGAATACCTTTCAGGTTAAGTTAAAGTTCAAGATGGAGAGGATAGATCAGTGGGATTAACTGAAGATGGAGATTCCATATGGCAATATGGGATTGTTCCAATCCTCAAAAATATGTAAAATAATTGATCTGAGCAGGGAAGGTGTTTGTGCTTGTTAATGGAGTTGCCACTCTGTGTCTTGGTTAAAGAGGTGCCGCTCTCTACATTGAATGCAGAGCATGGAAAATTGGTAAAGAGAAGTGGGGCAGGACAAAGTCTGGCAAGTCATGGGTGGATAGAGGTGAGAAACATGATCGGCATAATGGTGGAGTAGGTAATGAAGACTCAAGGTGAAAAGGAGTTAACAAGGAGTGCTGAGGAGATTGATCACACCAATATTCGGAACAGGTGGGTTGCCATTTGAGGAATGGTTGGAGAAGCTAGTCTTATATCTGCATGAGGTAAGATGAGTAAAGCCAGTTGGAGGGATGTGGGTGGTAGGGGATAGGAGATGGGGAAAAGGGGAGGATTAAAGGGAAATGTGGGATTCAGGGATGGAAAATCAGTAGGAGGGGAAAGGAGCAGGGTGATTAGGAGGTGGGGTGTTGGGAGATGATAGGAGAAATAGGAGCACATCAGGATTTGGGTGGGGGACACAAGAAAGAAAGAGGAGGAAGGGAGGGGATTGCATTTTATCGTTAGGTGAAACTAATGCAAATGTTGAAGTTATACATCATTTAAGCAAGGCATTGGTAACACTGATGTGTAGCACTGAGTACAGAATTAATGTCTTTATTTAAGAAAGGACGTCACTACTTGCTGAGAAGATTGATCACACCAATATTCGGAACAGGTGCCATTTGAGGAATGGTTGGAGAAGCTAGTCTTATATCTGCTTGAGGTAAGACGAAAGATAATGGAGCTTAATGGAAACATTGAAAATTCTGAAAGATCGTGACAGAATGGATGTTGAAAGAATTAGTCCTCTGGGCTGAAAGTATAGAACCAGGAAACTATTTTAAAATGGGTCATCCGTTTAAGTGGGAGATCAGGTGAATTATTTTCTCTCAACAACTGTTCTAAACTCTTTTCCTCAAAGGAGCATTGGAGACAGTGTCGGTAAATATTACTAAGGATAGATTAGGTGGGGAGGATGCAGAGAATGGAGATAAATGACTTATAATGACCATATTGGGAATGGTTTTCAAGATAAATATTTGAATCAGTTCAGAACTAATGTGGAGGAGATTTTTGGAATGCTATAATTTGATGCTGACAAGAAGAAAAGCGGAGAAGATTCAAGCCCAGAGGACTCTGAAAGCTTTAATTGAGATCCTCACCAATTCAAGCCCTAGGCTAGATAACCGAAGATGGATATCACTTTAGATGGAAATGTAAATGCTCAGCATGGTGATGGTGCAAGTGTCATTCAGGATTGCATATTTTACATTATACATTTCATAACAGCACCCAGACAAATAGATATCAAATGGAAAGTGGGATTGCCAGAGGCAGGAGACTATGCACCAAGACGCTTGCAATGAAGCCTGTCATTTAGAAGTCAAAGGCTAGTCCCCAGAAACCTGTGCACCAACAATAAACTTGCAACAAAGTCAGAGCCCGAGTTTAATTTATTAAAATAAGTATTCCACCTTATTATTGTGGAACTTGCAGAAGCCTGGGCAATCATTCTCATTTTAGCATAGCAAGTATGTGGATTGGCACTATATTGAACTTATTTCACAGTTAGCCTCTCAGTCCCCACACCACCGTCCATCATCCACCTTGGAGGGAGATAAAGGTTTTGTTTTGAGACCATTCACAACCTCTTTTCAGAATGGAAAGTTTTTTGATTGGAAAAAGAAAGAACAAATTGAAATGAACAAATTGACGACTTCTGCAAAAGGAACACAAAATAATTATGGGTGAAGACAGTTAGGTCTATCAAAGTCATAGACATGGTGTGTCCTGATGATCATGGGAGTGGACTGGGTCGAGTTACTTGGACTGGATTACTTTCCTTTTGAAAGTAGGATTACCTTGGTTAATGAGGAGATCCAGAAACCCAGCCACTGGCACTGGTTGAGCGCATAATTGGTCAGATGAACTTTGGAGCTGCCACTGGCAAAGCAACAGATACAGACAGCAGCATAAACATGGCATAAAATATGGCAAGCAGTGGGGCAACGGCTCTTGAGGAAAATACCCAGAAGATCATGAGAATGGCAGGAAATTAAGGATAGGGTGAGAGACCTGAGAATTCTATGAGAGACCATAAAACCCGGGAGGAATTTGCGGCATATGTGGGTAACCCAATTAATGAGAGTGAATAAGGCAACTGAGGAGGAGGGAGTGATGAACACACTCTCGTACAGATGGAACTTAATGGTCTCTCACCCGATGGAGAGAGAAAGAAAACATCTGAGGGGAGGAAGAACAACAATTTGCATGCTTTGTATACCAACAGAACTAAAGACAGTTTTGTACTGTTGAATCAAGGAATTAACAGGACGGAACAAGAGCTGAATGACTTGATGAGAGTTTATCATGAAGATGTGTAATTATAGTAAATATCTATCATCGGAGGCACAATTAATACGTGAAGGTCTTCTGTGAGATCACAGAGTCGCAGTGTCCACTGGTCAGTGGCTGACAGCAAAAGGAGAACATGTTCCTTTTGCAGTTCGTCATGATGACTGTGAAAACTAATAAGGTCATAAGGTCATAAGTGATAGGAGCAGAATTAGGCCCATCACTTATCAAGTCTACTCCGCCATTCAAACATGGCTGATCTACCTCTCCCTCCTAACCCCATTCTCCTGCCTTCTCCCCATGACACACGACACCTGTAAGGGCCTGTCCCACTTGGCGATTTTCTTCGGCGACTGGCGGCATCATTGACTGACATATCAGATCACCGAAAAAGTCGCAGCGTGATGTGGCGTGATGTGGCATGATGTGGCGTGATGTGGCGTGATGTGGCGTGATGATGTATTGACGAGCAGTGTTTCCTCAAGTGTCGCAACATTTTTTTTGTTGCCGCTGGATTTTTAAATGTTCGAAATCTTTCTGCGACCCTGATACGTCAGACAATGACGCCGGCAGTCGCTGAAAAAAACGCCAAGTGGGACAGGCCCTTCAAATCAGGAATCTATCTATCTCTGCCTTAAAAATATCCATTAAACTGTTAGAATAGGTATCCGTTACAGAAGCATCTGTGGAGGTAATTTGGGGAACAAACCTGTATGAAAAATAACAAAATGGTCAGAGATGGTTAGAGAATTAGACTACGGCAAGAATTTCCAGTGAAATAGATTTTCTGAATTCCGGGCCAGTGAAAAACAGTTAATTATGAATCAAAAAAAGCATACATTTGACAGTAACTAAGCAGTTTAGAAAAATACTATTCAAAGGTGGTAATCTAAAGGAGAAGATTGTAATCTATTTGAACTGTATGAGAGATTCAGCTCAAAGAACCTTGGAATCCACACTGTAAGAAACAATAGGCTCAATGTGAGATGTTGTCCCAAGACATTTTTGCTTCATCTGTGTGGCACGATGGCACAGTGGTAGATTTTCTGCCTTTACAGTGCCAGAGACCCGGCTTTGATCCTGACTAAAGATGCTATCTGTATGTAGTTTGTACGTTCTCCCTATGAATGTGTAGGTTTTTCCCGAGTTTTTTCCCATATTCAAAATACATGCAGGTTTGTAGGTTAATTGGCTTCTGTTAATTGTTCCTACTGTATGCAGGTGTTTGTTGGTTGGCATGGACTCGGTGGGCTGAAGGGTCTGCTTCCATGCTGAATCTTTGAACTAAACTAAACTATCTGGCAAAAAAAGACAATGAGTTCCAGGAAAGAGTCTGTAAGACTTTTGCAATGTATGGCACTGCTGGATGGACTGAATCAAGTCCAGGTATTGAATGCACTGAGAGAGCACTACATTGCAAAACGGTGGTTGTTCCATAGCTTTGAAGGATGATTAAGCAGGTGGTGTATTTTATTGTCACATGTACTGAGTGAAAAGCTATGTTCTGCATGCTGTCCTACTAAATTAAATATGTCATATATAGATACAATCAGTTCAAACTCAAGTACAACAGTCAGAATATAGTTCTCAGCATTGTAGTTCCTTGGTTCCTTAGACATCAGACAAGGTTTAATTTCCTCAATGGGGTAGAGATGAATCAAACAGTACCCTAGCTTATGGAAGGACCATTTAGAAGCTTAGTAAGGAAGGGGAAGAAGTTCTTGCTGAGTCATGTGGTGGGTGTTTTCAAGCTTCAAGCAGAAATAGTTATTAATATCAGCCCAGTATAATATGGCCATGATGAGCAGGGTAGATTGAAAATAGTCATGTCAGAGTTGAAAGTCTTCCTGCTAATCCATAAACCTCCAACATGTTTGCCACCTCCAACAGGATCCCAACACTAGTCCTTCCCATCTCCAACCCTTTCCACTTTCTGCAGAGTCTGTTCCCTCTGCAACTCCCTGATTAGCTCATCCCTTCACACCCAAACCATCCCCTCCCCAGGTACCTTCCCCAACAACTGTAGGAGATGCAACACCTGTCCCTATACCTCCTCCTTCGACTCTGTCCAGGGACCTCAACTGTCCTTTCAGGTAAGGCAGAGGTTCACTTGCATCTCCTCCAACCTCATCTACTGTACCTGTTGTTCAAGGTATGGACTCTTATATATGGGTGAGACCAAGCACAAAATAGGGGATCGTTTTGCTGAACGCCTCGGTCTGCCTTGGCCTACGCAATGTCCTGGTTACCAAACAGTTTAACTCATCCTTCCAATTTCCCACGCTGACTTTTCTGTCCTGGGTCTCCTCCACTGTCAGAGTGAGACCAAATGTAAATTGGAGGAACAGCACCTCATATTTTGCTTGGGCACCTTACAACCCAGAGGTATGAATATTGATTTATTTAATTTCAAGTAACCCTTGCTTTCCCTCTCACTTCGTCACTCCCCCATCTTAATCATCATGGTATTTCACTGTCTTCCTGCTGATTTTAACTTGGTATAACTCGTTATCACTTTTTCAACAGCCAACAATGACCATTGTGGGCTCCATGTTTCCTTGATCATCGTTGCTGGCTTGGATCTGTCTTTTTGCTTATCTTGTTCTAAGTACCTTTTCATATCTCTCAGTACCCTCTGCCCTAAATCTCAGTCTGAAGAAGGGTCTCGACCCAAAACGTCACCTATTCCTTTTCACCAGAGATGCTGCCTAACCCACCGAGTTACTCCAGCTATTTGTGTCTATCTTCTGTGTATTTAGGTGTTGGCATCGGGCTTGAAACTATGTGATAGAGCTTTGAACAAAGCCAGCTGCCTCCATAGGTCAATAACTCAAGGTAATATCGGCATATCGACTGATTCTGAACATCACCCACCTACAACGATGCATCTCTGTCAAATGGTTAGTTGATTCTAATAATAAACAAACTAACTGCTTTAAAAATAAGCATCCAGGCAGAAAGTCAGGCAATTTCTGTAATTGCTCTTATAATGGAGAAGTTTTGTCTTTATGCAGTGATGTGGTGAATGTAGATGACAGATACTGTATCTCCTTGAATACCAACGCATATTTGTCTCTGCACTGCTTGCATTGTTTCTGTGCTTTTTCACAAACATTTCAGTAGATATGTGGCATAAATATATATTTGAAAACCACCTGCTCAATTTCAGCTGTTGGGAAGGAAATTGTGTATCCATTTCAAGTGAAAGTGGCAAAAAAATGGCATTAGTGAAAATGTTGGCGAAAACAGAAATCAAACCGTGTATATTTAGTAAATAATATTGGGCAATATGAAAACTGAGGGAAAGGGAACAAGAGAAGCAAATGGAGCATTTCCATTTTAAAATCCACATCTCAAGTACTGTATATGCCAGTTCTTAAAGTAATAGAAAAACAAACAATTGCAGGAATAGTAAAAACCTCGCTGTTAAATGTCTCTTGGCATTTATTAATCAAATATGTAACAAGGTGAAACTAGGAAAGATAATAGCACAATAAACAATTAATAATGTTCATTTTTAATATTAACATGATTCTTTTAGTTAACCTTCCATTTGGTTACAGGGTCTATATAGAAAAGCTACAAGTCAGAAAACATGGATATTCTTTGCTGCAATTTTTAACCACTTTACGTAGTTGGGGTAATACAGGGAAGTCAAAGTACATACGACAATCTTATCATCAAAAAATGACATTAAAATCAAATCAAACAAGTCAATACAGGAGACCAGAGGAGATTTACAAGAATTATTCCAGGAATGAGTGGGTTGGCATATAATGAGCGTTTGACATCACTGGGCCTCTCTCTACTCACTGGAGTTTAGAAGGTTGAGGGGGGACCTCATTGAAACTTACGGAATAATGAAAGGCATAGGTAGAGTGGGTGTGGAAAGGATGTTTCCACTGGTGGAAGGGTCCAGGACCAGAGGTCATAGCCTCAGGATTAAAGGGCATTCGCTTAGAAAGGTGAGGAGGAACATCTTTAGTCAGAGAGTGGAACTCATTACCACAGAGGGCTGTGGAAGCCAAGTCAGTGGATATTTTTAAGGCAGATTCTTGATTAGAGCAGGTGTCAGGGGTTATGGGAAGACGACAGGAAAATAGGATTATGAGGCTGGGATTGGCTATGATTGAATGGCGGAGTAGACTCGATGGGCTAATAGCCTAATATACTCCTATAACTCAGAACCAGAATCAGATTTTATTCGCCAAGTATGTTTTGCAACATACGAGGAATTTCACTGGCCAGGTCAGTCATACAATTAAAAGCAACAGACTCAAAAACACATTTTAACATGAACATCCACCACAGTGACTCCTACACATTCCTCACTGTGATGGAAAGCAAAATAAAGTTCAAGGCCTTCCTTTTGTTCTTCCTCAGTCGGGGGCCTCGAGCCCCCTGTTGACGGGATGGTCTTAACTCCTGTAGCCGGCGGCGTTCGGGTCCTCCGCGTTCAGCTCCTGCATCGGGGGGATTGTCAGCTCCCCCGCGCCGGGCGACCTCGCGTCTGGGCTGGTGAACCTTCTATGGTGTTGGAGCTCCCGACTAGCCTCTCCCGAGACTATGAGCCCTTGATGGTAAGTCCGCAGGCCGCGGTGGGAGCAATCCCAGGCAAGGGATCCGCTCCAATGTTAAGTCCGCGCCCCGCAGTGGGGCTCACGACAGTCTGAGGCGGCTCCCAGCTCCCGCGATGACAGGCCGCAGAGCCCGGAGAAATTGATCACATCTCCGGGAAGATGGGAACCTGAAAAAAAATGTTTCCCCCGATCCCCCCATCTCCTCCCACATAAAACAAACCGAAGTACATTAAAACTCTTAACAAATGCTAAAGATGAAAAAAGATGAAATAAACGAACAGACAGCCGGCAGGGCAGGCCATCTCTCCGGCCCCCCTGGGGGCTTGTGAACTTGTGAACTTTTAATTCAACCAACAGATAAACTGAAGGCACGTTCCTCGTGGAATTTAATTATTAATAGGGTCCAGTGCTTTGTTTGTAAGGCTTGCCGGCACTTTTAAAAAGTTAAACTCATTCATTTGTTGGCTATTTAAGAGGCACACTGGCACCTATTGTCTACAAACAAAAAAAGTACAGATATGAACATTGTGATTAGCACTGGTTTTATTATTATCCACCTCAATGATCTTCAAATCAATGGAATATTGTGGCACATTTTGCAATATGCATTTTTAGTTGAAGAATTTGGATAACAGTAGTGTGTCCAAAATTTTGTGTGGAGAGCCAAATTGACAATTCAAAACATTTTAGAGCGATGCTCAGATTAAATACACTATATTTTAACAATTCTTAATGTTCTACTCACTCAAGTGAAGATGCAACTTTCACAGTTTTTGTACAGATTGCCAGCAGGCAACAAGCAAACTGATCATGATGGGAAATGAGTATGTTTCTTGAGCAAACTAGCATTCTGTTATTGATTTTTAAGTGTTCACCACTTTACAAGTTAAACTTTATTTTAATTATTAAAACTATTAGAAAAAAACACCAACCTTTATATGTTATGCTGCATCTTGGAAGCCAGATTGCAAATTATATACTTTACTAGACTAAGTGGGACCCGTTGGGTCCCATGTTAACACGTGAGGGCTGGGCCCCCAACCCAATTCCAATATTAGTGGCCAGTAGGAGGTGGGGGGGGGGGGGCTTTCTGGAGTGCTAGTATGGATATTGTGGGCTGAAGGGACTGGTTTCCAGAGAGCTAGTATGGACATTGTGGGCTGAATGGATTCTTGGGCTGGCAGCTCAGTTGCTCAAGGCCTGGCATGCTGGCAGCTCACTCACTCACGGCTAATGGGCTGGCAGTTGACACGGCTATTCCTTGAAATTCCCTTTCAAGCAGGGTGCAAGGCCACCAAATTCAAATGCAGTTTCCTACCACTTCAAGCAGGGTCAAGGCCACCAAATTCAAGGACAGTTTCCTACCACTTCAAGTGGGGTGCAAGGCCACCAAATTCAAGGACAGTTTCCTACCACTTCAAGCATGGTGCAAGGCCACCAAATTCAAGGACAGTTTCCTACCACTTCAAGTGGGGTGCAAGGCCACCAAATTCAAGTGCAGTTTCATACCACTTCAAGCATGGTGCAAGGCCACCAAATTCAAATGCAGTTTCATACATTTCAAGCAGGGTGCAAGGTCACCAAATTCAAGTGCAGTTTCATACATTTCAAGCAGGGTGCAAGGCCACCAAATTCAAGTGCAGTTTCATACATTTCAAGCAGGGTGCAAGGCCACCAAATTCAAATGCAGTTTCATACCATTTCATGTAGGGTGCAAGGCCACCAAATTCAAATGCAGTTTCATACCATTTCAACCGGGGTGAAACCACCACAAAACCACATAAAACATCACATAAAAACCACATAAAAACCACACTCAGTGTCAGTAGACATTCAGTATGTTCAGTTGGCTCACAGCTCAGACAGAGACTCGTGACTTCTCTCTCCCCCATGTTGCGGAGACTGAGCCATGCCCACACTTCCGGGTTTCATAGTCTCTCGCCCTCCCACCGGAAGGGGCGTGGCATTGATGGCATGATTGACAGGAGAGAGAATCTCAACATTTTTTAAACACTAATAATTATTTTATTTTTCATCGATAGGAAACATCCTCTGCACCTGATGAGCGGAGGGGAACTCTGAGTGGGATAGCCAAAAATCACAGCCATAAGTGGTAGCATTTTTTCTAAAATCAATATAAAGTGCAAACAGGAAGTGGTCAAGTTTAGACTTTTAATTATACATTTTTTCAAACCAGTCACCACCACCACCACACTTGCTCACCTTTTTCAAACCAACCACACCACCACCATACTTGCTCAGCTTTTCAAATCAACCACCACCACCGCCACATTTGCTTTGCCTTTTCAAACCAACCAATCACCACCACAATTGCTTTGCTTTTTCAAACCAACCAACCACCACCACATTTGCTTTTTCAAACCATATTAAGGGCACTCACCGGTCAGTAAAACCATTCACAATTTAGTAGAAATGTGTTCAGTGTTATTCATAGCTCAGAACGCGAGTCGTGACCTTTCGCTCCCCCATCTTGCAGAGACTGAGGCAGTCCACACTTCCGGGTTTTATAGTCCCTCACCCTCCCACCGGAAGGGGCGTGGTCGTCATGGCATGATTGACAGGAGAGAAAATCTCAACATTTTTTAAACATTAATAAATCTTTTATTTTTCATCGATGGGAAAAATACTCTTTTCCTGCGCAGCGGAGTGGGACTCTGAGTAAGATGACCAAAAATCACAGCCGTAAGTGGTAGCGTTGTTTCTAAAATCAATATGCAGCGCAAACAGGAAGTGGCCAAGATTTGAGTTTTAATTATATAGATTTTCAATGGTGTACAATATTTTCAGATTATCATTTTCAATTCAATTGGTTGTTTACATTTGCTGACATAGAGCAGATAAAATAAATACACACAAGTAAATGCACTGCCAAAAAAAAATGTAAAATTGTAAATTTCTTAGTTTTCCTTGATTGTTTTGGATTTTCCTGCAAATTAAATTACTGCATGAAGTTACTGCAAATTAAATTACTGCATGAAGTTACTGCAAATTAAATTACTTGCTTGATGTTCAAGCTATCACCACCTTTGGCCCCCAGCATGATTCATAATCTTCCAATTATTTCATTTTCCTCCATTACTGTCTCAAGTTATGCCAGTTTCTATCCAATCTTATTGAAGTCCCGGACAAAGTTTGAAACATGCCACAATAAAGGATGGTGCCCTGAAAATGGCTCACATGTTTATGCTTTGTTAAGCACTCCAAAATCGATTTTACCTGAAGCAGATCACATGAATGATTTGGTCCATGGTGTAACAATTACAGTCAAGACAAGCCTTCTGGTCAAGATTCATTTTGCACATTGAATTTGCAACATTATAATTACTGTATTCTGTAACAACCAATTCTACCTGACTCATCATCAACTGGAGCTCAAAGTTCCACAATTGGCCCATCGGGGAACTGCCGTATTTAAATTAAGATTATGTTGGTCTATTGATGACTTTGCTCACAGTTTAAAGGGCCCTGTAAATCGGGAGACCTGACTTGGCAGCTTCAGAACTGACTGGAAAATGTTCAGATCCCTTTGAAAATCTACAGAGAAGTACTTAAGTTGATTGCGAAAGTCACAGTCGTAACATCACACAGCATGGAAACAGGCCCTTTGGTGCCCCCATCTACACTTGTCCCACCTGCCCACGTTTGACCCATATATTTCTAAACCCATCCCATCCCATCCCATTCATGTACGTCAAAATGTGTTTTAAATGTTGTTATAGTCTCTACCTCAACTACCTTCTCTGGCGCTAATTCCATATACCCACCACCCTCTGTGTGAAAATGTTGCCCTTCAGATTCTTATTAAATCTTTCCCCTCTGACCTTAAGCTATGTCCTTCAGCTCTTGATTCCCCTACTCTGGGTAAATGATTCTGTGCATCTACCTAATCTATTCCCCTCATGATCGTATACAGCTTTATAAGAGGTAAGAGTTGTAAAGGAATTCAGTCCTAGCCTGCCCAACCTCTCTGTATAGCTCAGGCCAAGTCCTGGCAATATCCTCCTAAATCTTGTCTGATCTTTTTCTAGCTTAACAACATCTTTCCTACAGCAGAGTGAGCAAAACTGAACTCAATACTCCAAACGTGGCCTCAGCAGCACCTTCTACAGTTGTAACATAACCTCCCAACTACTATACTTCATATCCTGACTGATGAAGGCCAAAATGCCGAAAGCCACCTAAGCTACCTGTGATGCCACTTTTCAAGAGACTATGTAACTGCACTCTCTGCTCCCTCTGCTCCACAATACTCCCCAGAGCCCTGCCATTTACTGCAAAGATCCTGCCCTGGTTAGAGTTCCCAAAATGCAACATCTTACAGTTATCTGCATTAAACTTCATTAACCATTCCTCGGCCAACTTGCCCAACTGATCAAGATCCTGCTGTAATCTATGATATCCATCTTTGTTGTCTAAATATCACCCACTTTTGTGTCATCTGCAAATTTACTAATCATGTCTTGGACGTTCTCAAATTGTTGATATTAACCATAAATTGCAATGAGCCCAGCACTGATCCCCGAGGCACACCACTAGTCACAGGCCTGAAGTCTGAAAAACAACTTTCGACCATCACACTCTGCTTCCTTTCATGAGGACAATTTTCTATCCATTTGGTTAACTGTCCCTGGATCCCATTGGATCTAACCTTCCAGAGTAGTCTACCATGGTGGCCGATTGGGAAAGGGGGAGATGCAGCGAGACCTGGGTGTCATGATACACCAGTCATTGAAGGTAGGCATGCAGGTGCAGCAGGCAGTAAAGAAAGCGAATGGTATGTTAGCTTTCATTGCAAAAGGATTTGAGTATAGGAGCAGGGAGGTTCTACTGCAGTTGTACAGGGTCTTGGTGAGACCACACCTGGAGTATTGCGTACAGTTTTGGTCTCCAAATCTGAGGAAGGACATTATTGCCATAGAGGGAGTGCAGAGACGGTTCACCAGACTGATTCCTGGGATGTCAGGACTGTCTTATGAAGAAAGACTGGATAGACTTGGTTTATACTCTCTAGAATTTAGAGATTGAGAGGGGATCTTATAGAAACTTACAAAATTCTTAAGGGGTTGGACAGGCTAGATGCAGGAAGATTGTTCCCGATGTTAGGGAAGTCCAGGACAAGGGGTCACAGCTTAAGGATAAGGGGGAAATCCTTTAAAACCGAGATGAGAAGAACTTTTTCACACAGAGAGTGGTGAATCTCTGGAACTCACTGCCACAGAGGGTAGTTGAGGCCAGTTCATTGGCTATATTTAAGAGGGAGTTAGATGTGGCCCTTGTGGCTAAGGGGATCAGGGGGTATGGAGAGAAGGCAGGTATGGGATACTGAGTTGGATGATCAGCCATGATCATATTGAATGGCGGTGCAGGCTCGAAGGGCCGAATGGCCTACTCCTGCACCTAATTTCTATGTTTCTATGTTACCATGCAGAACCATGTTGAATGCCTTGCTGAAATCCATATATACAATGCCTGCAGCTTTTCACTCAACATTTTGTTTACATCTTCAAAAATCTCAATAGGATTTGTGAGATATGATCTCCCATGTACAATACTGTGCTGGTTATCCCTAATCAGCCCTTGTCTATCTAAATGCATGTATATCTTATCCCTCAGAATACTCTCTAGTAACTTGAGACCACAGATGTTAGGCTCACTGGCCTTTGGTTCCCTTTGCAGATTTAGTTGTTGAGGTATTCATTCAGTACATTCTTCAGTTGCGATATGACTGCCAGCAGGCCAGTGAGGGTATTATAATGGGATTAGCTGGTTACTCAGGATGGGTCAATGACCTCAAGCCAGGTGGCAGACATGTGCTCATCTGCAAACTCCCATGTTAAAGACTTAGCAGAGATACCATAGCTTACTTCCGCCACCATAATGAGTCAAGGCTTCTCTCGGCAGGAAGACATTTGGTCACACCCTTATGAAGGTCAAGCAAGGTCTTATTACCTCTCAGCTTTTTAACCGTGGGATCTATCCTAACAACCATAGCAGATCTCTGCAATGCCTCTTCATTTGTTGTTTACCAATGCTTCAGAAGGGTTACCCAGGTCAATGTACTCAGTTAAAATGTTCAACCTTCAATTGGCATCTTGAGTACAATATTGGTGGCTTCCCCAGAGTGCAGGCAGCCATAAGATCCCCAATTATGACACAAACTTTTTTAATTGGAAAGATTTACACTCCTTCCATATGCAGATTGTTGTGAATCCTTCAAAAGAATTGCCTGATGATTTACAGGAAGCACCGATGATTCCACCTATTTAAGGAAGCTTGCACTTTTGAACAATTACACTGCCCAGAACTGTCTAGTGGAATGGATGTTAGGCACGAGTTATCCTCTAGTTCCCTGGCCTCCTACACCAGTGCACTTGCCAATGCCCTGATTTCAGATGCCATCAACATCATTAAAGGACCAGGATAATAGTTTAAAATGCAATGGGTCTCGTAACTTCATAAGTCATAGGATCAGAATTAGGCCATATGGCCTATCGAGTCTACTTCACCATTCAACCATGGCTGATCTATCGTTCCCTCTCAACCTCATTCTCCTGCCTTCTCCCCATAACCTTAGACATCTTTACTATTCAAGAATCTGTTAATCTCCGCTTGAAAAATACTCAGTGACATGGCCTCCACCGCCGTCTGTGCAAATGAATTCCACAGATTCACCACCCTCTGACAAAATAATTTCCTCCTCACCTACTTTCTAAATGGTACATCCTTTTATTCTGAGGTTGTGCTCTCTGGTCCGAGACTCTCCCACCAGTGGAAACATCCTCTCCAGGCCTCTATCCAGTCCTTTCCCTATTCAGTTAATTTCAACGGGTTCTCCCCTCATCCTTCTAAACTCCTGCTTCATTTCCTGCAACTTCTTGGAAGTGCTTGTAGTACGAGCCCACTAGAGTTGGAGACTTCATCTTGCTGCTTCCAAATCCTCGATTCCCACTGGAAGCAGGCACTAGATGCCTGGAGATCCCTTAATTTGTTAATAGTGGGACACAGAGCCTGAAAAATCATAACCTTCAATGTGAACTATGTACCAATAATTAGGTGGAGGAATCCAAATGATACTGAATTCTATGTCACATTCTGCTATGAAACACCGCCACACTGATGACAACTAATCAATTAACGACTCTCTGGACCAATTCCTAAAATAGCTGGTTTAACATTTCTGTATTTTATGATGGTGACACCAGACTTGAAGAATTCTTGGATCAGGTCTACTCTCAAGATCTAATCATTGTTTCAAACTTTGAATCCTTTGCATTGCTCAACGTTGATGGTGGCTGGTTAACCTTGTAGCTACCAAGCTGTGTGACGATCCATTGTTGCTTTTGCCCAGGCGCCTGGCACAGCTGTGTTATCAGTAATGTATCTCTCTATATATAATGTTATATTTACCACTTTGGTATGCCCTCCCATTCCTGGAAACATGTCGTGAGTGCTAAGTGGGGTACCAGCACAGTTCCAAGGATAAAATAAATGAGAAAGAAGTAGGTGTAATAACAAGAATTAGAAGACATTTGGGCAGGCACTTGGATAGGACTACTAATAGGACTCGTTTGGATGGGGCATCATGGTCAACATGGACAAGTTGGATTGAAGGCGCAGTTTCCACGCTGTATGACTCCATGACTCAATATTAATGTAGATGTAACTGTATGCACTGCCATACTGTTATGAGCTTTATACTTGTTTTTTAGTTTTAGTGTTTAGTTTTAGAGATACAGCGCGGAAACTGGCTCTTTTGGCTCACGGGGTCAGCGCCAACCAGCGATCACCGCACATGAACACTATCCTATACCCACTAGGGACAATTTTTTACATTTACCAAGCCAATTAACCTACATACCTGTACGTCTTTGGAATGTGGGAGGAAACCGAAGATCTCGGTGAAATTCCACGCAGGCCACGGGGAGAACGTACAAACTCCGTACCTGTATTCAGGA
The DNA here is from genome assembly GCF_028641065.1 of Leucoraja erinaceus. Taxonomy (NCBI): domain Eukaryota; kingdom Metazoa; phylum Chordata; class Chondrichthyes; order Rajiformes; family Rajidae; genus Leucoraja; species Leucoraja erinaceus. The sequence continues at coordinate 68,401,283 of NC_073382.1, forward strand.
TCGAACACCGGCAGCATTCACTGTAAGGCAGCAACTCTACCGCTGCGCCACTGTGCCATTGTTTGTCAGATGTTTGTCTTATAAAAATATCCAGATTGTTGAGAGTTCTGAGTGTCTTACATTTGTAGAGTACTGTAATACAATTCTTTCCTTTTGTGATTACAAATAATGGCATGAAAACACATTTTAAAGGCTGCCATAAGGGTATGAATAATTCCTGAAGAGCCATTAAGATTGAGTCATAAATTATTAGCAGTTAATACTTGTGCTTGGAACACTGGGGCAATTTATTGTTGCTCAAGGACATTTGCAGTACGATTATTCTCCAAGTAGAAAGGGAACGTCTTTATTATAAAAGGTGTTCTTATTTTTTGAAATAATAATTAGTTCCAAATAATTTATTTAAATTAACTCCCCTGACTATTAGAATTGCATTAATCACAAGGATTTTTTTTGAGCATTTTACAAGGATTGAATTTGGTATGTATCACTTATTTTTACTGGATTATAAAAGTTTTCATTGCATAACATTTTTGTGGTGGGTACTGTGCTAATGGTGGTACAATTAGAGCCAGGAATGAACATCACAACAAAGATGAGAGTACCAAACAGGGGAAGGCAGAGAGCTACTGAAGATGTCAACCATGCCAAAGCCTGCATTGAATGACAGGGGTGGATGGTGCACCTTCAGTAAGAACCACACCAGTACTGTTGCAAACAAACATCTCTTTGGAGGATTGAAACAAGGAGTATTAGGAAGGACAAGTAGGAAAGTGGAAGGGCAGAAACTTTGGAAAACATTTTATTCATCACATGCACCCGATGGTGCAGTGAAATGAATTTGCCAGCAGAGATACACTTAAACAGAACACACAATACACAATAAAATCGAACACAAACATCCACCACAGCATTCTTCATTGAGGTGGAAGGCATAAAGTTCAGTCAGTCCTTTGTTCACCCGTGGTCAGGGCCATAAACCCTCCGTAGTCACCGCTACGGACGGCCAGATGTACAGACCCTCTCGTCGGGATGATCCAAACTCTGATGTTGGGACGGTCAAACACACTCCACGGCTTGGAGAACCCGAATCGGCCGGCACTCTCCTACTGGAGACCGCGGCTACAGGATGTTATAGACCACAGGCCGAAGGTCGGAGCTCTTCTCGGGCGATCCCCGGCAAGGAATTCCATGCTCCGGATGGTAAGTCCATGCCCCTCCTGTGGCTAGAAGCTCCGCAGACCGCGACTTCAGGATGTTATAGGCTACAGGCTGGCGGTCGGAGCTCTTCTCTGGCGATCCCCGGCGAGGGGTCCCTGGCTCCGGATGGTAAGTCTACGCCACGTCCATGGCTAGAAGCTCCGCAGACCACAGCCCCACAATGTCAACATCACCAGGCCAGCGAACAGAGCACTCCTCTCTGGAAACCCCCAGCAAGGAAAGTCCACGCTGCCCCTGCTGCCGATGCTCCTGCCCTGACTCCGGGAAAAGCCGCTCCAATCCATGGTGTTAGGCCCGCGAGCGAGGCAACATGGAAAAAGTTGCCTATCGGTCAAGGAGGCAACCAAAAGCGGTTCCTCTCTTTCCCTCCCCCACCACCCGCTACACAAGACACACCACGAGACACCCAAACCAACACTAGACACACCAAAAACCATTAGAAATAATGAACACGTTGCTGGCAGGGCAGCCGACTCGCAGCGCCCCCACCGATGGAGTTTTCAGCAGAAATTCTATGCCTAAGGAGAAGAGTATCTTAAGAGGAAGTGGCAGGGCCCGGATTTAGATGAAGAGAGGCCCTAGGCGATTTCACTTGTGAGCCCCCCCCCCCCCCTCCCAATCCCTCACCCCCACGACTACAGGCCCATGACTACCTGACAGTGACTGTGTGACACTTTTAGATCCTACTGCATGTTGTCATTAAACAGTTGGTTTTAAAATCCATATTGGGTTCACCGTGGAGTGGACGATGCCTTACCTGGATGGTTGACGCTCCGGAGTGTTGGGCTTGCTGCTTCAACATCATGGAGCTGTGGTTTGTGGAGCTGATTTCAACATCACGGAGCCCTGTGATCCCTTTGCCGAGGGCCACCAGCGTGAATCTCCGCCCAGCTCAGCCTGTGGACTTCGGGAGGCGCGGTCTCCAATTTGGAAGTCCAAGTCGCTGAGAATGTTCTCCCGTTCCGACGTCGGATGGTGACCCCAAATTTCACTGCACACCTCAAAGGCAACGGACATTGTTTCAATACCCCTTACTGGGATTAATCTGGCCTTCCTCTCTCATCAATTGGTAGACACATTTCAAAGTTTGTGGGATCATGGGCCAAGGATAAGTAGGAGGAGGTGTCTGAGAGTTGGCGCGTGGCCTCAGCCTTGTAGAGATCAGCGCGCCAGACTACCACGGCACCTCCCTTGTCGGCGGGTTTGATAACCCAGTCTGGGTTGTTGCGGAGTGAGTGGGTGGCTGTACGATCAGGGGGGGAGAGGTTAGAGTGAGACGGGAGTGGAGAAGTTGAGGCGGTTAATGTCCTGCTGGCAGTTTAAAATAAAAAGGTCTAAAGCCGGAAGATGGCCATGATGGGGGGTCTAAGAGGAGGAGGTCAATTGGAGACGAGAAAAGGGGTCATCAATGGGGGGCGAGGACTCTGTGAGGCGGAAGCGACGGAAGAAGAGCTCCAAATCACGGCGGACGCGGAACTCATTGAGGTGGGGACGGTGGGGGACAAAGGTGAGGCCTCTGCTGAGGACAGACCATTCGGTATCTGAGAGGGGGAGGTCAGGGGGGATGGTGAATACACGGCAAGAATGGGGGCTGGGGCCGAAGGAATCCAGATGAGTGGGCTGAGGCTGAGGCGATGCCTGGTAGGGGGGTTAGTGGGTGGTCAAGGCGGAGCGGGGTATGAGGACTGTAGTGTGGGTGGGGAAGAGCTGGGGTCACATGGTTTGAGGGGGATGGGGAAGACCCAGTGGAACAGCCACTGATATTACCAGGGTTGGGGGGGGGGGGGGAGCACTAGGGCCCAGCGTAGTCAGACCTAGGGGAGTTGGAGTCTGCAGCGTGGAAGCTTCAGGCCCGGTGCTGAGTCCAGGATTCAGGTAAGGCGATGGCTGCAGTGTGCTGGAGAGCGGTGGAGTGGCGAGGGTCGGTGGAGTCAATGGTGGAAGACCACTGGGAGTGGAGTCCGGGTCTGCGGGCGAAACGTGGAAGGTCCCGGTGGGCGGATGGTCTGTGGGGCGGCGAGGTTCTGTGGGCCCGGTGAGGCAGCGAGGTGGATAGGCCCTGGTGCGTCGGTAAGGTTTGGTGGGCCCCTGTGCGGCAGGAAGGTTCGGTGGACCCCGGTGCAGCGGCAATGTTAGGTGGGCCCGGTGAGGCTGCGAGGTGAGTAGGCCCTGGTGCGTCGGGGAGGTTTGATGGACCCCGGTGTGGCAGTGATGTTAGGTGGGCCTGGTGAGGCTGCGAGGTAGGTAGGCCCCGGTGCGGTGGCGAGGTTTTGCGGGCTACTCCACGATGGTACCTCTGTGCTGAAGCTGCAGCTTGAAGCTCTGGCCGGTCCTGGCAGGAAAGGCCGCGCCAATCCGAAAGGCCGCGAGGAGGGGGCGAAGACACGGCTCAGAGGAAGGACGTATCCTCGCCAAGATAGGAAGTGGGAAAAACAGTTAAATAAACTACATACCTTCTGCTTTGTCCTGCACTTGCAATCCGTGATGGTGAAGGCGTTGAAGTCGTCTTTCGTCGCGTAGAATGGATTTTCAGCATCGGTCTTTGAGTAGCACTCCGACCAAGGATATTTGTAGCAAATTCCTCTCCGACAACGAATATAAACCTTACCTGCATTTTGTAACAACGCCACTATTGCACAGCGCCACTGATGGTAGGTTTTGTAACAACGCCACTATGTCAAAAGTTTTATACACCTTGGCGGAGCGAGGCCGAGACCTCCCTAGATCTCAAGGCCCTAAGCTTAAGCTTATGAAGCTTATACGTAAATCCGGCCTTGGGAGGAGGTGCTACCACATCATCCTACCTCAACCAGAGAGCAGTGCTGAACTACTATCTACCTCATTGGTGACCCTCGGACTATCCTTGATCGGACTTTGCTGACTTTACTGCACTAAACTAAACTATCATGTATCTGTACACTGTAAATAGCTCGATTGTAATCATGTATAGTCTTTCTACTGATTGGATAGCATGCAACAAAAGCTTTTCACTGTTCCTCGGTACACGTGACAATAAATTAAAATGAACATAGTATTATGTGGGTGGGAACTAGAGCAGCAATTCAGCAAGTGGAGGGATTGATGGGAAGGTAGTGGTTTTGACCAGTAAGTCTCAAGGGAAGGGCAGGCAGGGATGTGTTTCCACTAGTAGGAGAGTCTAGGACTAGAGGTCGTAGCCTCAGAATTAAAGGACATTCTATTAGGAAGGAGATGAGGAGGAATTTATTTAGTGAATCTGTCAATTCTTTGCCACAGAAAGCTGTGGAGGCAAAGTCAGTAGATATATTTAAGGCAGAGAGAGATAGATTCTTGATTAGTACGGGTGTCAGGGGTTCTAGGGAGAAGGCAGGAGAATGGAGTTAGATGGGAGAGATAGATCAGCCATGATTGAATGGCAGTGTAGACTAAATTGGCCGAATGGCCTAATTCTACTTCCATCACATGATCTTAAGATCTTATGACAAGTTAATGAACATGATGAAACTAATTGGTTGAAGTATGTATATTTCTACGCAAGGGGCATCCCGGGTAAAGCAGACAAACTTAGTGCCTGGATCAGTGCATAGAACTAAAGTTTTGTGACCATTATAGAGACTAGGTTACAAGAGATGGCTCAACATTCCAGCACTTGGATGTGTCAGATCTGACAGAGGGATGGATAGGAAGAGAAGACATACTGAATCCATGCACTGAGGCTGTGGGTAGAGCTCAAAAATAAGAAAGATGCAATCACTCCCAGCTGCACTATATGACACAATGAGGTGACAAACATGACTATGCACACTGACTGCCATACCGATATGAGGTTGATATTTCTCATATAAATATTGCCCAGATTGTTCGGGGTTCAGAATATCTTACATTATTAGAGTACGTAATAAAATTCCTTCCTTACACTCTAGACCTCCCAAAAGCCAGGAGGAGATTGAGGATCAGGAAAGGACTCAAAGTGCTGGTGTATCTCAGCGGGTCAGTCAGCATCTCCGGAGAACATGGATAGGTGATGTTTCGGGTCGAGACCCTTCTACATTGTAAGAATGTAGACAGATTATGGAAAAATATAAAAGCAATAGGGTTGTTGTTGGGGCTGGTTTAACTTCCCTAGTAACAATTTCCCCAATATCCCCAAGGACTTCCTTAGTGCAAAAGGTATGGATGGAGCAGAATTAGTTAGGTGATCCAATGGATTTATTGAAACAGTATGTGGATAGTCCAGCTCATCATCAAAGAGTGTAGGATTATGCTTGAGGGCCTTACCGATCACATTGAAGGTAGCTTCTTTGTGGAAGTTTGCAAAAGGAGTGTGACTTCAACCAATAATGGGTTTAGCAAATAAAGAACTGGTGACTGAAGGTGGAGAACAAGTCTGGAAATTGCAGGCTGATGTATGTCTGAATCAACAACAGTACTCAAGTGATTGACCAGCACACCAAAGCATTCGCTAATAGCATTTCTAGAGAAAATTGTCAGCACATCTAGTTAGTCATGCACTGTAAAGAGATCCTTCAAAAGCATGAGTTCTATTGCGGTTTAATAGAATGAGCTCTGATCTCCAGTGCGTATAATCAGACTGTTGAAATGTTGCGGCTTCTCTTTCCCTGTCTATCACTAACACCACAATGAGATTAAGGAGATTCAAGTGCGATTCTTGAAAACGGAATTTGAGTGCTCACTGAATTGATTTGTTGATGAAGATTAATTTGTTGATAGATTGTTACTATGTTTGGAATCTTGAACATTGGCAAAAACTAAAACAGAAAAGAATGAAGTTTGGAATCAAGATATATAATAAGAACAACATCTGAGGTGGTAGCGCAAGCATTTGGATAGGGGTGAAAATATAAAAATGCTTCCTTCAAATGTGAGCCTCAAGATCCATGATGGCTTTGTCATTTAAATAGACTCAGTGCTGATCCTCTCTCTACCTAGCTCTACTTTCCCAATCAATTCCACTTCCATTCATTCCCTTAGAATCCAAACATCTATCAATCCAAGTGTTGAATATATTCAATAACTGGGCCGCTACACCCCACTGGAGGAGAGATTTCTAAAATTTGTGTGGGGGAGGGGGGAGTTGTGGGGGACGAGGGTGTGGGGGGGGAGGGAGGTGGGGGGGTGGGTGGTTTGGGGTAGGGGGGGGGGGGGGGGTGGTGGGGGCGGGGGGGAGGGGGGTGTGGGCAAGGGGAGGGGTGTGGGCGTGGGGGGTGTGTGGGCATGGGTGGGTGGGGGGGCATGTGGGTGGGGGGAGGGGCATGTGGGCGGGGGGGGGTAGGATGGTTGTGGGGGGGGAGGGGAAGAGAGCTCGGAGAAAATACGGGGGTTGTGGGGGGTATCACGGGAGAGGGGGGCATGAGCCAGAGAGGGGAACCAGAGGGGAAGGGGCTGGAGCAGACTCACAGTGGTCGCTGGTCGCTGGTCGCTGGTCGCTGGACCCGCTGGTCGCTGGTCGTTCTCCGCCAAGATCAGATTCTCCACTTTCCATTTGCCGACATTTCCAGTCACTCCGAAAATTGGGTCCGGTTGGAAACCTCCGCCGGCCATCCACCGCTCCAGTAAAGACGCGATGGCGCAGGAAGGATCGGGCCGTCCAGCGGAGTGACAGGAGAAGAGACCAATCCACGCGGCGCTGAACGGCAGGTGAGGAGATTGATCTGCGCACACGCATTTATTAAGAATTTTAAGCCTCGCTAAAATTTACATTAGACCACCGATCGGAACGAAAGCTGGTGCAATCGCAGCAAAGGAGAACGGTGAGTAAGCTGGCAAAAAATCATAATGCTATTGCGTACCGTTTTTGCGCAAATAGAATGACCGCTCAACCGGAAGATAACAAGATCAGAGCTTTAGTTATGTATAGATGTGAATATTTTAGTGCAATCCATTATAAATTAATGTTATTAAAAAGTATATACTTAATACGTAGTAAATTCCAATAATCCACATTGTTTGGCATTTCAAAGGAATGGGTGTTGAATCCTATGTTTCCCTGTCATTCTAGTGCCCTGTTCCTGCAGTGTTATTAATAGTCATACATCATGGACACAGCCCTTTGCCCCAATTTGCCCATGGTAACCTAAGGTCCTGGTTCCCATGCTCCCATTAAACTGCAAGCCCCGTTTCCACATTTCTTTGAAACACATTGGATTAATTGAAAAATTATACTACCATGCAGCGCATAAATTGAGTTACAATCTCGTGGAGTATTCATTGGATTAATATCTAATAGTCCATAAAATCTGACAGTTCAGCACTGTTGAGGTCCCAAGTGTGTAGGACTGATGGAGTTTTACTGTAGTTTATACAAGTGGTGCTATTTGTTCCACATACAAGAACTCCTTGATCCTCCTGAATGTGACATTTAATTATTTTGCTCAATTTAATTCATATCGTCTCATTTCTGCACCAAAAATAAATTACATCTTAATAATAGCTTAAATAGAAGTGTGTAGATATTTTACTTTGAGGGAGAAACAGGAAGAATAATTTTATTCACTTACTTAATTTTGGAGAATTCGCAAGCAATAATTAAAATCTCGCTTCCCATTTGTACTGGAGGATTGCCAGTCCAATAATCTGGGACAATACATAATGCATCCAGTCGTAGCTCGTCGCTGGAACATTCCTAGATGGTGTTAGCAAGCGTTGTCTGCGGAGGGCGCTCAGCATCGCCAAGGACTGCTCGCACCCCAACCATGGACTGTTTACCCTCCTACCATCCGGGAGGCGCTACAGGTCTCTCCGTTGCCGAACCAGCAGGTCGAGGAACAGCTTCTTCCCGGCGGCTGTCAATCTACTCAACAACGTACCTCGGTGACTGCCAATCACCACCCCCCCCGGACACTTATTATTATTTATTCAAATCATTTGCTATGTCGCTCTTCCAGGGAGATGCTAAATGCATTTCGTTGTCTCTGTACTGTACACTGACAATGACAATTAAAATTGAATCTGAATCTGAATCTGAATCTGAATCTGATTTGCTGCCCAATTCATTCATCAATGTCTTAACTGTTACCATTAAACATGGACCATAAAGCCAAATTGAATTTGATCTGGTCACTCCTATCACAGTGCTGGCACTGTTCCCTAGGCTGCATTTCAGTGAATTTCCATATCTAAATGTACTTTAATGCTGAGGCTAGTGATTCAACAGGAGGCATCTCATCTTCAGTTTATTACCATCTGTACCAAGATACAGTGGAAAGTTTTTGTTTGTGTGCTATCCAGTGGAAAGAGCGACAATTCCAGCATCTACAGTTCATGATGTCACTTTTATCATTGAGTTGCCTTAAACTATATTATGAAATTCATCCCTGTGATTAAAATACATTTTAGATATTCATTTGAAATTGCTATCAACAGATGAAATATATGGGTTGAAAGCACATTGAATGGAAAACCTGAGGATTGGCATCACAACAGTAAACAATCTTTATCCTTACTTTTTAGTTTAGTTTAATTTAGGAATATAGCGCTGAACCTGGCACTTAGGCCCACCGAGTCCATGCCGACCAGCGGTCACTGCACATTTACACGATCCTACGCAATTTACAATTATTCCAAGCCAATTAACCTACAAACCTGCACATCTTTGGGGTGTGGGAGGAAACTGGAGATCCCAGACAAAACCCACGCAGTTCTCGGGAAGAACGTACAAACTCTGTGCAGACAGCACCCGTAGTCAGGAGCAAGCCCGGGCCTCTGTTTTCAATTTAAATCTTTTTATTTGAATTTCACAGCAATTTGCATACATACAATAATAACAGACAGTGACAGTCAAGGCCTAATTGTGCAACAGTATGTAAGTGACCCTCAAAGCCCTTACCCTTACCCACCTTCAACCCACCCGAATAAGGTCGGAACCAAACGGGGACAAACAACACTCACATACGTACACATCCACACAAATATGGTAAGATAAACAAAACAAAAAGTACTAAAACAAAAAGTCACTAATAACAGTAAATAAGTAAGTAATTAAATAAATAAGTGTGGGAAGGGGGAGGGGGGGGGTTAAGTGGAGAGCAGCTGCAGTAGAGCAGATCAATGGTGGAGAGCACTCAGTCCTCTTCCGAGACCGGGGACAAGTTGAGAGAGTTAACAAGTTCCAAGAAAGGGTTCCACCGGGCCTCTGTTTTAACATGCAAATAGAGCAGTTGTACTTTTCCATACTTATCACAAAATCCATCAGATACAATAGAGAAAGATTACCGTTATAGTGGGGACTCGCAGGAGTCCAGCCAAGAATTAGTCAAAGGATATAGGATCTTTGGTCGGTAGATGCAGCTCACACTTCGGTCGATCCAGGTCGAGGTTTTCCAGGAGAGTGACCAAAACCTCCGGAAACCTCATGGAAACCTTGGGTCTTGGGCAAGGTCACCAGAGGTTTCCGTTCAGGTTTCCTAAGTGGGACAGGGGCATAAGGGTCCTGTCTGTAGGGAGTTGTGCGTTCTCCCTGTGACCGTGTGGGTTTTCCCCTGGTGCTCGATTTCCTCCCATGCTCCAAAGATGTACAGGTTTCTAGGTTAATTAGCTTTGGTAAAAATTGTAAGTTTTCCCTAGTGTATTGAATGATAGTGTACAGGTTTATCGCTAGTCATCTCGAACATGGTGGACTGAAGGGCTTGTTACCGCACCGTATCTCTAAAGGCTAAAGACTTGGGCATTGCTTTGTGATTTACTGCATTTTTATTTATATCTTTTTAATATATCTTCAAGATGCTTTTATGTCATTTTAGAATTTCTTATTAACTTTAAGTTTCCAGTGCTAACTGTGCTATACAATTGGAATAGATTGCCAGTCTTGGGACAAAGTGCTCGTAAAGATTGATGTGATAGACCTTTGGCACAGTGCAACTGTTGTCCAAAAGCATTCTGTCCCTTCAAGGTCAACAGCAAAACAGCATCTTTAAAAAAACCCATCATGACCAGAACATAAAATCAACCACCAAGTCAGTGCTAGCATTGATTCCCATCCCCACAATAATTCACAAATTCACATAAACATGCCACTACTGTAAGAAAAATATAGATTTCCTATATTTTGATTTAAGGCAAAGTCTAAAAACACTTAAGCAAAGCTATGAACCAAGGGAAGAAAAAGCAAGCGATAGAAAAATGAAGCCTGGACCTGGATGTAAATCAAAGAATGCCAGTGGAGAAGCAGACCTGGTCACCAATTACTTTATACCCTCTTCAGTGTTACATCCGATTTATTTTTAACCTACTCCATCTAATACCTGTCACGTTGCACTAATTCTCTACTGTACACCTGCACCTCAGACAATTTACAATTAACACATCAACCAATATGTCTTTGGGATGTGGGTGGAAAACTGGAGCACCCAGGGGAAACCCATGCAGTCAGTTGGGGAACGTGCAAACTCCTAGCAGAAAGCAACCAAGGTTTAACATCAAATTTGGACTGCTGGAGCTGGTGGAACCAGTAATGACTGTTGTGCAACTTTTAGGGCAGTTTTAGCATAATTTAACTGATTAATGGGACAATGAAGCCCATAGTTCCCAACTGAGGCAATATCAGTGAAGATGCTTCACATCTAGAGTGTGAGAAAGTGTCTGAATCTGCAGCACATGTAGGGCCTTCTCTAATATTGCTTTTGACCATGACACATTCAGTGGATGAGGCCATTATAGACTTTCCCCTGGGAGAAAGCTGACAGGAAGAGTGTCAGCTCAATTTGTTTTACAGCACAGAAGCTTCACACCTTTTCCTCACAATGAACCATCTGCTGCACCAAACAGCAACACTAAATCTGGAAAAAGAAATGCACATTTAACCATCGAAAAGGATGGACTGCATCAGGGGTGAACTAATCAATTAGTTTTATCTGGGAGTTGCTATTTTGAGGAAACCATGACATGATGGTAGCTTGTGACAATAAAGTATTCAATTCAATTCAATGGTGTACTTCATCATTTACCATTAAATTTAAGGGATTACGTCCCTTTAATCCACAGAAACTGGGTGTGTGATAGAGAGTTATTTAGCTATTCACTGTCAGTTGCGCTGGTCATTGAAAGCAGTGTTTCATTCTGTTCTCATCTATCAAAATTGCTAATTATTCCGGGAGCATCATGGAATGCAAAGAAACACCAGTCTCTTTTTATCTAATGCAAACTATCTTCTTAAATTCGTCCCTCCGTTTGCTCCACCTTTAACAAAAGGGTTGTATCTGTGTTGGTTAAAGGTTGACCTATTTCATTGCCCCTCCTAGTTTTCTGGCAGCAGCTTTGCAATTCGATTATCCTTGAAGTGCTCATCTACGTGGCTTTTAAATGAGGAAAAATTATGCTTCGGGAAACCAGAAAGAGTAAACATCTGCAGTTTTCTTTCCCCCAACTCCATTGCCCCTTTGTTTGAACCAATCTGGTCTCGCCATCTCTATCATTTTTCAGCCTTCCATGGCCCAATGAACCAGACTGGAGGCTTCATAAGATCATAAGTTATAGAAGCAGAATCAGGCCATTCAGACCATCAAATCTACTCCACCATTCAATCATGGCTAATCAATCTTTCCCTCTCAACCCCCAATCTCCTGCCTTCTCCATATAACCCATGACACCCATACTGATTAACAATCTACACCTTAAAAATACCAATTGATTTGGCCTCCACAGCCTTCTCATAATGAATTCCACAGATTCACCACCCTCTGACTAAAGAAATTCCTCTTCATCACCTTGCTAAAGGTGTGTCCTTTATTCTGAAGCTATGGCCTCTGGTTCTAGACTCTCTCACTGGTGGAAATATCCTCTCTACATCCACTCTATCCAAGCCTTTCACTATTTGAAAGCCTCCCCTCACCCTGGTCCCAAACATGCATCCTTCACAAGTCTCTCCCACCATTCATCTTTATTTTTGTTGACGTAGAGACATGCCTCCATTCCCATGCTGACCACCATCTTTCCTGCTCGCAACCATATGTCAACATTATTTGTGGGCTTAAACGCAGATGCTGAGCAACTCATCTTCAAATCTGCTGTTACCTTCTTTCTCGAAAACAGGTTCATCCCCACCATCCTTCCACACTACTACCCTATCTATCGCCAGCTCCCATTCCTTTTAAATCCCTGAAGAGGATACAAAGTAACAAATTATCGTAGCTGCTAGAAGTCCAAAATTCAAACCAAAATTGCTGGAAATGCTCAGCAAGTCAGACTGCAATGTTAGTGGGAATGGGTATTAATGATTCAGGTGAAAAATTAAATCAATTTTTCTTCATATTTGAGGCCCCATTTGCTAATATTTTCAAAACTTGAATATTTTGTAATATCACAATTTCATGTTAATCCTACCCTGAACTCAATGTTTGATGTGGTCCAATCAAGTTTACACCTTGCCACAGTAAGAAAATAGCTCTACCGAGAGGAGATTAAGAATCTTGTAATTTGGTGCCAAACAACAACTTCTCCCTCATTGTCAGCAAGACAAAGGAAATGATATCAGGGAATGAAGTTGTACATGCATTGATGGTGCTGAAGTACAGATTATCGTAAGCTTCAAGATCCTAGGAATATCCATATTACTAAAAGTAAGATCTTGACCACTTCCTGTTTTCTGTTTCATGATTTTAGAAAAAACACTGCTACTTACGGCTGTGATTTTTGTCCAGCTTACTCAGAGTACCCCTCCGCTGCGCAGAACAAGAGGATTTTTCCCATCGATGAAACATAAAAGTTATTAATGTTTAAAAAATGTTGACATTCTCTGGAGAGGTGGAATATTGCCTTTGGGGACCAGCCCTCCCGTGTGAACATGGGACCCAATGGGTCCCACTTAGTCTAGTAATTATATATATATATATCCTATGATAGCTTTCTTCATGATCTGCAACTCCATCAACTTTTGTGTCAACTGCAAACTTTCTAACCAACCCACCTATGTTTCTGTCCAAGTAATTTATATATTTGACAAACAGCACAGATACCTGCAGAACACAGACCTCCAGCGAGAATAACACCCTTCCACCACTACCCTCTATGGATGAGCCAGTTCTGAATCCAAATTATCAAATCACTGTGGACCCTGTGTATCTTAATCTTCGGGATCAGCCTGTCATCAGGGACCTTATCAAATGCCTTCCTGAAGTCCACGTAGACAACGCTGCTTTAACCTCAATCACCTTTGTTATCCCCTGAGAAAACCGAGTCAAGTTTGCAAAATGAACTGAGGATATTTTGGGGTCAGGACCTATCTTCAGTCTGATGGAGTAGAGGGGAGAGCGGCAGGGGTGCACAGAGCTGGCAAGTAACAGGTGGACCCAGGTAAGGATATGCCAATCAACCCCTCCTTGCCTGTAATCGGATGTCAATTTCTCAATGAGGGAGAAGAAACCCTTCTTTGTGATAATGATGCCAGCAAAACTGAAGAGGCAGATGATAAGTGAAGTGGGAGCACCTCAATTGTCTGCCAGTATCTTTAACAACTACTTTAAGACTCATGAAATGTGTTTTCTTCAGGTACTAATCTTGCTATGTTGAGCATTGCTTAAGGGCCTGTCCCACATGCGATTTTTTCAGCGACTTGATGGCACCCGTCATAGTCACAGCAGGTCGCCGAAAATTGTCAAAATGTTGAAAATCCAGCGGCGGCCAGAAAAAGGTACAACTCTTTGGACGACTACTCACGACCAAATAGGCATCACCCCGCGAAAGCTTAGGTCTTCAGTTTTGGAGCATTATTTGTATAGATTCCTCAGCAATTTGTACAATTCTGTAAATAATCTGTATTGAAATGATTTGAAGACATTATGCCATGTTTAATTTGAAGATCTATTTTTCGAAACGCACAAAACACTAAAATTAAATAATTTAAAATCAATTTCTGGTTGCTGATTTGATCAAATGTCAGTATTAATCAATTTATATTTTACTTATAACCATTTATGCCTCACAATGTCTCAGTTATTTTAATGGGATGAATAGTCGCCAGTGTACACTTTGTCAGGAACAATAAATTTAATTACAAGCATTTAATGTTCTATTCATGGTCTGTTGCTACAGCGGTCATTTTATTATGGCCACTTTTCTAATGTAATCATGCCCTGCTACTGAGGATATTGACCCTAATCTTTATTGAATTTTTGGAAAAAAATCATTTGTTGGTTGAGAAAAACTTAAAACCTTTGTCATCAATGACTGTCATAACAGAAAATTATAATTTATAAGGCCTGAGCATGTTTGAAATATTAGGCTGAGGAGCCCTTTGATCCGTGCAACCTTTTAGCCATGTGCACCTCATTCGTAAGCTTGTTGCCAACATGGGCATCCACCAGCTAAATGAACAGTGTCCTATGTGAGTGCCCCTTGTCACCCAGGGCAGGGGTTTTCCTTGCATGGCGTGTCACATGTCGGTGGCCTGTGCCGTTGTTGCAGAATGAAGATATAGGTTCAGGTTTACGTTTATTCATATGTTCATAAGTGAAAAGAGCAGAATTAGGTCATCTGGCCCATCAAGTCGACTCCGCCATTCAATCATGGCTGATCTATCTCTTCTTCCTAACCCCATTCTTCTGCCTTCGCCCCATAACCCCTGACATATGTAATAATCAAGGATTTATTTACAGTATCTCTGCCTTAAAAATACCACTGACTTGGCCTCCACAGAACTTCTGAAACACCTGTACCGAGGTACAGTGAAAAGCTTTGTTTTGCATGTTATCAAATCAGATCAGATAATACTATACACAAATACAATCAAGTCAAACTCCAGTACAATAGGTAGAGCAAAGGGGAAGATACAGAGTGCAAAATATATTTCTCAGTATTGCAGAGCACCAGTTCCATAGACAACGTCCAATGTCCGCAATGGGGTAGAAGTGATTTGTACTCTAGCTTATGGAAGGATCGTTCAGAAGCCTAATACAATAAACTGTTCCTGAACTTTGCGGTGCGTGCTTTCAAACTTCGATATCTTCTGCCCGATGGGAGCGGGGAAAAGAAGGAATGGCCGGGGTGGGACAAGTCTTTGCTTATGTTGACCACTTTTCTGAGGCAGCACGATCCTTCCTGGGGGCTCCCAGGATTGTGAGCATTCACCTGTACATTGCACAATGTGATGTATTTGCATGTTGTACATTGGTGAAGGGGTAAAAGTTTTTATTGATAGAAGTGGCCATGTTTGAACAGGGAGCAACAGGTCAATGTGTTTGCACACAATGACACCCTGCACTGTGGAAAGCCTACACTTCCAAAGCTCATGCCTATACCCCATTTTCTTTCCGCACGAGGTAATGTGAAGCAACTGTTTCTCATCGTCTGGAAAGTCTCAGTGCACCCCTTCACCAATCCCCCACCTCTCCTCCCCCCCAAAACCCCTCCTCCTCCCTTATGCAGCATCAAGCTGCAGACTGTGTCACTGCTTCAATCATGAGAAGCTGTCTAAATGTAAGCAGGGGGTCAGAAAATACAAAGCCATGATCAATTGAAGTGCTACAGGCAGCTTGAGCCAGCTGTTGATGCAGCAGTTGGCAGATTTCCGTGACTGCTTCCTTGGTAAAGCAACGTCATTGATTTCTGTTAAAACTGGTGAGTGAATTGCTCCCTGAAGACCGTCATTTAAAAAAAAATGGGCTTGCAGTGAGAGAATCGTTTCCAGCTCCTCTCCCCTCTTCCAACTGCTTTCTGTCACTTTGTGAGGCATTTGCTCATTCCTCCATTCATTTTTAATTCCCAGTGGAAGCTGTAAGAGACCAGACATGCTAGAAGCAAGTCCTTGCACGGCAACATGTCAGATGGCACTGGTACTGCAGACGCAGAGAGATATGTGCTGCATACACAATGTTGCCTGGACCAGAAAACTCACAACTGTGTGCAAATGCACGAGTAGCTAAATGAAATTACATAGCCTTGGGCCTGAACAAACACCACAACACCTTTAAATAAATTGCTCGGATGCAACGATGCTTTGTATTGTTTTTTTAGCTCTGTTCAATTAAATATTCTTAAATATGGAGTCTAAACATGGGAGCAATGGATTTAAATCCTGCTTATCACTGATTGTTGTCCACATCTGCCTGCTGGATCTGCCTTTGGTAATCATTGGGTATTTGCATGTACTGTAAATCCCTCAGCAAAGCAATGTACAAAGTATTGTCTACGGGAAGAATGTGGAGGTGATTTAAACCATGAATTGCTGCATACTGCCTTTAGGACATGTCCTATTCAAATGAAACATGTCAGATTTTTTATTTAGATGAAGGACGGGTGTTGAGTTGCTGGGTTTTGACTGGCACCAGGCTAGGTCTTGATCTACTCCAATTGTCACATTAGAGCAGACATCTGAATGTGCAGGGTATATCCTGGAGCAGGCATTTGAGGCCTTGCACGTGAAAATCAGGCTCTAACTGATTGTCCTTTATCCCCCCACTTATAACAGAGTTGTACTGGCCAATTTAGCACCAACTTATGGATTAGTAAATTGCTCTTTAATTAGATTTTAAAGATATATTTGGGTATGATATGTGACTGGATGCGGCCAGCATGGAGCATGGCCGGTAGAAGAGGAGATGGACGCAGGGTCTGGCCTATTGTGCAGGGTATGGTCTACTGTACAGGGTCTGGTCTACTGTACAGGGTCTGGTCTACTGTACAGGGTATGGTCTACTGTACAGGGTCTGGTCTACTGTACAGGGTCTGGTCTACTGTACAGGGTCTGGTCTACTGTGCAGGGTCTGGTCTACTGTGCAGGGTCTGGTCTACTGTACAGGGTCTGGTCTACTGTACAGGGTCTGGTCTACTGTACAGGGTCTGGTCTACTGTACAGGGTCTGGTCTACTGTACAGGGTCTGGTCTACTGTACAGGGTCTGGTCTACTGTGCAGGGTCTGGTCTACTGTGCAGGGTCTGGTCTACTGTACAGGGTCTGGTCTACTGTACAGGGTCTGGTCTACTGTACAGGGTCTGGCCTATTGTGCAGGGTATGGTCTACTGTACAGGGTCTGGTCTACTGTACAGGGTCTGGTCTACTGTACAGGGTCTGGTCTACTGTGCAGGGTCTGGTCTACTGTACAGGGTCTGGTCTACTGTGCAGGGTCTGGTCTACTGTACAGGGTCTGGTCTACTGTGCAGGGTCTGGTCTACTGTGCAGGGTCTGGCCTACTGTGCCCTTGAGTTTGGCTGCAGAAGATGCCCCATGGCAATGAATGTGTACCAGTGAGGAGAGGGACGTCGGTTTGCAGCGCAGGAGGTCCAAGGCAAGGCAATGGCTGGAGGCCCGCAGCAGCCTTGGGCTTGCTAGCAATGGGCACAGCTCATAACAACTAGAGCATGGACTGTCTTTCAAAATGGCACCATTTTCAGCACATTCAGGATCAGTGGACTATTTCCATACACTTGCTAATTGGGGATGTGCTTGGGTATGGCAATACATGACTGGGCTGTTTGTAAGAAAATAATTTCACTGTGCATTTGCACTTCGCGCATATAACAATAAAAGCACAATTGAACCATTGAGTATTGTATTCAGTTTGGGTCACCCTGCTACTGTGCAGAGAAGATTCACAAGGATGTTGCCAGGGCTTAAGGGTCTGAGCTATAGGGAAAGGTTGGCCAAGCCAGAACTTTATTCCTTGCAGCACAGGAGGTTGACGGGTGATCTTATAGAGTGTAAAAACTATGAGGGAATTAGATTGGGTGAATGCACAGTCTTTTACGCAGGGTAGGGGAATCAAGAACCAGACAATGTAGGTTTACAGTGAGAGAATAGGAACTTAAGGTGCAACTTTTTCCACAGAGGGAGGTGGGTAAATGGAACAATCTGCTGGAGGAAGTAATTGAGGCAGATACTCTAATAGCATTTGAAAAACATTTAGATAGGTACATGAATAGGAAAATGTAGAGGGACATGGGACAAATGCAGGCTGGTGGGACTGGTGTAGATGAGACATCTTGGTTGGCATGGCCAAGTTGGGCCGAAGGACCTGTCTGCATGCTGTATGAAATTATATTGCATGCCTTAACTTATTCAATTTGCTTATCTCTGCTTGCCAACCAACTTGGCATCCAGTTTGATGTTAGATCTGGACAACACTCCTAAGCCTTTGTTGGATGAGCATGCTTGGATGTGTAATTAGCTGGTCCTGTTGGATTTGAGCCTATTATTTCCCCCTCACCGATATACAACATCTGAATAGGAATGATTGAAAAGATTCATATCATTTAGTCAAGGCACTCTTGCCCAGAGTTTGCATTGCACAGGTCTCAGCACCACATGATTCAAAACCAATTTTCCCAGGATAATTACATTATTACTATTTTCTGGGTGAAATTATGCCAACCGCAAAACTAGCCAAGACATTTCCAGTAACAAAGCACGTCAATAGCTTGTGCAACACACAGTTCGACCTCTTGTGACTTTCAGTAAATTGAAACTAAAAGCTCCAACAGACAACATTTGTTGACAAGAACCACATCGCTTTGTGCACTAACTAAATCCTGATAATTAACCTGTTGTCATTGAGACATCTCGTAACAGTTCCAGAAATAAACGTGGATCACTGAGAAGTGCCCTAGAGTCCTCATTGTGCTTTATACCAGCAGAGACTATTTGTGGAAGCAGCAGAGCAACTTTTTCAGTGATAATTTGGAGACCATAGAGCACGAAGCACAGAACCACATACGTGTAAAGGCTACTATTAGAGATGTCTACTCGCTATGTATTGCTTTAATTGTTAGTATTTACTGAGATTCTTTAGATACCAAAGTTCATACTTAGAGCTCTTCAACAAGCAAAGTGTTTCAGGCTCATGTTTTCAAAGGCTGCTGTAACTGAGATCTGTGACCTTCTGTCCCACAGCCATGCATAACGTATGGACAATAGGTTTATTTTTGTCACATGTACCAAGGTACAGTGAAAATCTTTGTTTTGCATGTTATCCAAACAGATCAGATACACAGACATAGATGTAACTTCTCTACATCGGTGAGACCAAACGCAGGCTTGGCGATTGCCTCGCCCAACACCTTTGCTCAGTTCGCAATAAGCAACCTGATCTCCCGGTAGCTCACACCAACTCCCCCTCCCATTCCGAATTTGACCTTTCTGTCCTGGCCTCCATGGCCAGAGTGAGGCCCAGTGCAAATTAGAGGAACAGCACCTCATATTTCACTTGGGTAGTTTACACCCCAGCGGTATGAACATAGACTTCTCCAATTTCAGGTAGTCCTTGCTTTCTCCCTCCTTCCCCTCCCCTTCCCAGCTCTCCCACAGCCTCCTGTCTCTGCCTCTTCCTTTCTTTTTCTCGCTCCCCCACCCCCGGACATGTCTGAAGAAGGGTCTCGACCCGAAACCTCGCCTATTCCTTCTCTTCATAGATGCTGCCTCACCCGCTGAGTTTCTCCAGCATTTTTGTCTACCTGAGACATAAATATATTCCGTTGAGAATCAAGTACAGATTGCAGAATATAGTTCTCAGCATTGTAGCGCATTGTAGTGTATCAGTCCAATATCCTCAATGGAGTGGAGGTGAATTGAACAGTACTCTAGCTAATGGAAGGACCAATCAAAAGCCTAATTACTAGAGCCAGGATTAATAAGTTATTATTAACGAGTTAACATAGTATAACTTACAAGAAAATTTCCATCACCAGGGCAAAACCGGACGTGCCGCCATCGATCATTCATTTGTTCGTGCCGCTGCCCGCTGGTTCAGCCTTCTCTAAGATCTATTTAAGAAAGAACTGCAGATGCTGGAAAAATCGAAGGTAGACAAAAAATGTTAGAGAAACTCAGCGGGTGAGGCAGCATGTATCGAGAGAAGGAATAGATGACGTTTCGGGTTAAGACCCTTCTTCAGACTGATGTGGGGGGGGGAGGGGCGGGAAAAAGAAAGGAAGAGGCGGAGATAGTAGGACTAGAAGGAGAGCTGGGAAGGGTGAGGGGGAGGAGGGAGAAGACAATTAGAGAAGTCAATGTTGATACCGCTGGGGTGTAGTCTACACAAGCGAAATACCCAAGCTTGTCTCCTCACTACATTTACTGCTGGCTCCAGTCGCAAATCTGAGTTTTCTAGTGATCTGTGCTGGAATTCCACTGTGGAAATTACAAAACAAATCTCTCAGAGGTTTTTTTTAGAGAAATACACAGAGGAACATATACCAAGCGAATCATCATTACGGAAAAATTATGTTGACAGCAACTTCAACATTGTTGTGCTAAAAATTAGAGATGAAGTTGTATGCAACAAAATATGGATCTCAATAGACGAGACAACTGATGCTATAGGGAGATATGTTGCCAATGTGGTCATCGGTACACTGGAGGCAGGTCAACCATCAAAGGAGTATTTGTTGACATCAGAAGTATTGGAGAAGTCAAACACCTCAACCATTGCTCAGTTGTTTACATATTCACTTTGGCCAGAAGGTATAAAACACGAGAATATTCTGTTTGTAACTGATGCAGCTCCGTACATGAAAAAAGCTGCTCGTGCTCTTAAAGTTTTATTCCCCAAAATGTTGCATTTGACATGCTTAGCTCAAGGACTTCATAGAATTGTCAAGCACATACGTAGCTTGTTTCCAAATGTCGATCGCCTATTTTCCAATGTCAAGAAAATCTTCCTCAAAGCACCGTCACATGTGCAGTTGTTCAAAGAAATGGCACCCAAGATTCCGCTACCTCAGCCCATTTTGACTTGGTGGGGTACATGGCTCTCTGCCGTACTCTACTATGCTGCAAATTTTGAAAAGATAAAATAAATCGTCAACTGTTTTGAAGAAGAATCTGCTGCAGTCAGGATCGACAGTGAAATCATGCAGAAAAAATCCCTCCACCACGATCCTGTGTTTATTTGCTTCCAATTTTGCAAACTTCCCACTAGCTATCACTTCTCTTGAGAAACATAGTGAAACATTAGTGAATAACTTGCAGGTTTTCAACAAAGTAACTGACAATATCCGTAAAATTCCTGGCGATGTAGGTAAAAATATACAAGAAAAATGTGAGAGAGTGATTTTAGCTAACAAAGCTCTTGAAGAAATACAAGACATAGCCAAAATTCTCAAAGGTAGTTGTATTGCACAAGATATCGACATGGATATAGAGTCTGTTGCTTGTTTCGGGTATGCACCAGTGACCTCAGCTGAGGTAGAAAGATGTTTTTCACAACTGAAGCATATTCTGTCTGACAGACAGTATAGTTTAACACCAGATAATATGAAAAAAATGCTAGTAATTATGTGCAACCAGGCAACTTTGGTCATATAATGTAGAATACCTTTATATTATCATTTTTAACCATATTTTGGTAGTGGAAATACGTGCCTTTTTTGTCAATAAATGCCTTTTTCATGCCTTTTTCGTAATTTTATTATGAACTTTTTGCCTGCCTATTTCAGAGTTTTTTAGCGCCTAAACATCCTGGCTCTACTAATTACAGGGGGGAGGAAGTTGTTCCTGTCTATTCGTGTGTTCTTTCAAGCTTCTGTGCCTTCTGCTGGATGGGAGCAGGGTGAAAAAGGAATGACCAGGGTGGGTCTATCTGTGGAAGTCACAATGACAGCTATTGTGACCATGCAAATAAAAATAACTACGGAAGCTGGAAATCTGATATAATAGCAGGAAATTCATCCCATTTGCATTTATCAAAACATCTATGGAGGTTATGGTAGATATTGCTGCTGAGGTGAATGTGTCTGAGGGGAATAAACCCCTGTGGGCCACTGTACCTCGGTACAAGTGACGATAAACTAAACTAATTTTAACTGAGGGGATAAACCTCTGTGGGCCACTGTATTTCCCTGGTTGCTGCATATGGAAGTGTCAGCAGCTCTGCCAAATTTATTCTAGGCTTGCCAGCAGCCATGTAGATTGTGTTTGAGTCCTTGGTTCTTTTTAGTCCTTGAAAGCTTGCTATCCATAATTGTTTTGACTAATTTTGCAATTTCATTTGAGGGGCACTCAAAATTATGCCCCACAGCAATGTTTTTCATCACCAAATATTGCCATACAATCATTGGGTTCCATTATTTCATGAAGATCCTATTGTTTTTACACGAACCTAATACAGAACAATTTGCAGCTCATGGGTGCATGTGACACTTGAGAGACACATCATGCAAAAAAGTGTGCCTCAATGGTAATTTGAGTTTCTTAATCACTCATTAAAGAAGTATGAATAATGATATCTAATTTTGTCTACCACGTCTGCATTGTAATTTGTTGTTAATGAAGTAAAATACAATTGATCCTGGTATGCAGTGAGCTATAACAATTCCTACTGTGTATGTCCATCACCATTTCACGCTAGACTGATATTCACTGGAGGATTGCTGGTTAAATTTTAAAATGCATTTGAGCAAGTTTATCCCACGTGCCCCTCCAGAGAGAAGGTGTGACGCACACACACAGATTTTTGCGGAGGAGACTGAATGTACAAAGAAAACCCCTTTGTATTATTTATCTGCTTTGTAAGTGAAAGGTTTCTCAACAGAGGATTATTCTGTTGATTGCTTCGTACAATGTTCCTCAAAGCATTTAATATTTCTCATTAAAATTTCTATTAGACTGTATTTAATAAAAGGTAATTGTAATCTTTTTTTTTAAACAGACAAAATATGGCAGAAGAAATTAAAACAAAATGGATCTGCATTAGTTTATGATCTTAACACATTGACATTTTAATGAGAAGTGCAGAGGGGCAGTGAAAATCAGGACAGATATATCCAGAGATATCCCACAGATTTCCTGTGAAATGTCATTTTAATTTGTTTTTTTAGTGGACCATTGAGGTGACTAGTGGAAGGCAACTGGTCCTCCTTCAGTATAATCATGCTGAACTGGGGCCAGTGTGAAACATGTACAATTTAAACCAAAGCCTTTGAAGAGAAATAATACTGAACTGTCAACCTAACAACGTCCAGCACAACCCATCCACTTCCTAACCAAGGTGATTATTTGCATGCTAGACACAGAAGCAGATCTACAATGACATATTACAATCGCTCCACACTCTTTAATCTCTATCTATACACTCGTTGGCTCATTGGTAATCATATATTGTCTTTCCGCTGACTGGATAGCACACAACTAAAGCTTTTCGCTGTACCTTGGTACACGTGACAATAAACTGAACTGAGCATTCTCCAGCCCCACAACAGCTCAAACTGTGGGTAGTTAAATGGTTGGCCATGCACCTTAGCATTGAACTGCACAATTCCTGCTGGAAATTTAAATCCAAGCCACAACGCTGTAAAAAATGTTACATTTCAGAAAAATATTTAAATTTAATTAGAAATCATTTTAGTCTTATTTACCTTCCTCAACAGATGCTTCCAGCCAGTAGCTAAAATGGCATTCTCATCCAATTGACGTCTTTGAAATGTGCAGTAATGATTATAAAAAAAACATTTTTGATATGTCAGCTGTTCTGATTTTCACATGTAAATATTTGAGGAAGATTCCCAGGGTTTGGAGCTAATACCTTATTGATCAAAAGAGTCAAAGGAGACATCAGCTTTAGCACAAAATTGCATATAGGTTGGTGAACGTGATAGAATGAGTGATGGTGTCAACACAGTGATGTCGATTTTCATCCGCGCAGCCTGGACTATGATCCACAGTGTACATTGATCAGCCTGTATCTTTTTTTAGATGCATTTATTGATGTTGGTATTGTTGGGGAGGCAGAAATGTATTGTGTCTAATTAACCAAACTGGATCTGAATCCTTATGTAGTCAATAACTGAAGGACATAAGGGAACCATTTCATTTTTAACAACAGTCACTGGACGCAGTTATTATCCCAGCCTTATATTCATCGGTAAAACCAGCACTCCTACTGATATATGGGTGAGAAGACATGTACCTTCAAACTCACCTGTTATATCAGGAGGAATAACAAATTGTAACTAGTGATTGTACAATGACAAATTGCGGTTAGGATTTTTATCAGAAATCTGTATGGCGCGTCTTTATTTGGGCTTCCTATTTTAGGATAAAAACAACATGGATTAGCTGTAATCCTAAAGGGTGACCATCAGGTTCAAGAACAGCTTCCTCCCAGTAACCACTAGGATCTTGAACACCACACGATACTCATGTCAGGAACGACAATCTTCAATGGATTAGGTGATGTTTCGGGTTTTTTCCATTTGCAGCCCCTTCAATAGGAATGTCATAGTCATTGTTCTGTACTGGCTGCATCCCTTCTGTTGTTTGACAGCAACAGTTTGTTTGTTTGTTTCGCAGCGGTGGAGTTGTTGCCTTATACAGACGTGGGTTCAATCCTGACTATGAGTGCTGTCTGTAGGGAGTTTGTACGCTCTGGGCATTCCGGTTTTCTCTCACATTTCAAAGACCATATAACCATATATAACCATATAACAATTACAGCACGGAAACAGGCCATCTCGGCCCTACAAGTCTGTGCCGAACAATTATTTTCCCTTAGTTCCACCTGCCTGCACTCATACCATAACCCTCCATTCCCTTCTCATCCATATGCCTATCCAATTTATTTTTAAATGATACCAACGAACCTGCCTCCACCACTTCCACTGGAAGGTCATTCCACACCGCTACCACTCTCTGAGTAAAGAAGTTCCCCCTCATGTTACCCCTAAACTTCTGCCCCTTAATTTTGAAGTCATGTCCTCTTGTTTGAATCTTCCCTATTCTCAAAGGGAAAAGCTTGTCCACATCAACTGGCTATCCCTCTCATCATTTTAAAGACCTCTATCAAGTCCCCCCTTAACCTTCTGTGCTCCATAGAATAAAGACTTAACTTATTCAACCTTTCTCTGTAACTTAGTTGTTGAAACCCAGGCAACATTTTAGTAAATCTCCTCTGTACTCTCTCTATTTTGTTGACATCCTTCCTATAATTGGGCGAACAAAATTGTACACCGTACTCCAGATTTGGTCTCACCAATGCCTTGTACAATTTTAACATTACATCCCAGCTTCTATACTCAATGCTCTGATTTATAAAGGCTAGCATACCAAAAGCTTTCTTTACCACCCTATCTATATGAGATTCCACCTTCAAGGAACTATGCACGGTTTTTCCCAGATCCCTCTGTTCAACTGCATTCTTCAATTCCCTACCATTTACCATGTACGGCCTATTTTGATTTGTCCTGCCAAGGTGTAGCACCTCACATTTATCAGCATTAAACTCCATCTGCCATCTTTCAGCCCATTCTTCCAATTGGCCTAAATCACTGTAGACTTTGGAAATCCTTATCGTCATTATCCACAACACCCCCTATCTTGGTATCATCTGCATACTTACTAATCCAATTTACCACACCTTCATCCAGATCATTGATGTACATGACAAACAACAAAGGACCCAACACGGATCCCTGAGGCACCCCACTAGTCACCTGCCTCCAACCCGACAAACAGCCTACCACCATTACCCTCTGGCTTCTCCCATTCAGCCACTGTTGAATCCATCTTGCTACTCCTGCATTTATACCCAACAGTTGAACCTTCTTAACTAACCTTCCATGAGGAACCTTGTCAAAGGTCTTACTAAAGTCCATATAGACAACATCCACTGCTTTACCTCATCAATTTCCCTAGTAACCTCTTCAAAAAATTCAAGAAGATTAGTCAACCATGACCGAGATGAGAAGAACTTTTTTCACGCAGAGAGTGATGAATCTCTGGAACTCTCTGCCACAGAGGGTAGTTGAGGCCATTTCATTGGCTATATTTAAGAGGGAGTTAGATGTGGCCCTTGTGGCTAAGGGGATCAGGGGGTATGGAGAGAAGGCAGGTACGGGATACTGAGTTGGATGATCAACCATGATCATATTGAATGTCGGTGCAGGCTCGAAGGGCCGAATGGCCTACTCCTGCACCTAATTTCTATGTTTCTATGTTTCTATGACCTTCCAGGCACAAATCCATGTTGACTGTTCCTAATCAGACCCTGTTTATCCAGATGCTTATATATATTATCTCTAAGTATCTTTTCCATTAATTTGCCCACCACTGAAGTCAAACTAACAGGTCTATAATTGCTAGGTTTACTCTCAGAACCCTTTTTAAACAATGGAACAACATGCGCAGTACGCCAATCCTCAGGGACTATTCCCGTTTCTAATGACATTTGAAATATTTCTGTCATAGCCCCGACTATTTCTACACTAACTTCCCTCAATGTCCTAGGGAATATCCTGTCAGGACCTGGAGACTTATCCACTTTTATATTTTTTCAAAAGTGTCAGTACTTCTTTTACTTTGAAACTCATAGTATCCATAGCTACATAACTAGTAGTTTCCCTTACCTCACATAATTCAATATCCTTCTCCTTGGTGAATACCGAAGAAAATAAATTGTTCAATATCTCCCCCATCTCTTTTGGCTCTGCAGATAGCTGTCCACTCTGTCTCTCCAATGGACCAATTCTATCCCTCGTTATCCTTTTGCTATTAATATAGCTGTAGAAACCCTTTGGATTTACTTTCACCTTACTTGCCAAAGCAACCTCATGTCTTCTTTTAGCTTTTCTAATTTCTTTCTTAAGATTCTTTTTACATTCCTTATACTCCTCAAGCACCTCATTTACTTCATGCTGCCTATAATTATTGTAGATCTCCCTCTTTTTCCGAACAAGATGTCCAATTTCCCTTGAAAACCAGGGCTCTTTCCAATTTTTACTGTTTCCTTTCAACCGAACAGGAACATAAAGATTCTGTACTCTTAAAATTTCCCCTTTAAATGTCCTCCATTTCTCTTCTACATCCTTCCCATAAAACAAAGTGTCCCATTTCACTCCTTTTAAATCATTTCACATCTCATCAAAGTTAGCCTTTCTCCAATCAAAAATCTCAACCCAAGGTCCAGTTCTGACACTCTCCATAATTATATTGAAATTAATGGTATTGTGATCACTGGACCCGAAGTGCTCCCCAACGCATACCTCCGCCACCTGTCCCGTCTCATTTCCTAACAGGAGGTCCAGCACTACCCCTCCTCTAGTAGGTACCTCTATGTATTGCTGCAAAAAACTATCCTGCACATATTTTACAAACTCCAAACCATCCAGCCCATTTACAGAATGTGTTTCCCAGTCTATGTGTGGAAAGTTGAAATCTCCCACAATCACTACCTTGTGCTTACTACTAATATCTGCTATCTCCTTACATATTTGCTCTTCCAATTCTCGATCCCCATTTGGCGGTCTATAATACACCCCTATAAGTGTTGCTACACCTTTCCCACTTCTCAGTTCCACCCAAATAGCCTCCCTAGATGAGCCCTCCAATCTATCCTGCCAAAGCACTGCTGTAATATCTTCCCTGAGTAGCAATGCAACACCTCCACCTCTTGCCCCTCCAATTCTATTACACCTGAAGCTACGAAATCCTGGAATATTTAGTTTCCAATCACAGCCCTCCTGCAACCATGTTTGTCGTGCAGGGATAGATAGATAGATAGATAGATAGATAGATAGATAGATAGATAGATAGATAGATAGATAGATAGATAGATAGATAGATAGATAGATAGATAGATAGATAGATAGATAGATAGATAGATAGATAGATGGCCTTTTATTGTCATTCAGACCGAAGTCTGAACGAAATTGCAGCAGTCATACATATAATACAATACAATAAAACAACAATAAACACACATTAACATCCACCACAGTGAGTCCACCCAGCATCTCCTCACTGTGATGGAGGCAAAAGTCTTAGGTCTGCAGTCTCTTCCATCCTCTTCTCCCTCTGCGCTGGGGCAATACCCCCCCCCCCCCCCTCCCGGGCGATGTTAAAAACAGTCCCGCGGCTCAAACACCACGGCCCGGGGTGGTTGAAGCTGCCGCCCACCAGTTCTGCAGACGCAGCCGCTGGCCCGCGGCCGAACCACCGGACTCAAGCCACCACCGCCAGAACACCGTCCCAGCCACCCTCACGTGAGTACTGCGACGTCTTCAGCCTCGGGCTGGGCCGCCCCGACTTGGGTGCCGAACCTCCCCCGGACCGGGCCTGCCCCGACTTGGGCGCCGAACCTCCCCCGGACCGGGCCTGCCCCGACTTGGGCGTCGCTTCTCCCCCGGACCGGGCCTGCCCCGACTTGGGCGCCGAACCTCCCCTGGACTGGGCCGCCCCGACTTGGGCGTCGCTTCTTCCCCGGGCTGGGCTGCCCCGATTTGGGCGCCGAACCTCCCTCGGGCTGCGATCGCCGCACCTTCCCGAGCTTGGCCGCTCCGACGGGAGCCTCGTTCCACCCTCGGGCTGGCCGTCCTCACGGGAGCGTCCCAACCTCTTCCAGCCCCTGAGCCGGACCACCCTCACGGGAGCGAGCTCAGGGCGAGTCCTGACGGTGCTCTGCCTCCGGAGCCTCGAGGTCGTCAGCTCCATTAGGCCTCATCGCAGACGGAGGCAGAGAAGGGGAATACGCCAAAAAGGTCGTATTCCCCCACAGGGAGAGACTGCAAACCCCGTTTCAACCCCCCCATCCTCCAAAAACACAAACTAAAACCAAAAAACTAGACTAACCAAAACAAAATAAACAACATAAAAATTTTTTTTTTTTAAAAACACAAAACAACGGGACTGCCGGTAAGCCGCTGCAGCCAGAGCCGCGCCGCCACTCCGTTTGGCGGTTAATTCACCTCCGTAAATTGCTCCTATGATAGAACTGGCGTATGAGTGACCGCTGGTTGGCGTGGACTCAGTTGGCTGAAGGGTCTGTTTCCACGTTGTATCTCTAAACTAATAATGTGTCACAATCAAATACATTAACGTGTACGGATCTATCCTTGTGGGGAGAGCGCGGGAGAGTGCAGAACTGCGGGACACTGGGGGAAGGGGAGTGAGAGCAGAACTGTCGGACACAGAGGGCACAATGCTCCATAGTTCTGCTCTTGCTTCCCTCACCCCCCCCCCCCCAGATGGAACAAGGAGAGAGTTCCCCTGGTTCTTTTCTTTCTCCCTATTAGCCTCCGCATTCACTGAATTATTCTCCGACATTTCCACCACCTTTAACATCATCATCATCATTTACAAGCAATGTGCTCGCATGCCCACCTCTTTCCGCATTCCATAGAGACCACTTTCTCCGCAACTACTCAGTTCACCCATCCTTTCACATCCAAACCATCCCCTCCCCAGGTACTTCCCCCTGCAATCGCCGGAGATGTAACACATGTCTTATACCTCCTCTCTCACATCTATCCAGGGACCCCAGGAACCCTTTCCAAGTGAGACAGAGATTGACATGCACCTCCTCTAACGTAATCTATTGTATCCTGTGTTCCTGATGTGGCCCCCTTTACATTGGTGAGACCAGGCAACCATTTTGCCAAACACAAACACTGGCTTGACCCCTTTTAAGTCCCCTTTCCATTCCCATACCAACCCTTCTGTCCCAGGCCCCGTCCATTGCTAAAGTGAGGCCGCATGCAAAATAGATGAACTGTACCTTGATGCTAGGTACAGGTACAATGAAAACCTTGCTTGCAGCAGAATGACAGGTACATAGACTCAGGCAACACACACAAAAATAGCAATCGACCATGGCCTGAAATGATTTAGGCTCCAGGTTCTTGTTTGCTCCATAATCGAGAACCATTTGTTTATGATCTCACCTTCTCTTTCATCAGCAGCTCTGCATTGCTGTTTTCATCTTCCTCCAAGTCTTCAAACAAAACAAACCTTCTGGAGTTTTTTGAGGATGTACATAACTGGTAGAACCGACAAGGGAAAACAAGTGTATGTGGATGCAGTACGCCAATTAATACTTTCTTGATCTGCTACAGGTATACGATAGAGAACATGTTGATTGGCTGCATCACGGCCTGGTTTGGTTACAACTTGAACGCCCATGAATGAAGGAGATTACTAAAAGTGGTGGACACTGCTCGGATCCATCATGTGTAGGAATGAACTGCAGATGCTGGTTTAAACCGAAGGTAGGCACAAAATGCTGGAATAACTCAGCATGACAGGCAGCATCTCTGGGGAGATGGAATGGATGACGTTTTGGGTCGAGATGGAGGAATGAGGAACTAGGTACTGACCTCCCAGCCATCTAAGGGATCCTCAAAAAGGCAGCCAGCATCATCAAAGACCCACATCACCTGTTCATGCTCTCATTTCGTGACTACCATCGGGAAGAAAGTGCAGGAATCTGAAAACTACGACCTCCAGATTCAAGAACAGCTTCTTCCCAACAACTATCAGGCTCATGAACACGACAAACTAAATTTTGAATTATGGATTGTCTTGGTTGCTCTAAGGACCTTGGGCTTTTTTTCATTACTACCGAGGTTATTAGTTTATTGATTGTTTAAAAATGTAATATGTTATCTAGGAGTATTGTATTTATAGGCCAGCTATGCTGCTGCCAGTAAGAATTTCATTGTTCCATTGTCAGTACACATCATAATTAAACATTCTTGACTTTATTTGGACTTTGTGAAAGCTTTGAATAAGGTCCCACATAAGAGCTCAACGTGCAAAACTAAAGCTCAAGGGATAGTGGCAGTATAGGATTCGTTTTAAAATTCTTTTATTTACTTTTAAATCCCTAAGTGGTCTTGCCCCGTCCTACCTATCTGAGCTTCTTCACCCTTATTCGCCCTCCCGCTCTCTTCAGGATAGATGATCAGCTGCTCTTGATTGAGCCAAAGACTAAGCGGAAGCTCAGAGGGGACCGTGCCTTTGCTGTGTCAGCTCCGAGATTGTGGAATGAATTGCCTCTGCACGTTAAACAGGCCCCTTCTCTAGCTGTTTTTAAGTCACTCCTGAAGACATATCTATTCTCCATGGCCTTTGTAGACCAGTGAGGTGTTGAATTGTTTATTAACTTTATTTGCTTGGTTTTGCTGCGTTGTTCGTACTCGTGTTTTATGTTTTTTAATTTATTGTTTGGATTTTTGTATGTAATTTATGCGCCTCGTGTTAGTTGTATGTTCTGTTGTTCTGCCTGTTTTATGATGTCTTGCTTGTTTTCTTTTTTCTGTACAGCACTTTGGTCAGCTTTGGTTGTTTTTAAGGTGCTTAACAAATAAAATTATTATTATTATTATTAATTATATACTAGCATGGATTGACAATTGGTTGATTGATGAGAAACGAGGAGTAGGAATAACGAGGGTCTGAAGAAGGGTCTTGACCCGAAACGTTGCCTATTTCCTTCGCTCCATAGATGCTGCCTCACCCACTGAGTTTCTCCAGCATTTTTGTCTGCCTTCGATTTTCCTGCATCTGCAGTTCCTTCTTAAACAGTAGGAATAAATGGGTCACTTTCCAAATGGATAGTAATGTTAATGTACCATCACTGAAATCAGTGCCTGGGCCACAGCTATTCAAAATATACCTCCGTGATTTGAATGAGGAAAGCAATTTAATGGTGCCACAGCAGGGGAAGGAATATGAGCTGTGAGAAGGATGCAGAAAATCTACAATATGATTTAGACAAGTTGGGTGAGTGGACAAAGGCTTAAACCCTGGATGAGGTGAGAACTTGATGCTCTTATCAGGAAAGCAAAGGAGACACGGGTCTGGTATAGGCAGCTGGGATCAATGTGCCCCAGGAAGAGTAAAGGGGACTGAGGAGAATATCACAGAAGATAGAATACCTGAAATCAGGTGCGCAAAAAGGGGGCATGAAATAGGTCCTGCAGAGAAGATTAATGAGCAGCATTCTTGTGAGGAAGATTTCCATTGGCAATGAATAAACCTCCTTGTTCAATGAATGGAAGTAACTATATAAGTGGTGTAACTAAAAAGATGAGAATTTTGGAAAAAGGAATGTCTGCACTCGATGTGCACCAAGCTGAGAGCTGCAAGATGTTTCTGCACGAGCAATACAACCTGGAAAGCACCACAATAGCTTCAACGCAGCTGAAATATAGAAGCACAGATGGTTGGTTGACATACTAACTCTTATTGTCTCATCATTGATGCATAGAGGAGGAAGCAAAAAATAAAGTCGGAATGTAAAAAAAAGATTACACATTTCTTGGTATCAATTTACTTTCATTCTCAGGAGAAAAGTTGCAGACAGTGGAATCCAAGGTAGGATGGGAAGTAACATCAAAGGTAATAAGACAGACAAAGGTTTCAGTGCAACTATGCAGTAAAAAGAGGGTGATAGACCCATAAGCCAGTCTTTCATGTGAGATTCAAGTCAATGACACAGAACCAGCAGTTTCCCCATTTCATATTAAATTTGACCCTTTCATTTTTACATCTTCTCAGATAATTTAAAATTACTTTTAAGGGCTGATTAATCAACCTGCTTAAGCATTAATGGATTGAAAATTGATTCACATGAGTAAACATGAGGCAGCTTGATGATACATTTCAATACATAGTGAATGCCACAGCAATAGAAGATCTTGGCACTTTTTTCGTTACCTTTTTGGTTTTGTTTCATTGTTCTGCATTTTGGATCGCATCTTATGAAGGAAACAAATTGAAAGGCATCAGGATAAGCCATCGATGTTGCTGTTTTGTAGACTTTCATTTCCTTCATTGTGTTTGTTTCTGGATAACAAGGAAAAGGATAGGTCTGAACATCATTCTAAATAATTAAAGTGCTCCCCATAGATTCAGGACAAAGTTGTTCAGGGTCACAAAAAAATATTGGATTGGATAGAAGTTTCTGGGTGTTAATAATACAAAGAAGAAGCGATGGTCATATTCGGTAGTGACTCCACAATATCAACAGGTGGTGAAGAAGGAAAGGTCAACATGAGGTGAATTCATGCATTGAGATGAGGATTTGAAGCCATTTCATGAGAACATACCCGCTGAGCAATTTGTGTGGTGTTCCAAATGAAACAGGTAGAAAATCAGAGGCACTTTTGTTGATTCTGGGCAAATTGGAGATGCCAGGACACTAACATTGAGTAAAGGCTTCTGTGCTGCTAGGCCATTTGGTCAATTTAAATGTGCCTTCTGCTGAAATGGGACAAGCTGCAGAATGGCGTTAGCTTGTCTGGAGCCCAGATAAGAGATGCAGGGAAAGAATGGGACATCTGCAGATTCTTACAATTATGTGTGAATTGCATAGAAACATAGAAACATAGAAAATAGGTGCAGGAGTAGGCCATTTGGCCCCTTCGAGCCTGCAGCGCCATTCAATATGATCATGGCTGATCATCCAACTCAGTATCCCGTACCTGCCTTCTCTCCATACCCCCTGATCCCTTTAGCCACAAGGGCCACTTCTAACTCCCTCTTAAATATAGCCAATGAACTAACCTCAACTACCTTCTGTGGCAGAGAATTCCAGAGATTCACCACTCTCTGTGTGAGAAATGTTTTCCTCATCTCGGTCCTAAAGGATTTCCCCCTTATCCTTAAACTGTGACCCCTTATTCTGGACTTCCCCAACATCGGGACCAATCTTCCTGCATCTAGCCTGTCCAACCCCTCAAGAATTTTGTAAGTTTCTATAAGATCCCCCCTCAATCTTCTAAATTCTAGCGAGTATAAGCCGAGTCTATCCAGTCTTTCTTCATATGAAAGTCCTGACATCCCAGGAATCATTCTGGTGAACCTTCTCTGTACTCCCTCTATGGCAAGAATGTCTTTCCTCAGATTTGGAGGCCAAAACTGTACGCAATACTCCAGGTGTGGTCTCACCAAGACCCTGTACAACTGCAGTAGAACATCCCTGCTCCTATACTCAGATACATCGCAACCAGCCATAACTATTCACTGCAGTGCCCCTTGAAAGGACATGCATCTGCAGTGCATCGCCTTCAAATGTGACCTAACAAAAAATGTGTATAGCTGAAACAAGACTTTTAAACATTTATATTCAACGCCATGACAAATAAAAACATTATGTACACCTTTTTAATATCCCATCCACTCATGTTGACATTAGCAGGGAGCTATGGACCAGTCATGGTGTAACTGATTTGGCTGCTGCTATTGCTTTGTCCTGATAGGCTATCCAGCCACCAACATCCAAAACAGAGGAAAAACACGCACACACACAAAGTGCTGGAGGAACTCCGCGAGTGTAATTCAGTCGACCCCCGACCCGTAAAGTCACCTATCCATGTTCCCCAGAGATGCTGCCTGACCCGCTGAGTTACTCTGGCAGTTAGTGTAGTTTTGTAAACCAGCAGCTACATTCCTTGTTCCACCCATGTTTAAACCTTCATTTTGACAGATCTGTTTATAACTCATTTTGGTTATGGTTCAGGCCATCAACTCACCTGGATTCCAGGCCCAGTTTTGGACCAAGATTCTGAAGAAAGGTCCCGACCCGAAATGTTGCCCATCCATGTTCTACAGAGATGCTGCCTGACCTGTTGCGTTACTTTGTGTCCTTTGGCATACGTGTTAACTAGCAACTGTCGTTGTTTAATTCTACTATTTATACAATGATAATACCTCACTCGGTTATGGTGGACAAATGGCAATAATGGACACTATCCCTCCCCTTATGGTCTGTTATAATGAGGGTTTACCGTACCCCTTCAAGAGGGGAATAGGTGCAGGGAGCTCCTGCACTGACCGCCTGCCCCTCCTGGCTGTCCTCCTGATTGAACCTGTGGTGTAACTATCTCACTGAAACTCTTGTCTATAACATTCTCTACTTCTGAATCCTCCCCATGGAGTCCATCTGTTTCTCCAACCGAGCCATGCAGCCATGAATCATCCACATTGTACAGAGTGGGGCCCCAGAGGGCAGCGAGCAGAAGTGGAATTTCAACAATATTTTGTTGAAATTTTAAAAAGGTGGAATTTAGACTGCTTTTCATATCTTTTTCATCACATTTTAAAGTTCTTTACAGCTAATAAAGCAGTACCTGTTGCAATGTAGAATACAAGGCTTTCAAATCCGTGTAGCAGTGTTAACAAAATGATCTTTGATGTTTCTTTGTGAAGCTATTTGTGGATAAGTATTGACTAGGATATGTGTCAACTTCATGCTGCTATTTTAAGTGGAGCGGTAAACTTTTACATCCACTTGTCGTTTCTCACTGGTTCTGACTTTAATGTCTCAAAAGTCAAAGTCAAAGTCAAAGTAGCCTTGCAGTCATACATATAATAAAAATGACAAAAACACACAATAAACACAAATTAACATCCACCACAGTGAGTTCACCAGCACCTCCTCACTGTGATGGAAGGCAAAAATCTTAAAGTCTTTGTCTCTTCCCTCCATGTTCTCCCTCTGCGCCGAGGCGATCCAGGCTTTGGATATTGTGACCCCGCCGGGCGATGGTAAGTCAGTCCCGCGGCTGAATCCAAGCGCCGCGAATGGGCTGGTTCAAACTCCACGGCCCGGAGTGGTCGAAGCTGCCGAAGCTGCCGCCCTCCAGTCCAGCGGACGAAGCTGGTGTAATGCGGGAGCTCCGGAAAAACAGGTCACCAACCTGTGACCTGCGAGCTCCCGACGATGTCGTTCACTGGGCCCGGGGCCGCTCTCAAGGTCGCCACTGCCGCTGCCGCCGGAACGCCACAGCTCCGAGGTCAGGTCGCCGCTGCCGTTGCCGCCGGAACGCCACAGCTCCGAGGTCAGGTCGCCACTGCCGTTGCCGCCGGAACGCCACAGCTCCGAGGTCAGGTCGCCACTGCCGTTACCGCCGGAAAGCCGCAGCTCCGAGGTCGGGTCGCCGCTGCCGCTGGAACGCTGCCCCAGCTACGAGGCCGCCAGCTCCGCTATTAGGCCTCGGCGCAGGTGGAGACAGGGGATACGTCAAGAGAAATCGCATCCCTCGAAGAAAGAGACCAAAACACGTTTCTCCCCCCCCCCCCCCCCCCCCCCCCCCCCCCCCCCACCCACCCACACACATACAGAAACTAATAAACCAAAAATTAACTAAAACAAGACAAAAGAACAACAAAAGAAAAACAAAACAACGGACTGCAGGCGAGCCGCAGCTGCTAAGGCAGCGCCGCCATCTTGTCTCTTACACTGTGCAGCACTCCCTCAGTACTGCATGGACTCAGTTTAGAGTTTACAGTCTCTAAGGTGGGACTTGACAATCTATCAATTCAAAGGAACAGAACATTTGAGTTCATTGCTATGAATGTGCTAAAGGCCCATAGATGTACATTTCATATATTTTTGTTTAAATTGAAACTGGAATCACTGATATACATCTCACTTTTTCAGAGATTTATACATAAGGAAGCCTGCTTAAGAGCAGCTCCTGGGATATTGCAAGTACCGTTATTAGTATTATCCTCTGGGAAAATAATAAGGTAAAATATTTACTATTATTTGCCATGATTGTTAACGATGCTGTCAGGGTATTTTCACAAGGATTTAGCACCATTCTGCATCCGTGAATGCATTTGGTTCCATTATCAGGCCCTTGCAGATTTGCTCCTTCATGCCTCAGTAGTTAAAGTTTATAAAATAGAATCCCACATGGTGTTCCTGGCAATCCCCAGTGGCATGTTCAGCAGGATTAAGTATTGTAAATGTTTCCACAAATCACTTCAAAAGAAAGCTGGGGAATGAAAAGCAGCTCCAAGATTACCACTGTGATGTTTTGAAAACATTGTGAGCTGCCACAATTTCTCAGCAGACTCCATCAGGCAGAGGATTCCCATCTGAACACATAAGCCCCAACCTCTTTATTGGTTCCTTTATTTGTTTTTGGATAGGACAGATTTGGAGGGAAATGGACCAAAGGCAATCAGGTGGGACTAGTGTAGCTGGGACATGTTGGGTAGTGTGGACAAGTTGAGTCGAAGGGCCTGTTTCCACACTGTATCACTCTATGACTATCTCTAATTATTATGTTGATTTTAGTCATTTTTTAATATTGTAGGTTGTTTCTGAATGTCGGGGAAACAGCCTCCAACTTTTTGACCTGCATTTAACTAGAGCACATCAAGCATGAAACTACCTCAGGAGAGGCAGGCAGCAGTTTTAACCTGTAAATTAGAGCACGACATATGAGTTTGTACATTTAACTCTGACTCTATGGGGTTAATGGCCCTTGCAGCTAAAGCAAGGTGAGTGCACTGCATCAATACACTGCTATAAATATCGACAGGCAATTTTGTCACGAGTCCCGAAACATTGCAGCTGTTTCCTTATGCACTTCACTGGAAGCGCTATTCACTGATCTTGAAGGTAGGCATTCACTTTACAATTCACTCACTAAATTTTGCAGTTTGCTGCATATAATCAATACTTCATAATGTGGGATAAATCTATCAGAATGGATATCGTTTATGCCATTTTATATTGAAACACAGAGCAGAACTGCTAAGACATCCATAAAATTATTGAATATTTCAACGATATGTGTAATATCAATTATTCATAATAATTAATGATAAAGTATCTATTATATTGATTTCTAACATTACATTTCAATTACACAAATCATAACCAGCATAGCTGTCATTACAAGTTATGACCCATCTTCTGTTATCAATATACTTTAATTGGATGTGATTTCAAATCAAGAAAATACCCACATTTTTCCTGAGCAATTGATTTATTTTTTTACTTGATTTGCTTGCAATCTGCCTCCATGGCCATCAACGTGGTAAGTCGCAATTCATACGTGCAGAGCTGAATAAAAACTGAAAATCCTGAGAATATTTAATAGATCAGGTTGCATCTGTGGAATGAAGAATGGCAAACCTCTTTAGCCAATGCTCCCTCATTAGTGCTGATGAAGATTCTTTCACCAAAGATGCTGTTTGGCTAGTTGAATATTTGGAGAACTTTCCAATAATTTCAGAATTCCAGCATCTATGGATTTTTCCTTTTAAATTGGGAAATAGCAAGGTTTATGAGCATGGTCCAACATTCTTTGGGTAACATGTTCCTATATACTAAATGAGATCCTCAATGGATATTAGACAAAATAGCTGGAGAAATTCAGCGGGTGAGGAAGCATCTATGGAGAGAAGGAATAGGCAACGTTTCTGGTTGAGGCCCTTCTTCAGACTGATGTCGGGGGGGGGGGGGGGGGGGGGGGGGGGTCTCCAAATGCGAAATGTCCTCAATGAATGTAATCTGCAAACACATACAAGTTTGTTCCAATCTATACACCAAGTCATCTGTATATTTTCCTTTAGGTTTATAAATGGTGCTGTTCAAAGTTAATGAACCACATCTTACCAAGAAAAATAAAGTCATAGAGTCATAGAGTCGTACAGCATGGAAACAGGCCTTTGGCTCAACTTGGTCATGCCCCATCTACACTAGTTCGACCTGCCTGAATTCCTTTAAATCAGTCCATGCACCTGTTAAGTGTTTCTCAAATGTTTTGACAGTACCTGCCTCAACTATCTCCTCCTGCAGCTTATTCCATACACCTACCACCATGCAGCAAAGTACAGCAGAGAGCCATAGAAACATAGAAATTAGGTGCAGGAGTAGGCCATTCGGCCCTTCGAGCCTGCACCGCCATTCAATATGATCATGGCTGATCATCCAACTCAGTATCCCGTACCTGCCTTCTCTCCATACCCCCTGATCCCCTTAGCCACAAGGGCTACATCTAACTCCCTCTTAAATATAGCCAATGAACTGGCCTCAACTACCCTCTGTGGCAGAGAGTTCCAGAGATTCACCACTCTCTGTGTGAAAAAAGTTTTTCTCATCTCGGTTTTAAAGGATTTCCCCCTTATCCTTAAGCTGTGACCCCTTGTCCTGGACTTCCCCAACATCGGGAACAATCTTCCTGTATCTAGCCTGTCCAACCCCTTAAGAATTTTGTACGTTTCTATAAGATCCCCTCTCAATCTCCTAAATTCTAGAGAGTATAAACCAAGTCTATCCAGTCTTTCTTCATAAGACAGTCCTGACATCCCAGGAATCTGTCTGGTGAACCTTCTCTGCACTCCCTCTATGGCAATAATGTCCTTCCTCAGATTTGGAGACCAAAACTGCACGCAATACTCCAGGTGTGGTCTCACCAAGACCCTGTACAACTGCAGTAGAACCTCTCTGCTCCTATACTCAAATCCTTTTGCAATGAAAGCTAACATACCATTCGCTTTCTTTACTGCCTGCTGCACCTGCATGCCTACCTTCAATGACTGGTGTACCATGACACCCAGGTCTCGCTGCATCTCCCGCTTTCCCAATCGGCCACCAATTAGATAATAGTCTGCTTTCCCGTTTTTGCCACCAAAATGGATAACCTCACATTTATCCACATTATACTGCATCTGCCAAATCATCAGCCATGTACATCAGCCATGTACCCCACCTAGTCAAAACGGGCTGAGGAGGTAGTGGAATCTCGGGTGCCATGTCCTTGAACAACTGCACACGTGACGGTGCTTTGAGGAAGATTTTCTTGACATTGGAAACTAGGCGATCGACATTTGGAAACAAGCTACGTATGTGCTTGGCAATTCTATGAAGTCCTTGAGCTAAGCATGTCAAATGCAACATTTTGGGGAATAAAACTTTAAGAGCACAAGCAGATTTTTTTCATGTACGGAGCTGCATTAGTCACAAACAGAAGAACATTCTCATATTTTATACCTTCAGGCCAAAGTACAGCAAGTGAAGATGTAAACAACTGATCAATAATTGAGCTGTTTGACCTCTAATATTTCCGATGTCAACAAATACTCCTTTGATGGATGACCTGCCTCCAGTGTACCGATGACCACATTGGCAACATATCCCTCCACAGAATCGGATGTCTCATCTATTGAGATCCATATTTTGTTGCGTGCAACTTCATCACTAATTTTCTGCACAACATAATTTTCTGTAATGATGACTCGCTCGGTATATGTTCCTCGGTGTATGTCTCTAAAAAACCCTCCGAGAGATTTGTTTTCCAATTCCACAGTGGAATTCCAGCATCAATGCACAGATTCCTTGCATAGATCATTCGAAAACCCAGATTTGCGACATGAGCCAGCAGTAAATGTAGTGAGGAGACAAGTTTGTGTATTTTGCTTGTGTAGACTACACCCCAGCGGTATCAACATTGACTTCTCTAATTTTAGTTAGCCCTTGTCTTCTCCCTCCTCCCCCTCCCCCTTCCCAGCTCTCCTTCTAGTCCTACTGTCTCCGCCTCATCCTTTCTTTTTCCCTACCCCCCCCCCCCACATCAGTCCGAAGAAGGTTCTCAACCCAAAACATCGCCTATTCCTTCTCTCCATAGATGCTGCCTCACCCGCTGAGTTTCTCTAGCATTTTTTGTCTACCTACGATTTTTCCAACATCTGCATCTTTCTTAAATAGATTTTGGAGAAGACTGAACCAGCGGGCAGCGGCACGAATGAATGAACGACTGACGGTGGCGCCCCCGGTTTTGCCCCGGTGGTGGAAATGTTCTTGTAAGTTATATAATGTGAACACATTAATAATAACAATAATATTAACGTGTTAACATAGAAAATGTCATTGTAATCACGGTACAACAAGAGAAAATAGCACAAACCTTTAGCAAAATGGCAAAAGAAAGGCTGATTTAGGCACCCGATCATGAAAAAAGCATTCTTGGTGAAATCATCAAAAAAAGGCATGAAAAGGCACATGGCATTTATGGCAAAATCCTGGCTCTAATCATGGGTGTTCATCCAGAACCCTATTCCTGCTTTTTCACCATAATCCCTTGTTCCTTTAGCCCTAAGAACTATATCTAACTCTCTCTTGAATATATCCAGTGTATTAGTCTCTATTGCCTTCTGTGGCAGAGGATTCCACAGATTCACAACTCTCTGGGTGAAAAGGTTTTTCCTCATCTCAGTCCTAAATGGCCTACCCACAATTCTTAAACTGTGACCCCTGGTTCTGGACTCCCCCAACATCAGGAACATTTTTCCTGCATCTCTTCTCCAATCCCTTAAGAATTTTATATGTTTCTGTAAGATTCCCTCTCATCCTTCTAAATGGCAGTGAATACAGAAAATCTGTAGATTGACACAGAATACTGGAGTAATTCAGTGGAACAGGCAGCATCTCTAGAGAGAAGGAAAGGGTAATGTTTCAGGTCGAGACATTCCTTCACTCTAAAAACCTGTATTTTCTTCATGAGATGTGACTAAAATGGGAGCTTCACAGATACACAGGAAATACCCCCTTTTAATATAGAATAAAATTGTATTCTTTTGTTGGAACCTTGCCAAAGTTGCGATTGTTTTCCGGATCGTATCTCCAGTCGCTCTGCGGCCTAACATCATGGAGTTGGTGGCCTTGTTCGGAACAGACATTGAGCCCCACCATGGGGCCGTGGACTTACCATCAGAACCGATTCCTTGCCTGGGATCGGCGCTCCAACCGCGGCCTGCGAACTTTAACATCAAGGAGCTCGCAGTCTCGGGTTGAGACTGACGTCGGGAAGCTCCAAAACCGCATGACGTTCGAATAGCCCCGACCTGGGGTAGATTGGCCGGCGCGGGAGAGCTGAGATTCCCCCCGATGCAGGAGCTCGATTGCCCTGATGAGGAGGCCCGCTGCTGGCTACGGGAGTAAGATCATCCCGGCAACGGAAGGTTAGAGGCCCTCCTTAGAGGACAAAGAAGGGAGAGATTTAACTTTTTTTTCGTCTTCCATCACAGTGAGGAATGTGGAGGAGTCACTGTGGTGGATGTTTATGTTAAAATGTGTTCTGTTGCTTTTTATTGGTATGACTGTATGGCAAATGAGATTTGCAAAACATACTTGGCAAATAAAATATAATTATGAAACTAACTGCTTGGGGTGATTGTTATTGTGTGTGTCAGTTGGCGAAATCCCTGGGCTGTTTAAAATGAGTCGCTAAATTCTCCACTGTCAACCAACCATGTAGGGTTGGGGAAAGGCAGCACAATGGGCCAAGTTTGTTCCTGATCTCAGGTGCTAAGTTTGTGGAGTTTCATGTTCCCTCTGCAGGTCCGTTTCCTCTCACACATCAAAGATATGCTGACAAGTTAATTGGCCACTGTATATTACCCCTATTGTATGTAGGTGACAAAATAATTAAATGGTTGCAAGGTTTCAGGGAATGGGACTGCTGGGATTGTTATGTCTGGCTTCAGGATGAACAAGATAAGTTGAATGTTCTTCCTTTGTCATAATAAGTAAGTAGCTCTGTAGGACCCTCTCCAGTAGCAATGTTACAAAATTTTGAGATTTAAAAAATCAAGTCTGCAATTTATCCCATCAGATAAAGCATAACAATAAGTTTAATTTGACACCTAATTCACTTTCATATCTCAAGTAATAAAAAAAGTTATGGCCATTTTCATACTCGGAAATTAGTATCTTGTTCCCTATTGATTTTCTATGGACATAACAAAAAAGCTGTGATCGAGGACAGTCAATAGCCTCTAACCTTCTTAAAAATTAAGAGAACTGAATGAAATTTTCAGTTATCATAGATTGAACCATTCTGAAACAAATATAAAATAATCTTACTTGGAGGACCTGAAATTAAAGCATATAATTAGTTAGTTACCCAATTGTAGCTAATTTCAAACTTCAATTACTAGATCTAAACATCTATCCATTTCTTAATAAATGATTAACATTTTTAAATAGCCTAAGTGTCCAAATAATATTCACAAATAATTCACAATAAAACATGATTTTTAAATCTAATTTACATCAATTTATAGGCCAAATGGAAGGAATTTAGTGTTCAATTGCTGTAAATTAAAGTCAATTTAAATCGGCTTTCTAGTGGGTTCCTGTGAATGCGCTGGTTTAGAACGTTCACATTGCAGTGGATTTGTGCCCTCAAATGCCCAGAAAAATACTGCGGGATATAAAGAGCCCAAAATGAACTATTCGCTATAGAAAACTTTATATACAGGGTTCTTAAGAAGCCCCTTTTAATGTAAAAATAAGGTACATACATTTAATTGTTTGCTTTATAAAACCCTGGGGCTGCGAGAGGTCGCGGTTTGAGAGAATGATTTTTAAACTACTATAACTATTATACAAGGCCATAAAAACTAATAATACCTTTTGCAACGGGGTCTTTCAGCGATTTCCCGTTAATGATTTACTAGGCTGAACATTTTCGATTGCAACAGCCTAGTAAAAATCGCGTTTTAAACCCGCCCCCTCTAAACAGCGCCAAAATCACGCACACGGGGCTGGGACAGATTCTCACCCACGATTCAGGTAGGTTTTGTAACATACCTATCTCCAGAGCCAGCAAGTCTTTCCTCAGGTATGGTGCCCAAAATTGCTCGCAATACTCCAAATGCGGCCTTACCAGCGTCTTATAGAGCCACAACATTACATCCCTTTTTGTGTAGACTGTTCAAGCCCTCTTGAAATAAATGCTAGCATTGAGTTTGCTTTCTTTACTACCGATTCGACTTGCAGATTAACTTTTTGGGAATCCTGCACCAGCACTCCCAAGTTCCTTTGCACCTCCAATTTCTGGATTCTCACCCCATTTTGAAAATAGTCTATGCCTTTATTCCTACTACCAAAATGCATGACTCCATGCTTTTTCTACACTATATCCCATCTGCCACTTCTCTGCCTACTCTCCAAACCTGTCCAAGTCCTTCTGCAGAGTGCTTGATATTTCCTACACCACACACCCCTGAACCTATGCCACAAAGCCTTCACTCCTCTTGTCCAAATCATTAATATGCAACATAAAGGGTAGCAGCCCCAGCACTGATCCTTGCGGAACTCCACTAGTTACTGGCAGCCAACCAGAAAAAGCCCTCTTTAGTGCCAATCTTTATCTTCTGCCTTCCAGCCAACCTGCTATCCATCCTAGTATCTGCCCTTTTTTTTTACATTTTGCTAAGCAGCCTAACGTGTGGCACCTTATCAAAGGCTTTCTACTAACTCCTTTGTCTGTCCTGCTATTTCTTCAAAGAATTCCAGCAAATTTGTCAAGTAAGGCCTCCCCTTCACAAAGCCATGCTGACTTTGGCCTATTTTAATGTGAACTTCTAAGTACTCCGTAACCTCATCCTTTATAATGGATTCTTACCAACCACCGGGGTCACATCGCAGCCCTGTTTTCACCAATCTTTCCACCACCACGCACAAGAAGCAACAAGACAG
Organism: Leucoraja erinaceus; assembly: GCF_028641065.1. Taxonomy (NCBI): domain Eukaryota; kingdom Metazoa; phylum Chordata; class Chondrichthyes; order Rajiformes; family Rajidae; genus Leucoraja; species Leucoraja erinaceus. The sequence continues at coordinate 68,445,420 of NC_073382.1, forward strand.
ACGCCATTGAATGCAGATGCTGAGAAGTGTACTCAGCTCTGGCTGGACAACTTCTAACCTTATGTGTGGATAAGAAGAAGAACCAGCCTATAGTTCCCACTATTCAGCCTTGCTCCCTTTTTGTGCAGCGGGGTAATATTGGCAATTTTCCAATCATCTGGGACCACTCCTGACTAATGATTCCTGAAATATCACTATCAATGCCTCCACAATCTCTAAAGCCACCTCATTCATAGGTCAATAAAGCCAATCATTTTAAATGGTGCCTGAATAATTGCAGATGTCAAATGTATGCCAGTACTGTTTAATTAAATATTCAGATCGACTTAATTTTATAATTGATGCTAATTTGGCACTTAAAAATATAATCTCTATGCTGGGATTGCTTCAACATGAAAGAGCTGTGATCATTTTAGGATGTTGGTGAAACAGCGATTGATGGGTCTAAGTTAATTTTTCTTACATTGTTGTGTTAAATTGCTATCAGTGCAACTATAAATACTTTTTCTCTGTTTCATAGGGTGTTAATGAAATTACAATGGGATAACCGTTATACAGTTTAATTCATCACTTTCCCATGCTAACAAACATTACATTGACATTTCTTCCATCAGTTACTTTCTTCTCTCAGAAACAGCTATTTATGCCACGAGAATATTGACAGCTTCTTCTAGAATCATAGAATCTTAATCATACAGCATGAAAACAGGCCCCTCTACTCAACATGTCTATGCCATCCAAGATGCCCATCTACGCTGGTCCCATTTGCCTGTTTGACCCATATATCTCTCCAAACTTTTCCTATACATTTGCCTGTCTAAATGTCTTTGAAATGTTATTATTGCCCTGCTTCCACCATTTCTTCAGGCAGCTTATTCCATATATGTACCATCCTGTGTTTGAAACTAAGAAGGCACCAGATAACTAAGTACTACATGCAAAGTAATGTATAATCAAATTCATACTGCTTCAATAAATTATTTTTCCAAATGATATGTCCATCCTGATTTTAAAGTTTGCATTCATCTCAACTATTTTGCTAATAGATTTAGGGATAAAGTTCCTCATTTATTAAACCCCATTTATTGAATGAAGAGATTATTTATCTTACTATACTATGATCATCACCATTGTGATTAGTTCAATTTCACAAATATTAGAGAGCATAGGGTTGTCGGAAAAAAACCTATATAATTCAGATTAACTAGGCAAAATCAATATTAACAGGATCGTTATACCTTCAAGGACACAAAGTACTGGAATAACTCAACAAGTCAGACAGCATCTCTGGAGAATATGGATACATAACGTTTAGGGTTGGGACCTTTCTGTTACCTATCCATGTTCTCCAGAAATGTTACTCCAGCACTTTGTATCCTTCTTTTGTAAACCAGCATCCACGGTTCCTTGTTTCTAGTAGTTATACCTTCAAGTATTCAAGGTCATCAGCCTCAGCCCTGCAAGATGGTCTTTTAGCTGCTGACAGCACCCTTCCTACCAAAGTCAACGAAATATAGGAAAATGCCGCAAATTACTGGAGGGTCAAATCCAGAATTTTGTCCAGGTATCCCACGGCATGAGATAAGCACATATTCTATTTAAACAACACTGGTTGGTTGCTGGGAGTGGGTGGGCTTTGGAATGGTGACCATCTAATAGCATTGTTACGAAACCTACCATCAGTGGCGCTCCAGATCTGCCTGCTGCCTGTGCGTGCTGTGAATTCTTGTGTGAATGGGATCAGTTTGTTATTTGTTATTTGGATACTTTGGCTATTTAAAAATGGTAGCCTTTCCTTAAGAAATGGATCGATGTTGAGATCTAATAATTGAATTTGGTTGAATTTAATTGATTAGATGAAACTGATGAATACGAATTTTTTGTTGGTTATTTACTATTTGTTTTAACGTTTAACTTTATAATTTCTACTTTTTTTTCTAAAACTGCAAATAATACCTTGTTTCTGTTAATGCTGTTCAGTGTTTTTTTTTCCTTTACATTTTAAACAGATGTCTCTGAAGAAGAAATGCAAAATTGTCAATCAAAATGCCCAGCAAAAGAGACTGATTTAGACAGCATTCGCGGAGATTATCCGAATTTGGACAACTCCAATTGTGATGATCTACAGGACATTCTTAATGGGAAAGTAGTGGGCAGAAAGGCATGTCATGCGTGGTTTGAAGAGCAAAAACTTATAGTTTACAATGCCAAAATTGAAAAGTTGAGGAAAAATAAGGTGTACAGAGTTGCTTATTGGTTACTATCTGAGGAGTATGATGATGCTACTGATTATGATATGCCAATGTTTGCCATATTGCAATATTGCCATGTTGCAATATTGCCATAGAGGGAGTGCAGAGACGGTTCACCAGACTGATTCCTGGGATGTCAGGACTGTCTTATGAAGAAAGACTGGATAGACTTGGTTTATACTCCCTAGAATTTAGAAGATTGAGAGGAGATCTTATAGAAACTTACAAAATTTGGCTAGATGCAGGAAGATTGTTCCCAATGTTAGGGAAGTCCAGGACAAGGGGTCACAGCTTAAGGATAAAGGGGAAATCCTTTAAAACCGAGATGAGAAGAACTTTTTTCACACAGAGAGTGGTGAATCTCTGGAACTCTCTGCCACAGAGGGTAGTTGAGGCCAGTTCATTGGCTATATTTAAGAGGGAGTTAGATGTGGCCCTTGTGGCTAAGGGGATCAGGGGGTATGGAGAGAAGGCAGGTACGGGATACTGAGTTGGATGATCAGCCATGATCATATTGAATGGCGGTGCAGGCTCGAAGGGCCGAATGGCCTACTCCTGCACCTAATTTCTATGTTTCTAATGTACCAGCTAGCAACTGATCTTCTCCATAAAGACGCTTTTTCTAGAAATTGTAATTTCTTTACCTGTTACAGACTTACAGCATATAATACAATAATATTAAAGTTCTGATCTTGAGAATATCACATTTTTGAATTTTCAAGGCAGTCTGGGTGTTTATTACTAATATTTCCGTCACAACGGTCTATTTTGTAATTAGCTACAATTAGGTAACTAACTAATTATATGCTTTAATTTCAGGTCATCCAAGTGAGATGTTTAATATTTGCTTCAGAATGCTTCAATCTATAATAACTGAAAATTTCATTCAGTTCTCTTAATTTTTAAGACAGCTTTGGGCTTTTATGTCAATTGACTGTCTGCGATCACAGCTTTTGTGTTAAGTTAATGGAAAAGCAATAGGGAACAAGATGCTAATTTCCAAGTATGAAAATGACCATAACCTTTTTAATACTGAAGATATGAAAGTGAATTAGGTATCAAATTAAAGTTATTTTTATGCTTTATCTGATCGGATAAATTACAGGCTTGATTTTTAAAATCTCAAAATTTTGTAACATTCCTACATCCATCTGGTGGCAGTGAGGGTCAATGGTCATTCAGAGTCATTGGGGCGTGGGTGGGGGCAGATGGTTTTTTGCAAACTTGTTGATGGTTGGGGGCAGTAGGAAGTCTGCAGCCATTTCATGGTGATCTTGGAAATGCCCTGACTTTAGTCAATGGCCAAGCACAAGGAGACACCCTGTTCTTATTCCATAAACTCCCATAGTACTGGCCATGCTATTCTATCTCCACCTGGGGGAAGAAAGTTCAACAATTTTTTGTAGCATCATAAAATTTACAGCACAGAAGGAGACCATTCAGCCCATCAGGTCCATTTTACTACAATACATTTACATCATGTCTGTTTCAGACATAGGGTTGGGTTTCACAGCCCTCACGATTCTAAATGTTGATGGGATCAAAGAACTAACTCCTTGGAGTATCTAACCTTACAACACAGCTTCTAGGCCAGCAGATGCAGATGTTTCATCCAGAAGGTGCTATGAATAGTAAGTCAGGTAGCATCTGTGGAGTGAGAGCTAAAGCTAATGTTTGGGGTTGGTGACTTTTCACAACCTCTATTTCACTCCCCTATGCCTGTTCTCAAATAGAGACACAAGGAACTGCTGTTGCTGGTTTATTAAAAAATGACACAAAGCGCTGGAGTAACGCAGTGGGTCAGGCAGCATCTCCGGAGAACATGAATAGGTGGCGTTTCAGATCAGGGCCATTCTTCAGACTGATTGTGGTAGTGAGGGGGGGCGAAATGTGGGGGCAGGCCAAAGCCTGGAAAGGAATGGAATGGATTGGAATACTTTAATGTTACATGTGACAAGGCACAGTGAAATTCTTTGCTCGCATACCCAAGGTGTGTAAATGGTCGGCACATATGGCACTGACAAAGTTATAAAGCACCCCCACCGGCTCCTCCTTTGTTCTCCCCCCTCCCCCCTCCTGGCGGTCAAGTAATAGAGGGAGTACAGAGAAGGTTCACCAGACTGATTCCTGGGATGTCAGGACATTCACATGAAGAAAGACTGGATAGACTTGGCTTGTACTCGCTAGAATTTAGAAGATTGAGGGGGGATCTTATAGAAACTTACAAAATTCTTATGGGGTTGGACAGGCTAGATGCAGGAAGATTGTTCCCGATGTTGGGGAAGTCCAGAACAAGGGGTCACAGTTTAAGGATAAGGGGGAAATCTTATAGGACCGAGATGAGAAAAACATTTTTCACACAGAGAGTGGTGAATCTGTGGAACTCTCTGCCACAGAAGGTAGATGAGGCCAGTTCATTGGCTATATTTAAGAGGGAGTTAGATGTGGCCCTTGTGGCTAAAGATATCAGGGGGCATAGAGAGAAGGCAGGTACAGGATACTGAGTTGGATGATCAGCCATGATCATATTGAATGGCGGTGCAGGTTCGAAGGGCCGAATCGCCTACTCCTGCACCTAATTTCTATGTTTCTACGTTTACTAGTGAAAGTTTTCTTTGATTAGCAGGTTGGACAAAGGCTAGAGATGAAAAGACATAAAGTGTGAGATAAGGAAATATGAATAGAAGAAGTGCATATTGTGAAGCCAGATGAAGGAATATATAGGTGGAAGGGAGTCATGGGAAAGGGAGAAATGGATGTTCTTAAATACTTCAGCTTTCTGAAACCAAGCATTGCTTTCTAAAAGCTAGAGGACATCGTGGCTTAAAGGTGAGAATTCCACTTAAAAGTGCTTCCATTAAATTCTAGTTGGGATATTCAAGATTCAAGATTCAAGAGAGTTTATTGTCATGTGTCCCAGATAGGACAATGAAATTCTTACTTTGCTTCAGCACAGAATATAGTAGGCATGAACACAGAACAGATCAGTGTGACAATATACCATTATATAAATATATACACACATGAATAAATAAGCAGATAAAGTGCAAATAAACAGATAATGGTCTATTAATGTTCAGAGTTTTGTTTCAGTTGAGTTTAATAGCCTGATGGCTGTGGGGAAGTGGCAATTCCTGAACCTGGACATCGCAGTCCTCAGGCTCATGTACCTTCTACCTGAAGGTAGCAGGGAGATGAGTGTGTGGCCAGGATGGTGTGGGTCCTTGATGATGCTGCCAGCCTTTTTGAGGCAGCGACTGCGATAGATCCCCTCGATGGTAGGGAGGTCAGAGCCGATGATGGACTGGGCAGTGTTTATTACTTTGTGTAATCTTTTCCGTTGCTGGGCGCTCAAGTTGCCGAACCAAGCCACGATGCAACCGGTCAGCATGCTCTCTACTGTGCACCTGTAGAAGTTAGAGAGAGTCCTCCTTGACATACCGACTCTCTGTAATCTTCTCAGGAAGCAGAGGCGCTGATGTGCTTTCTTTATAATTGCATCAGTGTTCTCGGACCAGGAATGATCTTCAGAGATGTTCACGCCCAGGAATTTGAAGCTCTTGCCCTCTCCACCATTGACCCGTTTATATAAACGGGACCGTGGGTCCCCATCCTACCCCCTCCAAAGTCCACAATCAGTTCCTTGGTTTTGATGGTGTTGAGGGCCAGGTTATTGTGCTGGCACCATTTGGTAAGTTGGTCAATCTCTCTTCTATACTCTGACTCATCCCCATCAGTGATACATCCCACAACAGTGGTGTCGTCAGTGAACTTGATGATGGAGTTCGCACTATGACCGGCTACGCAGTCATGAGTATAGAGTGAGTACAGCAGGGGGCTGAGCACGCAGCCTTGAGGTGCTCCCGTGCTGATTGTTATCGAGTCTGACACATTTCCACCAATACGAACAGTCTGTGATCTGTGCATGCTAATGGTTTCCTCCACTAAAGAGAATTTACAACCAAGTTAATATCCAAAGCAAGGGATGTACATACTTTTGAAGAGCACAAGTTCGCTCTAATCCAAGAGGCAAAGTGGATCTTTCATTAACCAGAAATCACTGTGAACGTTTAAGTGTGACATTAGGAGGATGAAGAATGCACGAGAGGCTAGTGAGAAGTGTACTGTGAGTTACTTGACTGTAGAAATGGAAACACTTTTGGTACTGATCTGAAATCCTGGAGTCAGGGAGCTATCAGTTAATGCAAGGGCAGGCTCCTTCTGAAGTCAATAGGAGTGAAAATATCCTTTTCACACCATCAGCCAGTTTGTTTTACTCTTTGAGTGACAATTTGGACTGGGTTTTGTCAGGATTTTTTATGTCTGACAACCTGACTCAAGATAAATTATTTATCAGCATTACTATCATCAGACTCACAGCATGACCTTTCCGAAATACATTTTTGGCAGCCGAGGAGTCACCGGGTGGTAACTTATAAAGAGTAGTGCTGAATTTCAAAGGCAGATATTCACTATTACTGAAGATAATAATTAACATATTAAAATTGGGTTTGCAAATATTTAAAACATAAACCTGCTTTAATTGTGAATAAAATTAGAGTATAATAATAAAAATATATTGAAACATGAATATTCAAAATCTTGTTTTGGGGGTGAGATTGTTAGATTTTATTATTTGCAATAATGGTTAGGTCCACAATTCTTTCAATTTTAATTTGCATTAGTACAAGAATATTCAAATCTTTACAGTTTAACATCCTTTGCAATCATTTCCAAGCAAATGGATCCATTCCGATTGGACATCTGTTAGCATTGTGCATTGTGACATCACACGATGGAACGTTCACCAGGGGCTGGGGCTGGTGCAAAGGCATATGTTAATGGATCCATCCCGATTGGACATATGTGAGCATTGGGCATTGTGACATCACACGATGGAAACGAATCAAAAGGCAGACAAGCAGCCGGACAGACACCGGACACTGGTCGGCGGCCGGACGGCGGCAGCCAGAGAGTTTTATATAATAACTAGACCAAGTGCAGGCCCGTTGGGTCTGTTTCCCCAACGGCGTTTGTGGAGGGGGGGTGCGGCATCATACTCACATTAACCACCCCCCAAACACACAGGTGGGGGGAGGGGGGGTGAGAAAGAGGGGAGGGGAGGGGAGAGGAGAGAGGAGGAGGAGGAGGAGGAGGAAACGGAACAGATTTGTGAGGGAAAGGAGAGCGGGGTAGGGGGTGAGAGAGGGGGATGGGGAGAGAGATGTGGGGGAGGGGGAGATGATGGTGAGGGAGGGGAGGAGGGAGGGGGGAGGGGGTGGGGGGGGAGAGAGGGAAAGAATGGGGAGGGAGAGTGGAGGAGAAGGGAGGAGAGAAGTGGAAGAGTGGGGAGGGAGCGGTAGGGGGAGGGGTGGAAGAGGGACAGAGGGGTAGGGGTAGGGGGAAGGGGGCGGGGGAGAGAGGGAAGGGGGGTGAGGTAGAGAGGGAATGGGGGTGGAGGGGAGGGGGATGGGTGGGAGAGGGGTGAGGAGAGGGAAACATAGAAACATAGAAATTAAGTGCAGGAGTAGGCCATTCGGCCCTTCGAGCCTGCACCACCATTCAATAGGATCATGGCTGATCATCCAACTCAGTATCCTGTACCTGCCTTCTTTCCATACCCCCTGATCCCTTTAGCCACAAGGGCCACATCTAACTCCCTCTTGAATATAGCCAATGAACAGGCTTCAACTACCTTCTGTGGCAGTGAATTCCAGAGATTCACCACTCTCTGTGTGAAAAATGTTTTTCTCATCTCGGTCCTAAAGGATTTCCCCCTTATCCTTAAACTGTGACCCCTTGTTCTGGACTTCCCCAACATCGGGAACAATCTTCCTGCATCTAGCCTGTCCAACCCCTTAAGAATTTTGTAGGTTTCTATAAGATCCCCCCTCAATCTTCTAAAGTCTAGCGAGTACACGACGAGCCTATCCAGTCTTTCTTCATATGAAAGTCCTGACATCCCAGGAATCAGTCTGGTGAACCTTCTCTGTACTCCCTCTATGGCAACAATGTCTTTGAACATTGGGCATTGTGACATCACAGAATGGAACGTTCACCAGGTGCTGGGGCTCCTGCAAAGGCATATGTAAATGGATCCATTCCGATTGGACATATGTGAACATTGGGCATTGTGACATCACACGATGGAACGAATCAAAAGGAAGAAAGGCAGGCAGCCGGACGGACGGCAGACGGACGGCGGACGGACGATGGCAGGCACACAGTTTTATATAATAATAGATAGATGTAGCTTAGATCTGTTTGGTCCATTAATTCGCATGCACTTTTTAAGCGCACATTTTGATTACTTTCCATTTTACCATAGAGATATAAAGTCTATAATAGACTTTATTTATATTTCTACAATTTTACAGACCTTGGCTGGGAACCTGTGGCTCACCAAAATTGTTCCCAATTGGGTCCCGCACCTCCTAATGACGGCCCTGGTCCCCGTGGGTTGGCGGCGTCGGGTTTTCGACGCCATCCATGGCCTGGCCCCCCCTTCTATCCGGACGAGTTCGGCACTGGTGGCGGACTAGTTCGTCTGACAGGGCCTCCGTAAGCAGGTTGCGGCTTGGGCCAGAGCCTGCATTCTCTGCCAGATGTCGAAGGTCCAAAGTCATGTGCGGGCACCAGTGCAAGATTTTATGGCTCCCCGTTTTTGGTGAGCCACAGGTTCTCAGCCAAGGTCTGTAAAATTGCAGACACGTCGTCTGCTGAACTGGTGTACGGCTCCCCGCTGCGGGTACCCGGGGATTTCCTTCCTGCGGCTCAGGGGCAGCCAGAGCCTGCCTCGGCCGTTCTGGCGAGTGTTCTGGAGAAAGTGAGCGTCCGGGCTCCTGTTCCCACCTCGTGGCATTGGACAGCCCCCGTGTATGTGCCGCCGGAGCTTAAGAACTGTCTGTTTGTATTCCTCCACAGGGACTCGCACCGGACACCGCTGCAGCGGATTTATGAGGGCAGTCGGGAGCAAGGAGGAGATTGTCTCAGTCGCTCACCTAAAGCCGGCCTACCTGGATGTCGATAGCCCGGTGGTAGTGGCTCAACCCCGACGTAGAGGTCATCTGTTGGTCGTTCCAGTGGCTCCTGTTGTGCCTGTTTCCCCTGCACCGTTACCATTTTCTGGCTCTGTTTTGCCAGTCCCACTTGTATCGCCCGTCCCACCCCTCGTTTCCACTCAGTCCGGTCGCCTCATCCGGCCTCCTGCTCGGTTCCGTACCTCGGGTTCTGGGGGGGGGGGGGGGTCCTGTAGCGGCACCTAGTGGTGGCGTTTAACTCAACCGCGTTTTAGATAAGCCAAAAACATGATCGTGGGGGTGTTTTCGCGGGTTTTTGTATAGCCTTCATTCAAGCTCCACCCTGTTAGAAGGAGCTTCGTAGTTTTTGGCTTATCTAAAACGCGGTTGAGTTAAACGCTTTGTTACCGTTTAAAATAAAGAATTTTACTTAAATCGACTGACTCATCTCGCCAAAAATCTATTTATCTTTGCCTTAAAAATATCCATTGACGGCCTCTACCGCCTTCCGTCAAAAATAATTCCACAGATTCACCACCCTTTGACTGAAGAAATGTCTCCTCATCTCCTGCCTAAAAGATTGTCCTTTAATTCTGAGGCTATGACCTCTTGTCCTGGACTCTCCCACTGGTGGAAACATTCTTTCCACATCCACCGTCTCCAAGCCTTTCACTATTCTGTATGTTTCAAAGAGGTCCCAGTCTTCTAAACCCCAGCAAGTACAGGCACGGGGCTGCAAATGCTCATCGTAGTTTAACCTACTCATTCCTGTGATCATTCTTGTAAACCTCCTCTGGACCCTCTCAGATATGGTCCCAAAATTGCTCACAACATTCCAAAATGGGTTGGAGGAGGTGTAGTCTTGGTAGCTGTGTGTGTCAGAGGGTTTCTGTTAATTGTCAGAGGGTAGCTTGTTTCCTGAGATGAAGGCAGAGAGACCAATGAAGGGGAGAGGTGTAGCAAATAGTCTGAGTAAATATGAGGGCAGGGAGGAGTTTTGTAGTGAAATTGATATAATTTGCGAGTTCTGAACGGGTGGGCGGCACAGTGGTGCAGCGGTAGAGTTGCTGCCTTGCAGCGCCAGACACCTGCGTTCAATACTGACAATGGGTTCTATCGGTACGGAGTTTGTGCATTCTTGCCATGACCATGTGGGTTTTCCCCTGGTGCTCCGGTTTCCTCCCACATTCCAAAGACAGGTTTGTAGGTTAATTGGCTTTGGTAAATATTGTAAATTGTCCCTATTGTGTAGGATAGTGCTTGTGTACGGGGACTCAATGGACCGAAGGGCCTGTTTCCGCGCTGTATCTCCAAAACTAAAAAAACTAAAAGGTGCACAAGGCAACACTAATGCAGTCATTGATGCAGCTAGAATGGAATTAAGGAGTGGTACCAGTGGAGGCTTATAACAAGGACTGTTCCATGTAGCAACAAAAAGACAGTCATAGCTGGGGTTCATGCCAGTGCCGATGGCTGCACCTGTATGGTGGTTTGCATTTAGCTTATGTTGAGCTTTGATGACAGCGTAGGAGACTGAGCACAGAGGGGTCATAATAGTAGTGGAAGGAAATCTGAAGGAACAAATGAGTTAAGGCTTGGGGTCATGATTTCAAATTGAATTGAGCATTTCTGCAAAGCTAGAGTGTGGGTTTTAATAGTAACAGCACTCAATGAAATATTAAATAGTTCTCATGCCTCAGGGTGTCTGAATGGGAATAACTGAAGGAATAGCTGGCCTGAGGAAACAAAGTCTTGAAAAGCTGACACTGCCAATGCTAATACCATGATTGGACTGTACAGAGTGAGCTGGGAGCACTGACAAGTACTGACAGCTCTTATCCAGCTAACCACAAGTTACAGGCTGAGATGAGTTGCCTCAGATAATGTTCAAAGCCAAAATCTACAATGTCGCTGGAATTAATTGAAATTGTGTGCCTCATTGAACATCTGCTTAGTTTGAGCAGTATTATATGGAAAATTAAGGGACAGGGCTTTTTTGCAAGAAAAAAAGGTGCCGCAATGTATGGTTAATAAACATACTTGTAACGTGACCGAACCACAAAATAATGACATTTGGCTTAATAGAGGTGCCGGTATGACATTCCAGTGGGCACAGTCACAAAAAAGAACTACATGGGGATGTCATAGAATGTGTGATTATTTGATAGGTTCCAGAAAAATTAAATATTTGAGTTTTTTTATTATAAATATCCAAAATAACATTTACCTTTCACATATCAACATTTCCAGACCGAATGAAGCTATCATTTCAGTTTCACTTTAATTGATTGTCACATGTATCGAGATACAGTGAAAAGCTTTTGTTGCGTGCTATCAGCCAGCAGAAAGACAATACATGGTTACAATCGAGACATTCATAGTGTACAGATACATGATACGGGAATAACGTTTAGTGCAAGGTAAAGCCAGTAAAGTCCGATCAAAGATAGTCTGATAGCAGTTCAGGACTGCTCTCTGGTTGCGGTTGGATGGTTCGGTTGCCTGATAACAGCTGGGAAGAAACTGTTCCTGAATCTGGAGGTGTGCGTTTCCACACTTCATCACAGTCATTAGGATTCACTGCATTCTGCATAAATCTTAAATACTCGTATGCTACTGGTTGGCTTGGATTGTGAGTTTGTTATTCTGCTTTGTTTCGTCCTCCTTTCTTAGGAGAACAATGTATTCACTATGTATAGGAGATGGCTCCCAGTGCCCTGGCTAGGTAATGCCGTACCCCGCGAGTCTGCTAAAGGTATCCAAAACTTGTGATACATGATAGATCTCTTCCACTTATTGAGAAACTGCTCTCGTATCCCAACCTTTTGTCTGCGCGACTGAGGAGGTCTGGGTCCAAATTTTTCGATTTTTATTTTTTTGGATTTTCCATCAGGTAAACACATGTAGTTTATGTTTCAGATGTTATTTTGAGTAAATAATTTTTTGGGGGTAAAAAAGGTCTTTATTGTGTAGCTATTACATAATCACCGCGCCATCGCTCTTCATGCATGTCGCACGAAGCGCGCGAGGTCATGGGAGAACCTTATTTATTGGATTGGATTTAGAAGTTCACTTTTTAAATGATAAGAATTATATATCATCACATGGGGGGGGGGGGGGCATCAGGATTTTAGAGGTGATTAGGTGGGGCATGGCCAAAAAAAGGTTGGGAACCACTGAGGTATATATTGGAAAATTATAATAAAAACAGAAAATAATGGAAAATATCAACAGAAACCATCTTCATTTCAAACCGGGGGCCTGTTTTTATTTCAGATTACAAGCACCTGCAGGATTTTATTGATATGATATAAAAATTATCATTGCTTAGAGCATACAAAGTCAAAGACTGTACAGGGGTGTTTGCTGTACTGCGGAGCAAAGATTGATTTCTGGTCATTTCCATTTGTTGGTAGCCTGAAGAGGGTGGCAGTGAACTGATTTATCCCCGACTGCAGAAATACCATGCCTGACTACTAGCTCTGTGTTGATCAGATTAATGAATGCCATTGCTGTTGGTATCGATCGTCCATAATGCAGACAGCAGCATGGCCAGCTGCATGCTTTTTATTGCTTGTTTCCTGCACCGAACATTTCGACTGAACTGACAAGCATTGCAGTCAACCCCAAAGCAAACCATTTTTCATGACAATTGCAATGTCTGCTAAGTGGTTACATTAAATAGATTTCCTGAAGATCCTTGTGTGCTGCAGAAAGACATTCTTGTCCTGTCATAATGGGCTGTATTTAATATCGAGTTTAGAAGTGAATATTGTTCCTCAGCAGATTAGATTCTTATGGATCACTGATAGAATGACAATATCATCCTATCTCACTGAAATTAATTTTCATAATGGCCAAATTATATAAAGGAAGCATTATTATAAAAGAATAACCAATCTGATTAAAGACATTGGAATATTTTTGTAATTATGCTCCTAGAGCTAACCCCCTAGTTCAGTAAAACACCGAGTCAAGCATTGGACCACTAAACCTTTATTTTATGAAACAATAACAAATTCCCTATACAATACCTAACCATACGGCGGGATCGATCCTTGTCTCTGCTTGTCCAAGCCCTTCAGCCTCCTGCAAGCAGATACTTCCAAAAGATTACGCAGTCCCAAGCGCTCCTCCAGAAGATCGACAACGAACCTCGTGGGGGTTACCTTTTATAGGTCATCGAACCCTGTCGGGCAGGTCTACATGGGGGTGGTGCCCCTACAAACAATCACAGATATCGATTACATTAAAGCGTTATTGACAATTACCCAACCCAATTACAAAGCTCCCCATTACAATGTTCCTACAGAAGCTTCTGGAAATAAGTCAGTTGACCCAAGTAATGCAACATTCTCCTGGGGAGTATAAACAATTCAAACAAGGCTTCACACTTCAACCAATCATCAAACAGTAACACAAACATCGTACACCATTATTAACAGTGTTTACAATCCTTCTGCAGCCAGCCAATCATGCTAATGCTTCTGCAACACCTTTGGGTTTCTCTGCAAAGTCCTCATACATTTTAACAATTGAGAGGACATCTGGACCTCAACTTATCTGATAGTTCAATCTGGGACCTAGACTCCCTGGCACCAATTTGCAGCTTTCAGCTTTACACAGAAAGTAACCAAACAGGTTCTGCAGATGCAATGATCCTCCATTTTATATATCTCTATTTTGGCCAATATTAACATTTTCACCATAATTTTCATAGATTCATACAATCCAGCAGTGCGGAAACAAGCCCTATAAGCCCACCTCATCCATGTTGGTTGTGATGGCTATCTATCTTAATCCTATTTGCCTGTGTTAGGCCCATTTCCCACAACAATTTTCCGACCCAAGACCCTGTCCAAATGTTGTTATTATATCTGCCTGCACCACCTCTTCTCATAGCTCAATTCAGATATTCACTCCCCTCTGTGAAAAACTTACCCTCAGATCTCTTTTAAATTTCACCCCTCTCACTTTGCCTTCTATTTCTAGATTCTTGTTGCCTGGATTATGGCTATCTATCCTATCAATGCCTGGCATGATTTTCTAAACCTCTATTAAAATCATCCTTCAGCCTCCTGTGTTTCTGTGACGTACCCAATCTCTCTTTCCGCTGTCCTCCTGTGCGGCCCCTTCCAGGGAACTATGAATTTGCACCCCAAGGCCTCACTGTACACCAATGCTCCTGAGGTCACTGCCATATACTCTATATGTTCTATCAGAATTTGACTTCCAAATGTCCATTACCTTGCACTTTCTTCCACCCAACTATCAAGTTGATCTTTCTAGATAAATCAATTGCAGAATGCATGCATTTTTATGGGCTCAGGTTCTTTAATCAAAAGAGTACACTCTATCAGGTGTACTCTGTGGCCTTTAATCTTTTAAGATTCCTTCTGTGTGACATATCAGCACAGCATTTCCAAAGCATATATTCAAAGTTGCTGTCCAGTTATTTCAACATATCCCCACAATATATAGCGGCCCATACAATATATAGCGGCCCCTACATGGGAGAGGGCAAAGCTTGACTTACTATTAGTGGATTAGGCAGAGCAAGTGAGTGAAATGTCAGTGGCCGTGTACTTTGCGACCAGCGACCACGGTTCTCTTAGTTTTAAAATAGTTATGCATAAGGACGCAAGTTAATCCACAAGTTAAAGATCTAAATTACGACATTACAACTTCCAGTGGCGCTACGCTACAGTAAAGCCACGTGCCAGCTCGCTCCGACGAAAATCCAATTTTAAGGGAAAAGAACGGGTCAGGCCCGCTGAAACCTACCGGCAGATTTCAACGAAGGGTGAGTGATGTCATCAGACCGTGACTTCCGCCATTTAAATGTCGCTAAGTCGTACACCCCCACATCTATCTGACTTACTAGCTAAAGTAACCGAAAAATTTATTGATTTAGAGGGACGCTCTAATCGTCAGAACTTAAGGATTGTTGGAGTTAAAGAAGGTAAAGAGAAAGATAAAAACCTCTGACTTCACTGCTGAATTCCTACAAAATGTTTTACAACTGGATGCAAAACCTTTGCTGGACGGAGCAAACAGAGCACTGAGAGCTCGGCCAGGTACTGGGCCCCCCCCCCCCCCCCCACCCCAAGACATCTGATATTGAAGGTGCACTACTATCATGTTTTAGAAGATATTTTGATGAGAATTGGAACCAGCAGAAATTTAACATATCAAGGCAAAAATATTCATATTTTCAGAGATTATCCTGCTGAGGATGTTAAGAGAAGAGCACTTTGTAACGAGACAAGAGCTATTCTGAGGAACATCCCGATGCTCAGATTTGGACTGCTGTACCCTGCTAAGTTACAAGTCACCTACAAGGAGACAGAATCCTTCTTTACTGATCACAAAAAAGCACTCGAATTCTCTCGGGAGATTGAAAAGTCGTTGGAGAGGTGAATATCATCCCATGGCTTTAATAGCCGGCAGAGAACCGATTGGACTTTAAGGTGTTACAACTTAAAGATCTAATTTTGATGAACAAGTTAAATTACTATTAATTACTACTAATAAAAAAATATTATTAATCACTACCAATAAGAAATTCAAGCAATACTTGACTTATGTAAACTCTAATACTCAACTAACACTTCCTAGGAAGGAAAATTAGCCTATTGTTGGATTACATTCTTTTGGGCCTGTCCTATTTACTTCCCCTTTTTTTTAATTAAAATATTTAAAAACCAGAGCTAGTATTAATTTTATCAAAAGCTACAGATAAAGTTTTTGGATTTTTTGCCACAATAGGGTGGCTTTCACTAACTGCACTGATTGAAGTTGTAGTTTTAGTCATTTCTTTTGATTTTCCTACAATCTTTTAACTCTTTGCTTATTTAATTTCTAATTTTTATTTCTTTATTAAGAATTTATATCTTTTTTGGAGATACTATCGGGAGACAGATCAAACAGAATAAAAGCCCATCCACCATCCATTCAAGCAGAATGCTATGTCTAATAAATTAAACCATTTACTTTACCACACACCATATAACCTATAAGATGCAAGATACTACTACGAAAATTGGGGCTAAAGGAATTACATTCTGTAGTTGGAATGTCAAGGGCGTTAACGCACCAATTAAAAGTACTATCACACTTAAAATCAATTAATGCCGACATAATGTTCCTTCAGGAAACCCATCTTAAAAACGAAGCACACAATAGACTGAAAGGCAAATGGATTGATTATCAGAACTGAACAAGGAGGAGGACACAAATGCAAGCTCAGACACAGGGCAGATCAGTCTTCAGAGTTTAATCGGTCCAAGTCGGTACACAGGTAAGCAAAACAGAGGCAACAGTACAATCTAGGAGCAGTCAAAAACAGAGGTCGAAAAACAGGCAATGGTCGAGGTCACAAGATCTCTAGAGCTGGAACGAGGTGATACCAAGTAGCATACACAACGAACTGGCAATGAGAACTAAAACACAAAGGGCTTAAATACAGACTAGCAGGGGATAACGAGACACAGGTGAAACACATCAGGGCGGGGCCAATAATCACATGAGGGTAAAAGACCTGACAGGAAATGGGACCTGAAACAAGAGGAGATGTGAGACACCAAAATAAAACAAGAATGCACACTCTAATACTAAAAAACAATAAGAAACAGAAACTAGATCAAACCCGAGACCTGACCTTGATAAATTATATCATTCTCCTTTAAGTCAAGAGGGGTAGCCATTTTAATTCGTATGGGATACCATTTAAACATACCTCTTCTATTGTTGATACTGAAGGTAGATATGTTATATTAGTGGGTGAATTGCATTCAACAAGACTGATATTGGTGAATATCTATGCACCAAACTTTGACAACCGATATTTTTTAAGAAAATATTTAATACTATTCCAGAATTTGGACAATACAATTTGATAATTGGAGGAGATTTAAACTGTACATTAGATCCCTATTTGGACAGATCGTCAAAAAAGAAAACAAAATCCAAGTTGTATGAATTATTAAATTCATATATAAATAGTGCAAATATAAAAGACGTTTGGAGAATTGAAAACCCCTCAGCGTGAGAGTATTCATTTTATTCACCAGTGCACAAACCATATTCAAGAATTGACTATTTCTTAGTGGATTCCAAACTTATTCCTTATACGTATAACTCAAAATATCATAACATTATTATATCCGATCACTCTCCCCTAACCTTTAGGGTAAAACTACAAGGAATATCGGAGAAACAGACAAATTGGAGATTTAACCCACAAATTTTAAACAACACGGCATGTTATGATTATCTTAACTCGCAGATTAAATAACTACGATAGACATTGAAGAGACCATCAAGTCTCTGAAAAACGGGAAGACCCCTGACCCCGATGGCCTGAACAATGAATTTTATAAAAAATTTAGTGACTTGGTCTCCCCATGCTTACAAACTTTATATAGTTATGCCTTTAAACAACAGATATTACCACAAACTGACTGAATCAACAATAATACTTCTCCCAAAAAGAGATAAGGATCTTGAAGACCCTGGCTCGTATAGAGCCATAGCCCTTTTAAACATTGATCAGAAGATATTAGCTAATATTTTAGCCCAGATTAAGTTTAGTTATCGATAAAATTAATACACCATGACCAATCAGGCTTTATATATAAAGGATATTCATTCTTCAATTTGAGACGCTTGTTTAATATAATATATTCAAATAGAATATTAAATGAAGACTTAGCAATCATCTCGCTAGATGCTGAAAAAGCATTTGGAATGGTCCTATCTTTTCTCTGTGGAAACATTTCAACTCGGTGAAAACGTTTGCTCATGGGTGAAATTCCTATATAAACCCCCAACAGCTAGAATACTGATAAGCCAAATGTTGTCACCCAAATTTCACTTATCCAGAGGTTGTAGACAAGGATGTCCACTATCCCCGCTTTTATTTGCCCTCATTATAGAACCACTCGCCGAGAGTATCAGATCTCAGCCTGACATCCATGGGTACAATACTAAACATATAGTTAATAAAATTTCTTTATATGCAGATGATGTATTATTATACATCATAAACCCCGAAATTAGCATTCCGAGTTTGTTAAATCTCATGACTCAATTTGGCTCATTCTCCGGATATAGAATTAATTGGAGTAAAAGCGAAATTATGCCAATAACGGAACAAAATCCATCTATACTTCAACAATTTTATACTTCCCTTTTAAAATTGCCTATGAAAAGTTTAAATACCTTGGAATCTATGTGACCAGGAAATATACTTCTCTATTCAAATCAAAATTTCCTTTTTTAGTTACTGAATTACACAGAAACATCCAATTTTGGAAAACACTTCCCATCTCACTAGTTGGTAGAATTAATGCTATAAAGATGATCTTTCTCCCACAACTATTATACTTATTCCAATCAATTCCGATATATATTCCAATTTTTTTTAATTTTTTAAATGGATTCAATTGTTACTAATTTTATTTGGGATTATAAGACCCATATAATAAATAAAATACATCTATGTAAGTCTAAAGCTAATGGAGGATTAGCTTTACCAAACTTTCTACTTTATTATTGGGCAGTTAATATTAAAAATATAACCTTCTAGCTGGATGACACTGATCAGCAGCCAGATTGGCTAAAGATGGAGAAGGAGGATTGTTTACCTTTTGACATAGGCTCGATTCTTTTAGCTCCAATAAATTTGAATAAAAACACATATGGAGGAAATCCAATAATACATAGTGTTATCCGTATCTGGAAACAATTAAAATTTACCTTAAAATTGGGTAATTTATGTCTCTTTCTCCCATTTGCAAATAACCCTTATTTCCACCCGCCTGTCTTCGATAGAGGATTTGTTCAATGGAAAATTCATGGAATTAAAATGGTGGGAGACCTTTATCAAAAGGGGCCTTTTCTCTCTTTTCAGGATTTACAGCAGAAGTGCGAATTACATGTTAATTTTTTTTTTAGATATTTACAATTTAAGATTATGTAAAATTACATACGCAAGATTATAGATTTAGGGGTCCAGAAATCCTTGATGAATGTCTGAACCAACATCCCAATACAAATAAACTAATATCTTATATTTATAATACCATTTTAGATACTGACATTCCATCATCAGTCATATAGACGAGCATGGAAGGATGAACTGGCTCAACCCATAATGATAGACACATGGGATGAAAGTTTACAATATATACATCATTACTCGTCATCACACTAGACATTCCTTAATACAATTTAAAATATTACATAGATTACACTATTCGAAGACAAAATTAAACAGGATCATCCCAAGTATCTCCCCTCTCTGTGATAAATGTCAATTTCAAGAAGCCAATGCTTTTGTAACGTATAAAAACGCAAAATGTTTGGACGGATATTTTTAAAATTATCTCTAAAGTTATCAATAATCAACTGGACCCAGATCCAAAATTAATAATACTAGGATTTTCAGAACATAGCACAAACTTTACGATAAGCCAGATACACTTTCTCGATTACAGTTTAATAACTGCGAAAAAATTAATATTCAAATTTTGGGAAAAAACAGCAACCCCCACAATTAAAATGTGGATTACGGAAATGACTGAGACCTTGCATTTGGAAAAAATAAGACTTGTCTTAATTGACAAAACTGAACTATTTTTAAAAATATGGTCTCCATTTATTGAATTTTTTAAAAGGTAAACTGGTTTAACACAAAATTAAAGTCAAAACTTGAGTTTAGGGTTGGATGAACAACTATACTCAACATCTCCCGGATCTATCTCCATAATCTTTATATTTGTAATCTTTCTTTCTTGCTTTCTTTCTTTCTATTAGTTTATAGTTTAAAAGTTAAAAAAAAAAGATCTAAATTACGACAAAGCTAACTTTGATCGTATCAGACAGGAACTTTCAAAAGTTGATTGGAATAGATTGTTGGTGGGAAAAGGGAATAAAGTGGAATGTTTTTAAATGTGTGATAGTGAGAGTTCAAGGTATGCTTGTTTCTGTTACAGTGAAGGGTGAGACAGGGAGCAGTAAGGTATCATGGATGATGAGACAAATTGAGGCTCTGGTCAGGAAAAAGGAGGCATGTGTCAGTTGTAGGCAGCTGGAATCAATGTGTAGCCCTGGTAGAGTGTAGGGGATTGAAAAGCATACTTTGTTTACCTTCTGACATAGGCTCGATTCTTTTAGCTCCAATAAATTTGAATAAAAAAATATATGGAAGAAATCCGATTATATTATCCGTATCTGGAAACAATGAAAATTTACCTTAAAATTGGGTAATTTATCTCTCTCTCCCTATTCCCTTCCTTCCTAGGAAATAAGGGAGTTAAAAAAGGGGCAAGATAGTTCTGGAAACAAGATTAAGGAGAATCCAAAGAGATTTTATAACTATGTTAAGAGAAAAGGGGTAACTATTGAGAGAATAGGTCCCCTCAGAAACTAAAGTGGTTATCTACATATGGAACCACAGGAGATGGGCAATGTCATCAATGAATATTTATTCTCCATTTTTTACCATGGGTAGACATGAATGAGCCCTAGCTGAGATGTACAAATCATTATTAGACACAGGTGAGGTGTCAGAAGAAAATAGGATGATTAATGTTGTGCCTCCATTTAACTTGGAAACTGTAGGCCAGCAAACCTAACATCTGTGGTAGGAAAGTTACCGGAAGAGGGATAAGATTGAGATGCATTTGGAATGACAGGCATTAATTAGGGATAGTCAGCGTGGGTTTTTTTTGTGTGTGACAGATTGTCTCTCACAGGAAAATGTTTTTTTTTTGAAGAAGTACCCAAGAAGGTTGATGAGGGCAGACATGTACACATTATCTATTTGGATTTCAGCAAGGTTTTTGATAAGGTTCTATATGGTAGACTGCTCTCGGTTAGATAGAAACATAGAAACATAGAAATTAGGTGCAGGAGTAGGCCATTCGGCCCTTCGAGCCTGCACCGCCATTCAATCTGATCATGGCTGATCATCCAACTCAGTATCCCGTACCTGCCTTCCTTCTCTCCATACCCCCTGATCCCCTTAGCCACAAGGGCCACATCTAACTCCCTCTTAAATATAGCCAATGAACTGGCCTCAACTACCCTCTGTGGCAGAGAGTTCCAGAGATTCACCACTCTCTGTGTGAAAAAAGTTTCTTCTCATCTCGGTTTTAAAGGATTTCCCCCTTATCCTTAAGCTGTGACCCCTTGTACTGGACTTCCCCAACATCGGGAACAATCTTCCTGCATCTAGCCTGTCCAACCCCTTAAGAATTTTGTAAGTTTCTATAAGATCCCATGGAATCTAAGAAACGGATACTTAGATACAGAGTTGGCTTAATGCTAGCAGCCAGAGGATGGTTGTGAATGGTTGTTCATTGGACTAGAGACCTCTGACTAATGGGGTGCCTCAAGAATTGGTGCTGGACCTATGGCTGTTTGTCATATATGTAACGATTGGGATGAGAATGTACAAGGCATGATTAGTAAATTGGCAGGTGACATCAAAATAGGTAGCATCATAGACAGTTAAGATAATTATCAAGACTTACAGCTGGGAAAGTGGGCTAAGAAATGGCAAATGGAATTTTAATGTAGATAAATGTGAGATGTTGCATTTTGGGAAGTCAAACCAGGGCATGACTTTCACAGTGAATGGTAGAGCTCTGGGACTTTTGTAGGACTGAGGGATTATACCTGTATCTCACCGTACTTATACATGTGACAATAAACTCGACATGGCTCGTGGGGAAGAGAGGCCAGGCCATCAGTTATTGAGCGTTTGAAATCTCAAATGCGGAACTGTATTATTTGTGTGATGGATGGAGTTGTCCCAATAGGCTGCAGGGAGTTGTCAGGAAATTGGATGAAATTAAAGTCTCGGGGATTTGCAAGGGCTGAGTAAAAACATTGTAAGGGGCAAGTGGGTAACTTAAACAGGGACCTACTAAAGCTGGTTCCCATTGTTGGAGCCTAGAGTTGAGATCTCGCTCAGTGTCCCCATCCAGTGTAAGACCAATGTATTGTGAAGTCCTGTTTGTGAATGAGTGATTGAATGATTGAAAGATACAAGGTGGGAAAAGGCCCTTCAGACCACCGAGTCCACAATGATTATTCATCATCCGCTGTCACTAGTTCTGTGTTATCCCACATTCACACCGCTCCTTACATACCTTACAGGGGCAATTCACAGCGCTCAATTATTCTACAATCCCATGTGACTTTGAGATGTGGGAAGAAACTGGAACACCCGAAGGAAACCCTTCTTGTTACAGGGAGAACGTGCAAACTCCACATTGACAGTACCGAGGGCCGGGATTGAACCTGGGTCTCTGATGCTGTGAAGTATTAGCTATACTAGCTGTGCCATTGTGCCACCCCAAAATCACAAAACTAAGTGAGTCAGATATATAGAGCACATGGGAAGAGATTGTGAATGGTGTGATGTATGAGGTAAGTTTCCAATTATTTTTATAGAAGTATTTCCATTGAAATTCAATCTCATAACATGTACAAGCTTCCTATGTAATAAAACTTCCAAACCATATTTTTCTCAGGTCTTGATATTACATTTCCCTTCCACACAAAATTGCATTTGTCATTGCTTGCAGTTAATATTAGCAACTGTAGGTACTTATATTTCAGATTCAAGATCCTTTATTCAGTAAACAAAGCAAAACTTAATAAATATATTTAGGATTTGGATCTTTAAGCGTGCTTAGTAGTTATAGTTTAAATAATCTAAGTTGATGCATAATTTTTTCCACATTTTCTTTAATGGTTGTGTTTTTCATTTATGGGAGGTGTGTGTCCGAGCATCCACTTCTTAGTTGTTTGCCAAGAGGTCTTGTTCATTTACCAGCTGGAAGATAAACAGTTCTATTGGTGCCTATATTACAATAGACAATAGGCAATAGGTGCAGGAGTAGGCCATTCGGCCCTTTGAGCCAACACGGCCATTCAATGTGATCATGGCTGATCATCCCCAATCAGTACCTCGTTCCTGCCTTCTCCCCATATCCCCTGACTCCACTATCTTTAAGAGTCCTATCTAGCTCTCTCTTGAAAGTATCCAGAGAACTGGCCACAGCTGCCCTTTGAGACAGAGAATTCCACAGCCTCACAACTCTCTGTGAGAAAAAGTGTTTCCTCATCTCCGTTCTAAATGGCTTACTACTTATTCTTAAACTGTGGCCCCTGGATCTGGACTCCCCCAACATCAGGAACATGTTTCCTGCCTCCAGTGTGTCCAAACCCTTAACAATCTTATATGTTTCAATAAGATCACCTCTCATCCTTCTAAACTCCAGAGTGTACAAGCCCAGCCGCTCCATTCTCTCAGCATATGACAGTCCCGCCATCAGACCTACAAGCCACCCATCATCAAATATGACAAATATTATTTACATATTGTTTATTATATTTTACATAACACTTCCCAATCACAAATCCACTCTGCGGTTATTACCAGGATGAATTAAATATTTAGTTCTCTTATATTACCAAGGATAAATCTACAATGATTATTTCATGAATATCCTTAAAGTGACATAATTAAAACAACCTTTTACTTCTGCTCTGCTGTGTTTCACTTAGGTTTGTGCATTGTGGTTACAATGGTATAATGGTTCTATTACTGAATTGGCATCCTGGACTAATGATCTTGGGACATGAGCTCAATCTTCTCTATTGCATCTGGGGAATTAAAATCAATAGACTAAATACTTTTGGAATTAAAACATAGTTTTAGATTGGCAATCGTAAATGAATTTCATCAAAACACACTTAGCAAAGGAAATCTAGCTGGGTACAGGCCTATGTATGAGCTCAGACTTCGATACCTAGAGAAGCATGAGGCTCAACTGTTCTCTGACATATGCCAACAAGCCATTCGGTTGCATTAAAATGTGCTACCAAATGGTTGCCAAGTCCTGATGAACATTGACTGAGCATTCTAGCTTGGGCAGATACAGACAGGAGGTGAAAACAAGGAAGAAACAGGCAAAACATTGACCTTACCATTCTAGCTTTGGCAGATACATCAGTTTGTGACAGTGAAGCCAATCTCCCTTCCATTGATTCAATTTACACCTCCATGCTGCCTCAGCAGCCCACCAACAGTGAGTCACCCGGCCATTCCCTCTTCTCTTCTCCTCTCTCCCATCCCCTCTCCCATCAGACAAGAGGTAAAGAAGTGTGAAAACACACACCTCCACGTTCATGGACAATTTCTTAGCTGTTTTCAGGTAACTGACCCATACTAACAGCACTAGAGAGCAGCAGTCCTGAGCTTAAAGGAGACCTTTGGACTATCTTTGATCAGACTTTACTGACTTTATCTTGCACTAAGCATTATTCATGTTATTCCCTTTATCATGTATCTGTACACTGTGGATCAAAGATCCTATAGCAAAGCTTTGCTATAGGATCTTTGCTGTGGATGGCTCCATTGTAATCATGCGTTGTATTTCTACTGACTGGTTAGCACGCACCAAAAGCTTTTCACTGTACCTCTATAAACATGACAATAAACTAAAGTTAATCTCATGAAAACAAATGGAAACTCATGACCTGTCATATCCCTCACTGTCATTTCACCTCCAGTCACTTTCCAAACAATGTTTCAACAAGGGGCACAGCAAGCATTCCAAGTTCATGTTTAAAATTGAGTTGGTGCCTGGATGAAGCAAAACCAATAGTGCTTAGTAAACCTGAATCCATATCAGATCAAACAATCCTGATGCTCTCAGTCTCTCGACCCGAAACGTCACCCATTCCTTTTCCCCAGAGTTGCTGCCTGACCCGCTGAGTTACTCCAGCATTTTGTGTCTATCTTTGGTTTAAACCAGCATCTGCAGTTTATTCCTACACTATTTGGCTGCTCCATTGCAAAATCTCCTCAAGGTATGCCTCCTCTGATGAAGTTCTCCTCCTTTCTCCAACAAGTGTTCTGCAACACCCTCTCTCACTGTTCCCCTTCTGTGATTCATATCTTTCATTCATTTTTCTATATCTCTCTTTATTACCATCTATATCTCTTGATTCCCTTTTCCTGACTCTAAGTCTGAAAAAGGGTTTTGACCCGAAACGTTACCTATTCCTTTTCTCCAGAGATGCTGCCTGACCCGCTGAGTTACTCCAGCATTTTGTGTCTATCTTAGGTTTGAAATAGCACCTGCAGTTCCTTCCTGCACATTTAATCATGTGTTGCAGCAGAGCATTGAAGGACCAGTGGGAGAAAACATTCTGATCATCATCATCCAATGTTAGCAAAAACATCACAAAACTGCAAAGAAAAGGGCTGAGGCATTTATAACCATTTTCAGCCAGAAGTACTGAAAGGATACCAGCATCATGAAAGTCAGTCTTCAGCCAACTTTATTCAACTAGAAGGAGTGACAGAGGCGATTTTATCTGCAACTGAAATAGGACCAAGATGAGGAAAACATTTTTCACACAGAGAGTGGTGAATCTCTGGAATT
Source organism: Leucoraja erinaceus (assembly GCF_028641065.1). Lineage (NCBI taxonomy): Eukaryota > Metazoa > Chordata > Chondrichthyes > Rajiformes > Rajidae > Leucoraja > Leucoraja erinaceus. The sequence goes on from NC_073382.1 coordinate 68,471,160, forward strand.
CTCTTCCACAGAAGGTAGTTGAGGCCAGTTCATTGGCTATATTTAAGAGGGAGTTAGATGTGGCCCTTGTGGCTAAAAGGGATCAGGGGGTATGGAGAGAAGGCAGGTACAGGATACTGAGTTGGATGATCAGCCATGATCATATTGAATGGCGGTGCAGGCTCGAAGGGCCGAATGGCCTACTCCTGCACTATTTTCTATGTTTCTATGTTTCTATATTTGGATGGGTACATAGATAGGAAAGGTCTGGAGAGGTATTGGTCAAAAGAGGCCAATTGGATAAGCACCTTGGTTGGCATGCCAGAGTTTGGTACAAACTATAACTGGGAATAACAAAACAACTGTGTGTGTTGCATCAACATTGGTCATGGAGCCCAACTGAACAAATAGTAGCACTAAAATAATGCACCAGAGCCAGTTTCAGCTCCAACTAAGACATTCCCGGATAGTTTTAACCATTCGTGTGTTTCCAAAAATGATGATACATCCCATCCACAAAAAGGAGGAACAATTGTTATTCTGGGCCATAACTTTCTCTGCAGCCTTTTCTCCCAATCTATCAGTGATGGAAAGTGTTCCTCATGCTTGAGTTATAAAGAGACTGAATAGGTTGGGACTATTTTCCCTGTACCATAGGGGGAGTCTACAAATAGAATGCATAGGTTTAAGGTGAGAGGGGAGAGATTTAAAGGGGGCCTGAGATGATAGTTTTTCACACAGGATAAATGGTGTATGGAATGAGCTACTAGAGGAAGTGGCAGAGGCATTTTCACCCCTGCAACTAAAAGGTACTTGGATGGGTACATGTAGAAAGCATTTTATCGGGATGCATTACAGCTTGGTTTGGAAACAGCTTCATCCAGGAATGCAAGAAATTGCAGTGGATTATAGACGCGACCCAAACCACCACACCAACCAAACTCCCTTCTATTGACTCCATTATACCTCACGCTGCCTCAGCAAGACCAGCAGCCTAATCAAGGATGTATCACACCCTGGCCCATCCCTCTCCCATCGGACAAAAGGTATAGAAGTGCGAAAACGCACACCTCCAGATTCAGGGACTGTTTCGTCACATCTGTTATCAGGCAACTGAACCATCCTACCACAACTAGAGAGCAGTCCTGAACTACTGTTTATCTCATTGGTGACCCTTGGAATATCTTTGATCCAACTTTACCTTGCACTAAACATTCTTCCCTTATCATGCATCTGTACACTGCAAATGATTTTGATTTGATTGTAGTCATGTATTATCTTTCCGCTGACTGGTTAGCACACAACAAACGGCTTTTCACTGTATCGCGGTTCACGTGACAATAAACTAAAACTGAAACAGGATAGGGGAGCTCTGGGGAGATATGGGCCAAACTGGGCAAATTGGACCACCTGAGGTGGTACCCAGACGGGACGTCAAAGAACGAGAAGCCGAAGCCAAGAAGTGGAAGCTAAGGTACCGAACAGACACAACACCAAAAAGCCAAGATACCGAATGGGCACAACGCCGAAAAGCTGAGATACGGAACAGACACCGCGCCAAAAGGATACGAACCCCAACAGACACCGCGCCGAATGGACATGACGTTGAAAAACCGGTGAACGGACATGACATCTCCGGGGACTGTGTTTGGCCAAGACCTTGTCAGCGATTGGTCCAGACCCCCGCGTCCATCACACCACTGGCCGAGGGAAGACGGGAGGGTGGGGAGGGGGGAGCTTGACCTTGCATTTGTAAAATGGTGGCCGTCACTCCAAGCTGCTGCGATTGCCACAGAGGCTTTTTGACGTCATGTTCGTTCCTGGTCAGATTTTAAACCGAAAAACAACCTGAGGCCGAACGCACATGAAGCCGAAATGAGAAATAGATATGAAACACTGAAATTACTTTAAAACAATCTATATTTGCTGCCAGAATACATAAGCAAATTGATTATTTAACTATTTTAAAATGTAACAAGATACAACAATTTGACTATTTTAAAATGTAACAAGGTACACCAATTTAACTATTTTAAAATGTAACAAGGTACACCAATTTAACTATTTCCGAACATGACGTTGAAAAGCCTCTGTGGCAATCGCAGCAGCTTGGAGTCACTGCCACCATTTTATAAACGCAAGCTTAAGCTCTCCCCCATCCTCCCGTCTCCCACCCTGGCCAGTGCTGTGATGGACACGTTGGTCTGGACCAATCGCTGACAAGGTCTCGGACAAATCCCGTCCCTGGAGACGTCATGTCCGTTCTGCATCTTGTCCTTTTGGCGAAGCGTCCATTCGGCTTCGTACCCTTTCGGCGTGGTGTCCATTCGATATCTTGGCTTTTCAGCGTGATGTTCGTTCGCAATTTTGGCTTCCACTTCTTGGTGTCGGCTTCTCGTCCTTTGATGTCCTGTCCGCACACGACCTGAGGTAAGCACCTTGGGCAAAGAGTTTGGTTGAAGGGCCTATTTTCAAGCTGTCTACCACGGTGACCATATCTATGACTCTATATGGAAATTCATGAAGAACATTGGCGGTGACTCCATACTTGAATGGATTCTGCTTGGCAGGTAAAGCTATAAGCAATTGTGATTGCCAAACTTATGATTGAACCTGTTGATTAATGTGGCCACATCAAACCTACACATGATTTGAATAACGCTCATATAACCATATAACAATTACAGCATGGAAACAGGCCATCTCGGCCCTACAAGTCCATGCCGAACAAATTTTGTTCCCCTTAGTCCCACCTGCCTGCACTCGTACCATAACCCTCCATTCCCTTCTCATCCATATGCCTATCCAATTTATTTTTAAATTATACCAATGAACCTGCCTCCCACCACTTCCACTGGGAGCTCATTCCACACCGCCACCACTCTCTGCGTAAAGAAGTTCCCCCTCATATTACCCCTAAACTTCTGTCCCTTAATTCTGTTATTATATATGTTACATATGTTATTATTCATTTCTTATTCAAAATTCAAAGGGATTTAAACTGATATCAAGTTCAAGATAATCTGTTAAGTGATTTTATTTAAAATTAGGTAAATAGCCTACACTGATATTTTATTTACATTTCAGTCAAGCAATGAAGGGAAGGTATAAATACAACACCATACCATTACTTACTATTTACATATGGAAATTAGATGGTCTGTCAATGCTTCATTGTCACTTGAGAGAAGGTAATAATTTGAGGTATTCCCAGAAGTTACATAGGCCCCTTGAGTTATGATGAGTTTGATATGGGAACTGATTACTCATGTTTAAAACTGCAGTGAACAAAGAATAAATCTCTGCAGATCTACTCGAGACCACTTTAAATTATTCATATAGGCACTTCATGAAAATGAAAACTCAAAAAATGGTTTACCTAAGGTTATCAAGTACTGAATAATGCTAGTAATGTACTCATAAATGAAGACATCTGGAACAAAGTAAAAGTATCATTTTTATTGAGAAATAAAATGAAATGACCCATAAAATATTATCATTATACATTAATTAATGTAGGCCATTTATTTTGAAAGATTATTATAAACATTGGAAACAAGTACTTGAGATTTTCCCTTGTATACTATGATTGTTCAAAGTATAAGTGGAGCACAAATGGGGTGCTACAGTGGCACAGCAGTAAAGTGGTTGCCTTACAGCGCCAGAGAGCTGGGTTCGATCCTGACTATTGGTGCAGTCTGTACGGAGTTTGTACGTTCTCCCTGTTATTGTGCAAGTTTACTCCGGGTCTTCCGATTTCCTCCCACATCCCAAAGACATGCAGATAAATGGTTAATTGGCTTCTGCAAATTGTCCCAAGTGTGTAGGATAGAACTGGTGTGCAGGTGATCGTGGGTCGGCGTGGACTCGGTAGGCCGAAGGGCCTGTTTTCACACTGTTTCTCTAAACTAAACTAAACATAATGGCACAACAAAGGAAACAGGATATCTGGGGCTGGACTGAACAGAATACAGTTGTGTATCTCTTTAACCAATGCTGTGTAAGGACTGTAAAAGCGATAACTGGAGTACTGAGAAGAAAATGTAACTTCAAGTGGATGGATTCAATGCAAAAATCATACAAAAAACAGATGGCGTGTGGGAGGAAAGATTGCATTACAGAGAAAGTAATGGCAGATAAACAAATTATTATATTGTGTTTTGACATGAAAATCGATTCCATTATTTTCATAGCTATTTAAAAAGAGGTTTTGATTAATGAAACCAGAATCCGTAACTGAATCATGGCATCACTCCAGTAAAGAAAATTCAAAGCTTCTGTTATTCACAGAAGACTTTCAATGTAGGTCGACATTTATAACTGGTGTTTTTGGATAATGATAATGATTATGTATTCCCTGTAAAGTTAGGGTCAGGTTTGCTCTTGATACGTTACTCATCACAGTGGAATGCCCTTTCCCCATATTTGTGCTGTTTGCTTTAATCATCTGATGTGCAGTCTGAATTGTTTCCTCCTCTGTACATCACACATAATGCAGGTTCATGTACTTTGATACTGTGCAGGATATTTTGTTTTCATCATTTTGATATAATATTTATTAAAATTATTACCGCAATCTATTTATTTTCACACCATACAAATTAGGAATTTTCGGTATACTAATTGAGATCTGTAATCTAATTCTCTAAAATTTGCTTCTGCTTTCATTGTTTGATTACAAATATAACTGCAGCGGGAAAAAAAAGTTTAATTTGTGACCATGTCATGGAGCATCCATCAGAGTTTTGTCTGTGGCTGTTGAGTTGACAGAATCCATCACTCACTTGAGTATTTTTAGCTTTGTAAACAATGTAAAGGTCTGCACGTTTGTGATTTCTGCATTGTAGCAGTTGGTAGCATAGACATATTTATGGCCAACCTCACCGCAGATAACCTGCAAGGTTTCGGAGGTTGGAAATGAGCCTATCTTGACCAATAGACCAGGCATTTGCATTTATTTGCAATATCATCCTCAACACGTAAACATTGACAAGTACCTGCACTACTGCCAAAGTCAAGCTTGTGGTCACCCTCACTTTCAGAAGGTTGCCTTGCACACTGGCCCTGCTGATATGCTGTCGCATTGCACACTCTGCTGCTCTGAGGTGTAACCATATAACCATATAACCATATAACCATATAACAATTACAGCACGGAAACAGGCCATCTCGACCCTTCTAGTCCGTGCCGAACACATAATTGTGTTGGAGAAGTAAAAATAATGCTCTCCCATTAAAAAGTGAGGAACTTTCCATTCTGATCAATACGATTTCTGAATTCATATTGAAAGGGGCATTTGGGGCAAATGGGGCAAATGACTCTAAAAATGTAATTATTGTGGTTTTGTCAAACATAAGGGTTACAATACACGCTACGAATCCCAGCTGTGGAGACACTGGTATCGTTGTCTCGTTGTAGGACATTGATCATTCTTTTAATCTGGATTTTTATCTCTCATGTATTGTATTTTTATAATTTATGATGCTTTTATAAGTGATAAACTAAGATTTTATAGGTACTTTATGATATATCTTTTAAATATGCAATGCATTTTTTTGATTTGATTTGATTTTTTTTTAAATGTAATGTTGCCCCTTGTCTGGACCTCGAGTCCGTAATAAAGTTTGTTATTATTATTATTATTATTATTATTATTATTATTATTATTATTGAGTGCACATCAGGGCTTGCAAAATTGCTGGCAACCACAGAGATCCTACAGACACCCCTCTCACAACTTCCTGGATTCAGTGAACATTGCACAAGGAGGCTTCCTCCTACATAAGGTCATGAGGCCATAAAGAATAGGAGAAGAGTTTGGCCCATCAAGTCTACTCCACCATTCAGTCATGGCTGATCTATCTCTCCCTCCTAACCCCATTCTCCTGCCTTCTCCCCATAACCTCTGACACCTGCAATAATCTATCTCTGCCTTAAATATCCACTGACTTGGCCTCCGCAGCCTTCTGTGGCAAAGAATTCCACAGATTCAACACCTGCTGAATAAATAAATTTCTCCTCATCCAACACGTACAGTTTTGCAGTGGACTGATTCTTCTGCTCGCCGTAAAGACTCTGACCCACCCTCATCATTGTACTGTACACTCATTCCCTTCCTACACCTTGTGATATTGAAAGAATGTAGTTGTATGGTGCCATGGCCCTTCAAGGGCAATGTTCCAATGTCAGCGATCTCAGGAATTTAACATGAGAAAATCAATCTTTAATGCCTACCCGAATTAGCGTGGAGTTACAAAAGGGGAGCCTGTTGCCATTGTTTTGGTTTTGGCACTAACACATTTTATGCTTTTTAAAAACTGCTTAGAGGAGACTTCTACCACATTTTAATGCTGGGGAAACAGGTTAGACAAAGTTCTAGTCCAATTCCCTTTAAAATCTTTCCCCTCTCACCTTAAACCAACACCCTCTAGATTGAGATTCTCCTAACAATGCACGGTTATACCCAGATCCCTCTGTTCAACTGAAGAATACAGTTGAACAGAGGGATCTGGGTATAACCGTGCATAGTTCCTTGAAGGTGGAATCTCATATAGATAGGGTGGTAAAGAAAGCTTTTGGTATGCTAGCCTTTATAAATCAGAGCATTGAGTATAGAAGCTGGGATGTAATGTTAAAATTGTACAAGGCATTGGTGAGATAGAGGTCTTTAAAATGATGAGAGGGATAGACAGAGTTGATGTGGACAAGCTTTTCCCTTTGAGAATAGGGAAGATTCAAACAAAAGGACATGACTTCAGAATTAAGGGACAGAAGTTTAGGGGTAATATGAGTGGGAACTTCTTTACTCAGAGAGTGGTAGCAGTGTGGAATGAGCTTCCAGTGGAAGTGGTGGAGGCAGGTTCATTGGTATCATTTAAAAATAAATTGGATAGGCATATGGATGAGAAGGGAATGGAGGGTTATGGTATGAGTGCAGGCAGGTGGGACTAAGGGGAAAAAAAAGTTGTTCGGCACGGACTTGTAGGGCCGAGATGGCCTGTTTCGGTGCTGTAATTGTTATATGAATTATATGAATTATATATAACCCTGGGGAAAAGACTGTGATATTCACCAGATCTATTCTTCTCATGATTTTATATCTCTCTCTTAGGTCACTCATCTGCTTCCTCCTCACTCCAGGGAAAGAAGACCCAGCCTATCCAACCTCTCCTTATAATACAAACCGTCTAAACCCGATAATATCCTTGGCTATCTTTTTTGCATCCTTTCTGGTTTAATGACACCATCCCATAGCAGAGTGAATTGTACACAGTACACAAAACGTGATCTTACCAACATCTGTACAGCTGTTATTTGATGTCCCAACTCCTGCATTCAATACCCTGACCAACAAACGCAAATACTTTCTTCGCCAACTTTCTTCTCCGCGGATTGTCACCTTGCCATGGTGGAGAAGCTTGTGTGGTCCTGAGAGTGATGCCGTCTGGAGCTATGCTCCTGGTTGGGCCACCCATGGCGGTAAGGGGGAGGTCCCTGACAAAGAGCAGTCCAACCAAAACCTCAACAGTGGAACAGGCGGAGGACGATGGCCGACTTTAGTGGAACGTCCCAACGGCTGGGAAGGCGGATGAAGGCTGCAGCAGAAAAGGGATCCCGGTTGCCTTGGACTCCATGCCACTGGATCCTGACCGAGATCTGTCAGGAACCGTGTGGTGGCTGTCTGTGCACCAGTCTCCCCACGTTAAACAAAGTCACGCACAGGCATCCTCCCAAAAGAGAACAGTCATACTCGTTTCGAGTGACCGCCGATGATGATGATGATGAAATACTTTCTTCACCACCACAACATGTCAACACCTGTGTCATCACCATCATAAAACAATGTCCCTCACCCCTAGCTCTCTCTGTTTACAACACTCCCCAAGTTCCTACTACGTGAAGAACCAACCCAGCGCGCAGGCGCGGCATTACGTCAGCAGCGCAACAGCGGCAGCAGCTGGAGCCAGGCTCTCCAGCGGCAGCATAAAGACAAGACCTCAGGTAAGTGTCTTTTGTGTTACAGAGTCGCTAAACGGAGGAAAAAGAATGGCTTCCCGAAAGCGACCAACAAGGAGGACTGCCTGCCCAACTCCACCCGAGGAGGGGTCAATATCTGGGAGGAAAGCAACGCGCAAAACAGACCGGCCGATGACCTCCGACTCGTCGGAGGAAAGGGAATGCTCTCCACCGGCGAAACGGGGAGACAGCCGCATCAGCTGCATGAGGCAGCTGCTTGAGCAGATGCTCGACGAGGAGATGCGGGCTAGGCATCTCCAAGGAGGACGGGCTTTGGCCTCCTCCAAACCATCGCCACACCCTTCTGTTCCCTCTCTGTTCGAGGGCAGCAAGGGAGGCCAGGACTGGGCTGGCCTATCACAAGGGCAGGCGGACGACAGCACAAGTATGCCGGGCGAGCTGGAGGAAGAAGAGCTACTGGGTGTTGTCAGTCGGTACGCGGCGCCCCCGACGACCGGGATGATACTACCACCAAGGATGGCGGCCAGTATCATCAGGCTCTCCAACAAGCCCTTGCAGGAGAAGGTCGTTCAGGAGGCCCTTGACACCTATACAGCGCCGGAAAACTGCGAGGCGCTGCGGGTAAAGACCGTAAACGGCCAAATATGGAACCAGCTGGGGCAGCAGATCAGGACTCAGGAGGTGAAAATGCAACGAATCCTGAAGCTCCACACTGCAGCCATTACCGCCTTTGCTCGGTCCGTCGGAGACGCAGAGCTCTCTACACCCCAGCAGGATGTGCTGGCGTTAATGTGCAACACGCAGTACGAGCTCAATAACCTATGGCGTGAAAACATCAGGCCTGCCCTCAACCCCAAATACGCGGGCCTCTGCAAAGCTCTGGCGCCAGAAAGGGAGGCGCTGCTATTCGGAGCAGACTTGGCAAAAAAGCTCAAGGAACTGGAAGAGGCGGCCAAACCTGTAGGCCTTATGAGGGCAGCGCCAGGACCGAGCAGGGTGAAGACACCCAGTTGGCAGCACGCCTCGGCATCCACCAGTAGGTACCGAGCTGGTGAAAGCCTGGTGACCGCCTCCCACTACCCCCAGAGCTCTTTTTTAGAGCGGGGCCCAGGGCGGAGCCGTGGGAAGATACGCCGCCCCACCGCAGCACCAACAAGGAAACCCTCGGGCCAAACCCATCGGAAACGCTCCCAGAAATAAACATGGAGGTAGGTGGGTCTGGTTCCTGTCGACATACACAGACAAAGGGTGTTGTATTAACAGGAGGGCGTTTGAGGTTCTTCAAACATGTTTGGTGCTCCCTTACTAACAACGAGTTTATACTCAACAGTATCAGTCGATACAAAATTGAATTCAAATCAGGCATAGAACCGCCAGTTCAGCACATGCCCCAAAGGGTATTCCTTCCCTCAGATTTAGAGAAGGTAGAAGGACAAGCTGAACTAGACAGGCTCGTGGCCAAAGGCATCATAGAAAGGACCAGACACGAGCCGTTGGAATTTGTATCGAATATCTTTCTCAAAACTAAAAAAGATGGTGGATGTCGTATTATCATTGATTTGACATCACTTAATCAGTCTGTTGAGTATCAACATTTCAAAATGGAGACGTTTGTCACTGCCAGACAACTGATCTCCAAGGGATACTTCATGGCAAGCATAGATATCAAGGATGCTTACTATTTAGTACCCATTCATAAGGATCATTACAAATATCTGAAATTTATCTGGATGGGGCAACTATGGCAGTATAGAGCATTACCCAATGGTTTAACGACAGCTCCCAGATTATTTACCAAAATCCTTAAAGTGGCCATGAAAAAATTGAGAGAACAAAAACATTTAGTCGTGGCCTATCTGGACGATGTTCTCATATTAGGGAGAACAAGGGAACTAGCTGTCGCAGGAGTTTTAGCCACTAAACAACTCCTTGAAACATTGGGATTTATTCTACACCCAGATAAATCAATATTGGAGCCAACTACTAACATGGATTACCTAGGCTTCACTATTGACACTATCCGTATGACTGTCACTCTGCCTAGAGATAAAAAAGTTACACTTACAGAAGCCTGTAACAGTTTAATCGCAAAACCGCAACCAAGGATACGGCACGTAGCCAGAGTCATTGGTAGTATAGTAGCAGCATTCCCAGCTGCTCAATATGGGCCCTTGCATTATCAAAATTTGCAAAGAGCAAGGACACATGCACTACGTCTAAGTAGGGGGCATTATGACCGTAAAATGGATTTACCCGCTGAAGCCAAATCAGAACTTCAGTGGTGGGTGGATAATATTTGGCACAGTTACAGTCCTATCGCCGTCACCAATCCTAACATAACCATCACTACGGATGCCAGTGCTTTAGGCTGGGGAGCTACTAACTCTATAGCCAGCACAGGTGGCAGATGGACTAACTCAGAGGCATCGCTACTACAATCACTTGTCATAAACTACTTGGAGATGCTCGCCGCATTTTATGGGCTAAAAGCATATGCATCCGATATGCAGCATGTGCATGTCAGGGTTATGATTGATAACACAACGGCGGTGTCTTACATCCAGCACATGGGTGGTATAAAATCAGTATCATGCGACAAATTGACTACTATAATCTGGCAATGGTGTGTCGAGAGACATATTTGGCTATCAGCTGCCTACTTACCAGGCAAGCTAAACTCAGTGGCGGACACCAGGTCACGAAAATTCAATGACAACATCGAATGGATGTTAGACCCAAAAATATTTGCTAGAATTGTCAAGCAATACGGTACGCCAGATATAGATTTGTTTGCATCTAGACTAAATCACCAACTACCCATGTATGTGGCTTGGGAACCAGACCCAGAGGCAGCAGCGGTAGATGCCTTCACGCTGGACTGGGGAAATTTCTTTTTCTATGCTTTCCCTCCCTTCTGCCTCATCAGTCGGGTACTCCAGAAAATACAAGCTGACTCAGCTTCAGGTATTCTGGTCGTACCCGACTGGCCTACCCAACCATGGTTCCCAATTTTCCACGACATGGTGGTAGAGTCACCTATGGTTTTTCACAGCCACCCACAACTATTGACTCACCCGGTATCTGGCATAAGCCATCCATGCCATCAAAAATTGAACCTCCTGGTTTCCAGATTCTGAACAGACCTTACCAGGGATTGGGGTTATCAGAACGAACAATCACCACCATGTCAGCATCCCTGCGAGTTTCTACCAAGAAACAGTACTTGACCTACATCAGGAAATGGGAACAGTACTGCCTGAATGCAGGGACATCTTACAAGACAGCTTTGATCACGGACGTGCTGGAGTTCCTGGGCCACTTGCACCATGACCAAAAGATGAGCTACAGTGCCATCAATGCAGCACGAAGCGCCCTGTCCGCATACCTTATGCCCTCAGGACATCATAGTATTGGATCCCACCCCCTGGTTATTAAACTCCTTAAAGGGATTTATAATACCAAACCCCCTACACCTAGATACACCCATGTGTGGGATGTTAGTGTAGTTTTGCAACACCTTCGAGGTTGGCCTCCGGTGGGATCCTTGAGCCTGGAGCAGTCCACTATCAAGACCCTCATGCTCATGGCGCTCGTCTCTGCTCAGAGGGTTCAGTCACTGCATCAATTAAGACTGGACTACATGGTGACCACCCCAGATTCCATTACATTTACCATGCCGGGGTTGGTTAAACAGAGCAGGCCAGGTATATCCAACTCTCCGTTAATCTTCCGGGCTTACCCTCCAGAACCCAGGCTATGTGTTGTGACCCACCTACATGATTACATAGACACAACCCAAACACTTAGAGGGAGTGAGAAAGCCTTATGGGTCAGCCATAAAAAGCCTTTTGGACGGGTTACCAGCCAGACAATATCTAGATGGTTGAAACAGGTCCTAAATACCGCGGGGATTAACACGGATGTTTTTAAATCCCATTCAACCAGGGCAGCGTCCACGTCAGCGGCGAAACGGATGCAGGTTCCCATAGACCACATCCTTAGTACAGCGGGATGGTCAAGGGAATCGACATTCCAAAAATTCTACCACAAACCGCTGATGGAGAAGGACGTCTTTGCGGAGAAAATTTTAGAATCCGCAAATTTATAATTTAAAGCCCAGGGGAGCTATTTTTGTTATTGTTAAATAAACATTTTTGTTTTAAAAAACTAACAAATTCGTTGGTCTTTAGATACCACTTCCTCCCTCGATGATCTTTCGGCAGTGAGTGATATAACTGTTACACGGTTTGAAATCACAGACCTTTGAAGTCTTCACGTAGTCACTCACGTGACTCCGAAGTAAAATAGTGAGATTAAACGAGTACTTACCAGTACGAAGTTTGATCTGTATTTTATGAGGAGTTACGATGAGGGATTACGTGCCCTCCGCTCCCACCCTCATTGTATAGATCAAACTCGGGCTGATGTCTCATTAATCTTTACTATCTTTACTTCAATATTGTGTCTACCTGTGATTCCACACCGCTGCTTGGAAGTATGCCGCGCCTGCGCGCTGGGTGGGTTCTTCACGTAATCCCTCATCGTAACTCCTCATAAAATACAGATCAAACTTCGTACTGGTAAGTACTCGTTTAATCTCACTATTAAACTGCACAAGGTACCTTCCATCTGGGCTATTTAAAGAGATCACATATAACCAACAGATTAGTTTTGAGGAATAGAAGATCATGGGTTACATGGATAAACTAAATGCTTACAGTCTTATTCCCAGGGTAGAGGAGTCTAAAACCAGAGTACATGGGCTCAAGATGAGAGAGGAAAGATTTAAGAGGAACCTCAGAAGGAAAGGTTTTCACTCAGATGTAGCCTGTATCTGGAATGGGTCTCCAGAGGAAGCTATAGAAGTGGATACAAATGTGACTTTTAAAAGACATTCGGACAGATATAAGGATAGGAAGGAGAAACAAGGAACTACAGATGCTGGTTTACAAAAAAATGAGTTTCCTCAAACTCTGTAATAAAAGTAAGAAATGCTAGTAGACAAACATGATATTTTACAGCCTGGTGCTAAATAACACTGACTTTGCAAAGCAGAAAATAGACTTGCTATTCACACAGCAGGAGAAATTAGATTTTCTGCCTCCAGCTAAAAAACAATGGTGAGCAATAATGTGGTTTTATGTTTCCTGACAATTATTGGCAACTCATTCTCAGCTGGCCCTAAAGGTAGAATTCTGGTCCTGCACAAACAACCCAAAAATATAGTTTAATTAAAAATTGCCCTGCCACACTGGATCATTATTAAATTCTCTTCACACTGTGCAAAATCTTAATTAATATCTAGGCATTTGGAACTTCTGAAGTGGGATAAAAGTGACAAAAATCTGCACATTTCAAATGGTGGTTACAGAATAGAATTGATTAGGAGACATTAGTGAATTAACATTGTTTATATTCATGATATTAATAGTTCCAAGTGGAAATTTAAATCATCTCGCCCTAGATTTTATATGGGATATTTGAAGGTCAGGACTGTCCTGACCAACTAGGGTTTGGAGGTCACCATGCTCTCTTGCTTTAGCCCCAAATCTCCTGAAAGCTCTCAGATCACATTGTTCTATGCTGTCAAAGTACAATGTGTTGGTTCCCCCTTTCCCTGGAAACAACCTTCCGTCAGGAGTATGAAGTAGGGTTCCAACCCCGAAACATCACCCATCTTTTTTCTCCAGAGATGCTGCCTGACCCCTTGAGTTACTCCAACGTTTTGTGTCGATTTACAGCCTTCATCAGTTTACTTACGACTTTGCACTTTAATTCACCTAGTAGCCTTCAACATCACCACATGTCAAATCCCAAACTGCCTTCACTCCCATCATACCCTAATCAATCCTCATCTGCCCTAACTGTGAATCTGTGCAACTCTTTGCCACAGAAGGCTGTGAGGTCAATGTCTGTGGATATATTTAAGGCAGAGATGGGTAGATTCTTGATTCGTACGGGTGTCAGAGGTTCTGAGGATAAAGCAGCAGAATGGGGTTGGGAGGGAGAGATCGATGCTTGATTGGTGGTAGACTCGATGGGCCGAATGGCCTAATTCTGCTCCTATCTCTTATGATCTCCCCCTACTTTTCAAAACTCCACCTAGTCTTATCTCTTTCTCCTTCACCCCCATTTCCTGTAGTATCTTAAGTAAATGCCTTTCATACCCTTCCCAGTTTAATCATGCTACCTCCTCAATTCCTATGCCATTCAGTTTCCTATTCAACAATAGACGATAGACAATAGGTGCAGGAGTAGGCCATTCTGCCCTTCGAGCCAGCACCGCCATTCAATGTGATCATGGCTGATCATCTCCAACCGGTACCCCATTCCTGCCTTCTCCCCATATCCCCTGACTCCACTATTTTTAAGAGCCCTATCTAGTTCTCTCTTGAAAGCAGCCAGAGAACCTGCCTCGACCGCCCTCTGAGGCAGAGAATTCCACAGACTCACCACTCTCTGTGAGAAAAAGTGTTTCCTCGTCTCTGTTCTAAATGGCTTACTCCTTATTCTTAAACTGTGGCCCCTGGTTCTGGGCTCCCCCAGATGCAAACATGAACACACTCCCCCATTAACACACTCCAAGAGTGTCCTCATTCCTTGCACCTTTAAATCACCAACCCAGCTCAATCTGATTCTGTCCTGAATCCAATCTAATTTCGCTTTCCTGTTTCTTTCAATATCCTATCCAGTCTTATCAGGCTCTCCCCTAAATCTCAGCAACATTTAGGATGGCATCAAATCTAGTTTTTAAAAAACCCAATTAGATTATTTATTGGAGGTAACCCCTCCAGTCCACTGCTACCTCAACCCCTCTACCATCTCCACAATGACCCAGCACAGCTTCCTCTGGCTCGCTACCCATCTATTGCTGGCTCTGGCCCCTTCTCTCTCTGCTGTAGATCCAGGCAGCACCCTACAGTGGCTTGCAAAAGTATTCATACCCCTTGAACTTTTCCACATTTTGTCACGTTACAACCACAAACGTAAATGGATTTTATTGGGATTTTATGTGATAGTCCAACACAAAGTGGTGCATAATTGTGAAGTGGAAGGAAAATGATACATGATTTTCAAATTTTTTTACTAATAAAAAACTGAAAAGTGTGGCGTGCAAAAGTATTCAGCCCCCCTGAGTCAATACTTTGTAGAACCACCTTTCGCTACAATTACAGCTGCAAATCTTTTGGGGTATGTCTCTACCAGCTATGGGGTATGTCTCTACCAGCACATCTAGAAACTGAAATTTTTGCCCATTCTTCTTTGCAAAATAGCTCAAGCTCAGCCAGATTGGATGGAGAGCATCTGTGAACAGCAGTTTTCAAGTCTTGCCAGAGATTCTCAATTGGATTTTGTTCTGGACTTTGACTGGGCCATTCTAACCCATGAATATGCTTTGATCTAAACCATTCCATTGTAGCTCTGGCTGTATGTTTAGGGTCGTTGTCCTGCTGGAAGGTGAACCTCCGCCCCAGTCTCAAGTCTTTTGCAGACTCTAACAGGTTTTCTTCCAAGATTGCCCTGTATTTGGCTCCATCCATCTCCCCATCAACTCTGACCAGCTTCCCTGTCCCTGCAGAAGAAAAGCATCCCCACAGCCTGATGCTGCCACCACCTTGTTTCACAGTGGGGATGGTGTGTTCAGGGTGATGAGCAGTGTTAGTTTTCCGCCACACATAACGTTTTGCATTTAGGCCAAAAACTTCAATTTTGGTCTCATCTGACCAGAGCACCTTCCTCCACATGTTTGCTGTGTCCCCCACATGGCTTGTGGCAAACTGCAAACGGGACTTCTTATGGCTTTTTTTTCAACAATGGCTTTCTTCTTGCCACTCTTCCATAAAGGCCCGATTTGTGGAGTGCACGACTAATAGTTGTCCTGTGGACAGATTCTCCCACCTGAGTTGTGGATCTCTGCAGCTCCTCCAGAGTTACCATGGGTCTCTTGACTGCTTCTCTGATCAATGCTCTCCTTGCCCGGCCTGTCAGTTTAGGTGGACGGCCATGTCTTGGTAGGTTTACAGTTGTGCCATACTCTTTCCATTTTCGGATGATGGATTGAACAGTGCTCCGTGAGATGTTCGAAGCTTGGGATATTTTTTTATAACCTAACCCTGCTTTAAACTTCTCCACAACTTTATCCCTGACTTGTGTCGTGTGTTCCTTGGGCTTCATGATGCTGTTTGTTCACTAATGTTCTCTAACAAACCTCTGAGGCCTTCACAGAACAGCTGTATTTATACTGAGATTAGATTACACACAAGTGGACTCTATTTACTAATTAGGTGACTTCTGAAAGCAATTGGTTGCACTGGATTTTATTTCGGGGTATCAGAGTAAAGGGGGCTGAATACTTTTGCACGCCACACTTTTCAGTTTTTTATTTGTAAAAAAATTTGAAAACCATGTATCATTTTCCTTCCACTTTACAATTATGCGCCACTTTGTGTTGGTCTATCACATTAAATCCCAATAAAATACATTTACGTTTGTGGTTGTAACGTGACAAAATGTGGAAAAGTTCAAGGGGTATGAATACTTTTGCAAGCCACTGATATATCTGTGCATGCAAGCAGCAGGTTGTGGTGATACCAAGTAGGAGTAACACAGGGGTAGATTAGTATGGGTGGCAGGGGTTATGGGGAGAAGGCAGGAGAATGGGGTGAGAGGGAAAGATAGATCAGCTTGAAGAATGGCCGAGTAGATGTGATGGGCAGAATGGCCGAATTCTGCTCCTATCACTTATGAAGCAGTAATTTATTGATAGAGGCCATTGTTATGAGTGATATGAATCAAACAGTACTTGGGATATTGATGTGATAATTTAAATTTTGAATCAAATTATATCCTCACTGACTAAACATGTGTGTGTGACATTACTTGTGACCTAGCAGCTTTTTTGTTGGGATTTCAATCCCAGCGTTGATTTCAATTGTCAATCCCTGTTGCTTGACAATTTACCTGAAATGCTTCTGGATCCCTAAGGGTGGATAAATGTCATCTCCTCCACAGCAGCTCATTGCCCAAAGGCACTCAGACCCTTGACAGCAAACTGGGGGATCAGTTCCTGCCCTGTTCTGATATTGTTCTCCCAAACCTTCTATACCTGTGAAATGGCATCCAGCAGCTTTACAAGCAAATAGCATCTGCCTTTTAGTTTTCTTAAGTTTAGTTTAGTTATACAGCATGGAAACAGGTACTTCTGCCCACCAAGTCTGCACCGACCAGCAATCCCCACACATTAACACTACCCTACACACACTAAGGACAATTTTCCAATTTTATCAAGCCAACTAACCTACATACCTGCACATCTTTGGAGTGTGGGAGGAATCCCCAAATCTCTGTGAAAACCCGGGCAGGTCATGGGGAGAATGTACAAATTCCATACAGACAGCACCCGTAGTCAGGATTGAACCCAGGTCTCCGGTGACAACTCTACCGCTGTGCCACCGTGCCGCCCATTATTTTAAAAGATACTGGTATGGCTTCAAATAGCACCAGTGAGTTGTACCTTGTGAATACGCACTGGTGATTGTTTCATGCTTCTTCAATGCTAAACTCATTCCAATGAGGTGGGAGCATGGTGTTTGGGTGGGTTCTGAACCAGCCGAAGCAAGTGAAGGTTAAACATCATTCCAATCCCTTGACTGACAAATGGACAAAGGACAAAGGACATTTATTGTCACAAACACCATTTCTGGTTTAGTGAAATTTGTTTTGCCATTTGCAGCACACCAATAAAAGTAAGACACCACATTAAAGAAGAATTTAACATAAAACATAAAATACATCCCCCCAGAATGGTTCTCCCCTTCTTCCCCTTTTGATCAATCATCGACCTGCTTCCCTCACCGAAGCAGACGATGGCTGCAGCAGCCAGAGAGACAGAGAGAGAGAGAGAGAGAGAGAGAGAGAGAGAGAGAGAGAGAGAGAGAGAGAGAGAGAGAGAGAGAGAGGAGAGAGAGAGAGAGAGAGAGAGAGAGAGAGAGAGAGAGAGAGAGAGAGAGAGCAGCAAAAGCAAGCATATGACATATAATACACAATAAACTATACTATAAATACACAATAAACAAGTGATGCATACTTGTACTCTTACATGGGTATGACCGCACATTAAAAAATCCCCCCCCCCCCCCCCCCCACCTTCCCAACCTCAGACTCACGGACCTGAGAGTGCCCCTAGTTCCTAAATCCCATTCCCATCACTGACGGCACCCTCACTGTGCTCTCACCTCCACAATCAGTCTAAAGAAGGCACTCGACCCAAAACGTCACGTATCCATGTTCTCCAGGGACACTGACTTACTCCAGCACAGTGTCTTTTGTTTAAATTAAACAGATATTATAGCTTAACAAACCCTACCTTAATAAAAAATAAACTGCTGATGCTGGTTTCTACCAATGATAGATACAAAATCCCATTATTGTATTTGTATTTAAAAAATCATCTATGGGTCCAATAATCTGTGTGATGGAACAAGATTTAGTAATTTTTTTATAGTAGTTAAATCACATTATAGTTAGACTGGGAAGAAAGTATGGCAGTTTAATAATTGTGAAGCATGTCGAAAACTTTAGTTTAACCTATAAGGCACTGCTTTAAGATTGGTTGCCCATCTTAAACCACACCGGAATTTACGTTGTGTTCAATCATTACCCACTGGTAGCTGATCAGCTATTGCTTTCCGTACAGATCTGACAAGGGACCTGAAAAGTCTGAAGAAGGGTTTCGGTCCGAAACGTTGCCTATTTCCTTCGCTCCATAGATGCTGCTGCACCCGCTGAGTTTCTCCAGCATGTTTGTGTACCTTCTGACAAGGGACCTATGGACAGGGGGTGAAAGAGATAAAGGGATTAATGGGATTGTTCTGGTATGAAATGGTTGGTGCTAGAATGGTTTGGCAGTCTCGCCGACACTCATCCACCAGATACTTGCTCTGTTACAATCACCTTCCATTCCCATAGCCTGTAATAAATTATTAGTTGTAGTAGTTATCATGTAATGCAAATGAACTAAAGCACACTCGTAATATTTGTAAAATAACTTTTTCATGTTTCGGAAAAAGTGACGTAAAAATTAACATTCTGTGTCAACTGAAATGCGAGATATGCAAAGAGTGGGGCGATTATTCTCAACACTTGCATGAAAACATGCAGAGTATTTGTAAGACACATCACTTATTTCTGCTCGCTTTGATGTTAAATGAGGCCAACACAGTTGCGCAGCAAGTAGAGCCATTGCCTCATTAAGCCACAGATTCAGGTTCAATTCACACCACAGGTGCTGTCTGTATGGAATTTGCATGTTCGCACTAGGCTTGGATAGGTTTTCTATGGATGCTCTGTGTCTCATCCACATTCCAGAAATGTGCAGGTTCTTAGTTAATTGGCCACTGTAAATTGTCCTTAATGTATAGGTGTAGTATTAAGAGAATGTAGGGAGGATAAAATGTGGGATTAACATAGGGTTCATGTAAATGGCGTGGACTCTATGGACTGAACTGTCATTTCCGTTCTATACCTCTCTATGACTTCATGATTCTGTGGTAAAATATCCAATGGAGTCCATCAACAATATGGGGATAATTACTGTGTAACGTTATACAGAACTGCTCACTTTAACCTCTGGTGCTACAGACATTCTGCACCAGAGCTGCTCTTCTAGAAATGCAGGTACACAAAAATGCTGGAGAAACTCAGCGGGTGTAGCAGCATCTATGGAGCGAAGGAAATAGGCAACGTTTCGGGCCGAAACCCTTCTTCAGACTGATGGGGAGTGGGGGGGGAGAAGGAAGGAAAAAGGGAGGAGGAGGAGCCCGAGGGTGGGGGGATGGGAGGAGACAGCTCGAGGGGTAAGGAAGGGGAGGAGTAGCAAGGGCTAGCAAAATTGGGAGAATTCAATGTTCATGCCAACCGGACGCAAGCAACCCAGGTGGAATATGAGGTGCTGTTCCTCCAATTTCCGGTGTTGCTCACTCTGGCAATGGAGGAGACCCAGGACAGAGAGGTCGGATTGGGAATGGGAGGGGGAGTTGCAGTGCTGAGCCACCGGGAGTTCAGGTAGGTTATTGCGGACTGAGCGGAGGCGTTCGGCAAAACGATCGCCCAACCTCCGCTTAGTCTCCCCGATGTAAATCAGCTGACATCTAGAGCAGTGGATGCAGTAGATGAGGTTGGAGGAGATACAGGTGAACCTTTGTCGCACCTGGAACGACTGCTTGGGTCCTTTAATGGAGTCGAGGGGGGAGGTGAAGGGACAGGTGTAGCATTTCTTGCAGTTGCAACGGAAAGTGCCCGGGGAGGGGATGGTACGGGAGGGAAGGGAAAAATTGACAAGGGAGTTGCGGAGGGAGCGGTCCTTGCGGAAGGCAGACATGGGGGGAGATGGGAAGTTGTGGCGAGTGGTGGGGTCACGTTGGAGGTGGCGGAAATGGCGGAGGATTATGTGTTGTATTTGCCGGCTGGTGAGGTGAAAGGTGAGGACTAGGGGGATTCTGCTCTTGTTGCAAGTGCGGTGATGGGGAGAGAGAGCAGTGTTGCGGGGTATGGAAGAGACCCAGGGGAATCCCCGTTCCCTGAAGAGCGAGGACATTTCCGATGCCCTGGTGTGGAACGTCTCATCCTGGGAACAGATGCAGCGTAGGCGGAGGAATTGGGAGTAGGGGATGGAGTCTTTACAGGGGGCAGAGTGGGAAGACGTGTAGTCCAGATAGCCATGTGAGTCAGTGGGTTTGTAGTGTATGTCGGTCAGAAATCTGTCCCTAGAAATGCAGCTTGGCAGGACTTGTTGCTTCTTTCTCTGGACTCCTGCAAAGGCCCTCCCAGAAGTCTTATTTGCATTAAAGAGCAAAGCACCAACTTAATTTGGTGGATTTATTGGATGCATGTAATGGAAATGTTATTCTTACAGCATAGAAATTAGTGCATTTTTCTACTGTCAATTATGCTTGATAAACTCACTGCAAGAAGTGACTGAGATTGATTTTATTCCTCTAATGTTGTGTATAACTTTCCTCCACTCACTGTTTTACCGGAGACATTACCCTGCTTTTATTGGGTTAAAAGTTACTGTTTCTGTCTTAACTCCAGTTCCCTCTTTCCAGCAATGCATTGTGTTTTCTGAAGGGAATGGCTTTGTTACATAGTCACCATTTGCTCTGGGTCTGTACACTTCTAAACTGGCACAAGATAGTCAGTAACATTTTAATAGCCTATACACAATTTGGATATTACAGGAAGCATTATTAAAAGAGGACAGTGTTCTATTGATGATGGATTGTTATCAAACGCAATACATTTCACACACAGTGGTGGGAGTATGGAACGAGCTGCCAGAGGGGGTAGTTTAGGCAGGTACTACACAATAATTAAAAGACATTTAGATGCGTGCATGGATAGGAAAGGTTTACAGGGATGTGGGCTAAACATAGGCAGGTGGGACGGGTGAGGCATGTTGGTCGGCATAGGCATGTTAGGCCAAAGGGCCTGTTTCCAAGCTATCTGACAATAAATTCCAAGATAGTTTGGGTGCCAAATGCTTTATTCAGGGTATCAGGAGAAGTTGTGAGTAAAATTAAATCTACCCATTTCCTGTTCTTTTTTTGTGATTCTAAACTGGGCGGCAAAGTGATGGAGTTGCTGCCTCACAGTGTCAGAGACCCGAGTTTGATCCTAACTATGGGTACTGACTGTATGGAGTTTGTACAGTTTCCATGTGACCGATTGGGTTTTCTCTAGGTGCTCTGGTTTCCTCTCACATTCCAAAGACGTGCAAGTTTGTAAGTAACCTGGCTTCTGTAAATTGTCCCTGGTGTGTAGGGACCTGTGTAAGGGTGATCGCTGGTTGACAAAACTCAGTGGGCTGAAGGGCCTGTTTCCACGCTGTATCGCTAAACTAAACTAAACTAAAGGACAACAGAGGTGCCTAGTCAATCTGGTGCAATGAGTTCAGAAAGATGAAGGGGGGACCTCATTGAAACTTACCGATTAGTGAAAGGCCTGGATAAAGTGAATGTGGAGAGGATGTTTCCACTAGTGGGAGAGTCTAGGACCAGAGGCCAAACCCTCAGAATAAAAGGACATACCTTTAGAAAGGAGCTGAGAAGGAATTTCTTCAGTCAGAGGGTGGCAAATCTGTGGTATTCATTGCCACAGACGGCTGTGGGGGACAAGTCAATGGATATTTTTTACGCCGGAGATTTTCAGATTGTAGATTATTAAGGGTCTCAGGGATTATGGGGTAATAATAATAATAATAATAATAATATCTTTTATTGACATTGCACATATGTGCAAAGAGATTGGGTATGCAGCTTCCATCCGATGTCATAACTTAAACAACTAATAAAATTTAGATTTAGAGAACATGGTTTATAAAAAGAACAGAAAAACAGTAAAACAGTTCAAACAGACTAAAGTGCAAATGTGTCTGTGCCGAGTCGATGTGCAACGTGACCATCTGAGGGAGACAGTTCATGAGGGTGGGGGGCACTCAGCAGGGCCGGTTCAGAGCCGCTATAGCTCTGGGGATGAAGCTGTTCCTGAGTCTGGAGGTGCGGGCGTAGAAGGCCTTGTAACGTCTGCCGGAGGGAAGTAGTTCGAACAGTCCATTACATGGGTGTGAGGAGTCTTTATGGATGCTGACGGCCTTACTGAGGCACCGTGTGTGGTAGATGCCCTCCAAGGCTGGTAGCTGTGTCCCAATAATCTTCTGCACTCTGTGGACGACACGCTGAAGAGCTCTCCTCTCCGCCTCCGTGCAGCTGAGATACCACACAGAGATGCCATACGTTAGTATGCTCTCTGTCGTACAGCGGTAGAAGGTTGTCAGCAGCTGTTGGGGCAGACAGACGGGAGAATGGGGTTAGGAGGGATAGATAGATCAGCCATGATTGAATGGCGGAGTAGATTTGATGAGCCAAATGGTCTAATTCTGCCCCTAGAACTTATGATCATGAACTATTGATTGAGCAATAGTTGTACAAAGAGAGACTAGTGATTGGAAATGGTGTGTTGCCATCTCCAACTCGTGCACAGGGTGACATTTCTCACATGGATATCAATTTATTTTATGGCCTTAATAGATCACCAACCTGGAACATTAACTCTGTTTCTCCCTGCACAGATGATGCCTTCTCCGCTGAGGAGTTCCCGAATCTTTGTTTTCTATGTCAGATTTCCAACATTAACGCATTTGGCTTTTGACATTTAAGGATCTTCAGTTATTACGTAAACAATATGTGAATAAAGTGCCAGCTGTATTCCAATCCCCAATGGTACGACCTTTACACAAGTGCTGGAAATAGACAGCGCTGCGGAGGCTGCTCCTACTTACATCAAAAGCAATTACATATTTCCATATTTATTACCTTGCAAGTTTATCAACCTTTAAATTCAAAACAACACACCAGTGCTGTGAGAGTCTTGTATATTTCTCATTCTTTCTAGTCTTTGGTTCTGCTATGTTTTTTGTGAATAGACTACAAAATACATCCTCCCCCACTTAAAAGAAAATACTTATTTTAAACAATGGATGGATGTGGCTCACAGTACTCATTGTATGTAAGGCTAATCATCGGTTGGATGTCAGTAGTTAAGAAGAGATTATTTGCAAAATATTATTACTTGTTTAGACATCATTTTCTTTCCTTACCTGTTCTGCACATTAGAAATGTTTGGAAAGAGACGTTGAATGAAACAGCACGGAAACCCTTCGGCCCATCGAGTCCATGCTGACCATCGATCACTCGTTCACATTCTATGTGACGAAAGAACTGCAGATGCTGGTTTAAACTGAAGATAGTCACAAAATGTTGGAGTAACTCAGCGGGACAGGTAGCATCTCTGGGGAGAAAGAATGGGTGACGTTTCAGGTCGAGACCTTTCTTCAGACAGTCGGAGGAAAGGCATACAAGAGATATATACGGTGATGTAGAGAGAACTTCAATCTCCTTAAGGTATGTCTACTTTGAAGTAGTTCTCCTCCTCTCTCCAACGAGAGTTCTGCAACAGGGTCTGAAGAAGGGTTTTGGCCAGAAACGTTGCCTATTTCCTTCGCTCCATAGATGCTGCTGCACCCGCTGAGTTTCTCCAGCCTTTTTGTGTAACCTTCGATTCTCCAGCATCTGCAGTTCCCTCTTAAACCCAGAGTTCTGCAACATCCTCTCTCACTGCTCTATAACTCTCTATAACATCACCATCTATATCTCTCGTTTCCCTTTCCCCAGACTCTCAATCTGAAGAAGGGTCTCGACCCGAAACGCCAACCATTCCTTTCTCCAGAGATGCTGCCTGTCATAGAAACATAAAAACATAGAAATTAGGTGCAGGAGTAGGCCATTCAATATGATCATGGCTGATCATCCAACTCAGTATCCCGTACCTGCCTTCTCTCCATACCCCCTGATCCCCTTAGCCACAAGGGCCACATCTAACTCCCTCTTAAATATAGCCAATGAACTGGCCTCAACTACCCTCTGTGGCAGAGAGTTCCAGAGATTCACCACTCTCTGCGTGAAAAAAGTTCTTCTCATCTCGGTTTTAAAGGATTTCCCCTTTATCCTTAAGCTGTGACCCCTTGTCCTGGACTTCCCCAACATCGGCAACAATCTTCCTGCATCTAGCCTGTCCAACCCCTTAAGTATTTTTGTAAGTTTCTATAAGATCCCCTCTCAATCTTCTAAATTCTAGAGAGTATAAACCAAGTCTATCCAGTCTTTCTTCATAAGACAGTCCTGACATCCCAGGAATCAGTCTGGTGAACCGTCTCTGCACTCCCTCTATGGCAATAATGTCCTTCCTCAGATTTGGAGACCAAAACTGTACGCAATACTCCAGGTGTGGTCTCACCAAGACCCTGTACAACTGCAGTAGAACCTCTCTGCTCCTATACTCAAATCCTTTTGCAATGAAAGCTAACATACCATTCACTTTCTTTACTGCCTGCTGCACCTGCATGCCTACCTTCAATGACTGGTGTACCATGACACCCAGGTCTCGCTGCATCTCCCCCTTTCCCAATCGGCCACCATTTAGATAATAGTCTGCTTTCCTGTTTTTGCCACCAAAATGGATAACCTCACATTTATCCACATTATACTGCATCTGCCAAACATTTGCCCACTCACCCAGCCTATCCATGTCACCCTGCAGTCTCCTAGCATCCTCCTCACAGCTAACACTGCCCCCCAGCTTAGTGTCATCCGCAAACTTGGAGATATTGCCTTCAATTCCCTCATCCAGATCATTAATATATATTGTAAATAGCTGGGGTCCCAGTACTGAGCCTTGGGGTACCCCACTAGTCACTGCCTGCCATTGTGAAAAGGACCAGTTTACTCCTACTCTTTGCTTCCTGTTTGCCAGCCAGTTCTCTATCCACATCAATACTGAACCCCCAATGCCTTGTGCTTTAAGTTTGTATACTAATCTCTTATGTGGGACCTTGTCGAAAGCCTTCTGGAAGTCCAGATACACCACATCCACTGGTTCTCCCCTATCCACGCTACTAGTTACATCCTCGAAAAATTCTATAAGATTCGTCAGACATGATTTACCTTTCGTAAATCCATGCTGACTTTGGCCAATGATTTCACCACTTTCCAAATGTGCTGCTATCCCATCTTTAATAACTGACTCTAGCAGTTTCCCCACTACCGATGTTAGACTAACTGGTCTGTAATTCCCCATTTTCTCTCTCCCTCCCTTCTTAAAAAGTGGGGTTACGTTTGCTACCCGCCAATCTTCAGGAACTACTCCAGAATCTAAAGAGTTTTGAAAGATTATTACTAATGCATCCACTATTTCTGGAGCTACTTCCTGCTCTGGGATGCAGCCTATCTGGCCCTGGGGATTTATCGGCCTTTAATCCATACAATTTACCCAACACCACTTCCCGGCTAACCTGGATTTCACTCAATTCCTCCAACTCCTTTGACCCGCGGTCCCCTGCTATTTCCGGCAAATTATTTATGTCTTCCTTAGTGAAGACGGAACCAAAGTAGTTATTCAATTGGTCCGCCATATCCTTGTTCCCCATGATCAACTCACCTGTTTCTGACTGCAAGGGACCTACATTTGTTTTAACTAATCTCTTTCTTTTCACATATCTATAAAAACTTTTGCAGTCAGTTTTTATGTTCCCTGCCAGTTTTCTTTCATAATCTATTTTTCCTTTCCTAATTAAGCCCTTTGTCCTCCTCGGCTGGTCTTTGAATTTCTCCCAGTCCTCCGGTATGCTGCTTTTTCTGGCTAATTTGTACGCATCATCCTTCGCTGTCCCGCTGAGTTCCTCCAGCATTTTGTGTGTATCTTCACATTCTGTGTTATCCCACTTTCTCATCCTCTCGCTACACAGGGGGGGTAATTTACAGAGGGCAATTAACCCTCCACCCGCATATCTTTGGGACGTGGGAGGAAACTGGAGCACCTGGAGGAAACCCATACCATGACAGGGAGAAAGTATGAACTCCACTGAGACAGCACAAGGTCAGGATCAAACCCACGCCTCTGGTGCTGTGAGGCAGCAGCTCTTCCTGCTGAGCCACTATGCCGCCATGTTATTAACCAATTTTTATTTAGCCACAATTCCTATATAATGTGTAACAGTTGTGCAAACAGGTTACAGCAATTTGATTTTTTTTCTTTTAATGGAAACCAGGAACAAAGTTTGAAGGAATGTTTAAAGGATGTTGTGTGGAGGAACTGTGCCCACATACATTCAACAGTTTATCTTCATTGCATATAGTGTGACAACAATTGTGAATTAATCTCATTTGCAAATCAGTACCCGGAAACCTTTAATAACCAGCTGAGGAAGCAGAATGGAACAATGGCCTATAACCAGTAATGACTTAATACACAACATGCATATTCACAACATGTCGGACTTGGACCTTGGTTGCAACTGGATTTGCGTGCAATCATTCAGCCATTCTAGACATCAATACATAGAGAAATGTACGAAAGCACGTTTTAGTTTAGAGATGCAGCACGAAAACAGGCTCTTCGGTCCAACAGGTCCGCGCTGACTAGTAATCCCCGCATATTAACATTATCTTATACACACTAGGAACAATTTACATTTATACCAAGCCAATTTACCTACACGTCTTTGGAGTGTGGGAGGAAACTGAAGATCTCGGAGAAAACCCACGCAGGTAACGGGGAGAACGTACAAACACTGTACACATAGCACCCATAACTAGGATCGGACCCGGGTCTCCTGCGCTGTTAGGCAGCAACTGTACTGCCACGCCACTTAATAAGTAAAAACAATAGAATTACCTTGTAAGTGAAAACAATAGAAAGCGGGCAAAAGCAAAACAGGGGAGAATATAAAGAGGATGAATGAAGAACAATAAATATCAAAGATTTTTTAAAAATCATGTTTTTGAAGGTTTTGGCAGGAATTGGCAAAATTGGAGAACCAAAGACGAGAGTTCAAGACAGCAATGCAGTGGCCAAATGGAAGTTCAGTGGAATCCTGACCTGGGTGCTGTCTGGACGGAGTTTGTACATTCTTCGTGACCACATTGGCTTTCTCCTCCCATACTCCAAAAACGTACCAGGACAGGACAAGGGGTCACAGCTTAAGGATAAGGGGGAAATCCTTTAAAACCGAGATGAGGAGAACTTTTTTCACACAGAGAGTGGTGAATCTCTGGAACTCTCTGCCACAGAGGGTAGTTGAGGCCAGTTCATTGGCTATATTTAAGAGGGAGTTAGATGTGGCCCTTGTGGCCAAGGGGATCAGGGGGTATGGAGAGAAGGCAGGTACGGGATACTGAGTTGATGATCAGCCATGATCATATTGAATGGCGGTGCAGGCTCGAAGGGCCGAATGGCCTACTCCTGCACCTAATTTCTATGTTTCTATGTACCAGTTTGTAGGTTAATTCACTTCAGTAAGTTGTAAAATTGTCCCTAGCGTGTGAAGGTTAGTGTACGGGTGATCGGCAGATGATGCAGACTCAGTTGGCCGAAGCGTCAGTTTCCATGCTACATCTCTAAAGTCTAAAGTGTTGGGGAAACCTGCAGGTCAGGCAGCATCCGTGGAGAGTGAAAACTGTTTAAAATTCTGTTTCCTGCATGCTGAAGACACAAGACTGCTCACTCCCTGGCTCACTGACCTACAATAGCTCCAGATTAAAATAAAAACACCTGGACATGAAACCCCATCTAATCTCACAATTCTCACTCTCTGTGATATTTTCCACCCTGTAATTCTTCAGAATATCTGCACTTATCTATTTTTCGTTTCATCCCAAATTAGAGTATTTCACCATTGGAAGCAATGCCTTCAATTGCCAAGACTCCCAATATTTCCAATTCATTCCCTAAACCTTCCCCATCTTTGGTTTGCTTATATCTTTAGAGATTTTTCTTAAAATTAACAATAGCACACATCTCTGGGATGTGGGAGGAAACCCACATGGTCACAGAGAGAATGTACAAACTCCATGCAGTCAGCACCAAGATCAGGATCGAACCTGCGTCTCCGGCTCTGCGAGGCAGCATCTCTGTTGTTGTTGTGGCAGTGTGGCGCTCACTCTCAGGCTGCTGCATGGGTTCCAGCCTGGATCAATGAGCCATGCCATGAACTGATAACTTGCCATCTGAATGCTGGCCTTCTATCTGATGGGAACTGCCTCATCAAGAATATTCTTAGGCTGTGGACGTTGATGAGGACACATACTGTAGCAGCTGCTCATTGGGCAATTGAAATCCCTCTCAATTCATTAAAGTCCATGCATGGTGGATGCGAGGCAATGTGCAGGTCAATAGCTTGTACTCACTCCACCTCTCTTAACAAGGATTGTGGTTGTTATTGTTCTGTGCACAAAAAGTGCTTTATGCAACATTGTACTGCCAAGTGCTGAAATACTGCCCCCGTATCCAGCAGCACTCTGACAGAACCGAGCATGTACAAATTAAATGTCACCGAACATCGTGTTTCTGCCCCACTTTGTGACTGTGGTTTTATTGCAGCAAGGGATAGACTTTAGTCACAACCTCTTGTCTGAAGTCAGATCAAGTGTTGGGCCCTTCTGAACTGGTGATCTGGTGAAATAGAAACATAGAAACATAGAAATTAGGTGCAGGAGTAGGCCATTCGGCACCTTCGAGCCTGCACCGCCATTCAATATGATCATGGCTGATCATCCAACTCAGTATCCCGTACCTGCCTTCTCTCCATACCCCCTGATCCCCTTAGCCACAAGGGCCACATCTAACTCCCTCTTAAATATAGCCAATGAACTGGCCTCAACTACCCTCTGTGGCAGAGAGTTCCAGAGATTCACCACTCTCTGTGTGAAAAAAGTTCTTCTCATCTCGGTTTTAAAGGATTTCCCCTTTATCCTTAAGCTGTGACCCCTTGTCCTGGACTTCCCTAACATCGGGAACACTCTTCCTGCATCTAGCCTGTCCAACCCCTTAAGAATTTTGTAAGTTTCCATAAGATCCCCTCTCAATCTTCTAAATTCTAGAGAGTATAAACCAAGTCTATCCAGTTTTTCTTCATAAGACAGTCCTGACATCCCAGGAATCAGTCTGGTGAACCGTCTCTGCACTCCCTCTATGGCAATAATGTCCTTCCTCAGATTTGGAGACCAAAACTGTACGCAATACTCCAGGTGTGGTCTCACCAAGACCCTGTACAACTGCAGTAGAACCTCTCTGCTCCTATACTCAAATCCTTTTGCAATGAAAGCTAACATACCATTCGCTTTCTTTACTGCCTGCTGCACCTGCATGCCTACCTTCAATGACTGGTGTGCCATGACACCCAGGTCTCGCTGCATCTCCCCCTTTCCCAATCGGCCACCATTTAGATAATAAATATTCTCTAAAGCCTCATGTTGGCAACAGTCTCCTGCAGAAAGCCCTCTTCACACTTCCTCTTCCAGCAGCTTCTCCCAGCTCTACATGACCTCCCTTCATTCCCCAGCCTTGGTCAATTCCACAAGGAACCTCCACCAGGACCATCAAGTCAGTACAAGGGTTTCATTAAAATGTTTCACCACCTCCACCACCATCAGTCCCTCATATGCATACATACTTTCATCAGGTATGGGAATGGCAGGGTAAAATGGATTCTATCAAATTTAGATAGGGACTAAAAACTTATTCAGATTGTAATAATGTACTGAAGGGTTTATCTCAACATGAAGCTCGCAAGAAAGGTAGTACAAAGCGTGCCTTATGACTCATCCTGTGGAACTCCAGAGCCTGTCTTCTGTAACAACCTGTCCATACATTAGCAATATCCTGTTCTCCTCCAAACTCAAGCCAATCTTCCGAGGCCCAGTGGAAGGCCCATGTTTGTAGATCTTGTGGGTAAATGATAATATTAAGAATAGTGCTGCCTTCCAAACAAAAAATATAATTGAAGTAGAAAACAGCAAAAGGGCACGCAGAACAAAAACAATCTGTGGTAGATGAAGTTCCCTCTGAATAATTCAAGTCACACAAATACAGGAACCGTTTTAAGAATGAAAAATCCCTAACATTTAATAAAATGAATTTAATAACTTCAGGGCAGCCCAAATCACATTTTAACCAACAATGTAGCTTAGTTCTTCAATGCAACTATTTTGTGGCTGGTTTACAAAGGCACCTGGAGAAATCATAGCTACATTTCAAATCCCAATAGCAAAGGTTGCCTCAGGCAAATGTCCTTCTTGCTTTTATTAATAAAACTGGTTATAAAACAGACTGAAAGGTCTGAATGACAAATAAAGGATTCAATTCAATTCAATTCAAAACACATTTGAAACTTTTTTTTTAACGAATGATCCTCATTAACAAAGTTAATATGTCCCTGCTCTT
This sequence comes from Leucoraja erinaceus, assembly GCF_028641065.1. Lineage (NCBI taxonomy): Eukaryota > Metazoa > Chordata > Chondrichthyes > Rajiformes > Rajidae > Leucoraja > Leucoraja erinaceus. Next base: position 68,501,950 of record NC_073382.1, read on the forward strand.
TAATAACAACTGAACTTAAAGAACAGAAGCAATTTTCTACTTGTTTTCCATATCATTTCCATAATATCATTTATTCAGGTTTAGTGAGTGGTGAATACTTGGCAGATTGGGTGTCACTTGGAAAACTGTTAATTACCTACTGGTTGAAAAAAAAACAGAAAGGCAAGAGTATTTCATAAAAGGTATCAGATTAAAAAAAACAAGGAAATATTTATGTACAAAGGGAGTGGGTGTCCTTGTATAAGAAAGAACTGCAGATGCTGGTTTAAACCGAAGATAGACACAAAAAGCTGGCGTAACTCAGCAGGGCAGGCAGCCTCTCTGGAGAGAAGGAATGGGTGACGTTTCGGGTCGTGATCTGAAACGTCACCCATTCCTTCTCTCCAGTGATGCTGCCTGCCCCGCTGAGTTACGCCAGCTTTTTGTGTCTATCTTGGGTGTCCTTGTATACCAATTATGGAAAGTGGTTTGCAAACACAGCAAGCAGTTAAGCAAATAAGTGCTATTTTGGCCTTCGTTGTAAAAGGTTTTGAGTACTGGGACAAAGATATCCTATTACAATTATGCAGGGTCCTTGGTGAATCACACTAGAATATTATGCGCAATTTTGATCCTCCTCTCAAAGAAGGGATATATTTATTTCAGAGGAAATGCAGCAAAGGTTCACTTGAGCAATTGCTGTGATGGCAGGACTGTCATGTAAAGAGAGATTGAATCAAGTAGGTTTATATTCACTGGTGTTTAGGGGAGCACGGGGAGATCTCGTTGAAACATACCAAATTCTTGATGCGCGAGGATTGTTTCACTCGTTAGACCACACCTGGAGTATTGCGTGCAGTTTTGGTCTCCAAATCTGAGGAAGGACATCATTGCCATAGAGGGAGTGCAGAGGAGGTTCACCAGACTGATTCCTGGGATGTCAGGACTGTCTTATGAAGAAAGACTGGATAGACTTGGTTTATACTCTCTAGAATTTAGGAGATTGAGAGGGGATCTTATAGAAACTTACAAAATTCATAAGGGGTTGGACAGGCTAGATGCAGGAAGATTGTTCCCGATGTTGGGGAAGTCCAGGACAAGGGGACACAGCTTAAGGATAAGGGGGAAATCCTTTAAAACCGAGATGAGGAGAACTTTTTTTCACACGGAGAGTGGTGAATCTCTGGAACTCTCTGCCACAGAGGGTAGTTGAGGCCAGTTCATTGGCTATATTTAAGAGGGAGTTAGATGTGGCCCTTGTGGCCAAGGGGGTCAGAGGGTATGGAGAGAAGGCAGGTACGGGATACTGAGTTGATGATCAGCCATGATCATATTGAATGGCGGTGCAGGCTCGAAGGGCCGAATGGCCCACTCCTGCACCTAATTTCATAGGCTCATGTGATAGGAGCAAAATTAGGCCATTCAGCCCATCAAGTCTGCCCCACCATTCCATCATGGCTGATCTATCTTTCCCTCCTAACCTCATCCTCCTCTCTTCTCCCCTTAACTCCTGGCCTACTAATCAAGAATCTATCTATCGCTGCATTAAAATTATTCATTGCCTTGGCCTCCACAGCCTTGTGTGGCAAAGAATTCCACACATTCACCACCCTTTGACTAATGAAATTCCTACCCATCTCCTTCCTAAAGGAATGTCCTTTAATTCTGAGGGTACGACCTCTAGTCCTGTACTCTCCCACTAGTGGAAACATCCTATCCACATCCACTCTATAAGGGTGAGCCTTTCACTATAAGGGTCACAGTCCCATAGTATGCAGGAAGATATCGATGATGCAATGAGAGAAACTGTGGAATTCTTTACCACAAAGGGCAGTGGCGGCCAAGTCACTAAATAAACTCAAGAAGGAGTTCAACTAATTTCCAGATGCAAATGGCAGCAAGGATATAGTGGAAGAAACTAGGAATACAATAATGAGGTAGAGAATAAGCCATAGAACATAGAACAGTACAGCATAGGAACAGCCCCTTTGGCCCACATTGTCTGTCAAATTAATCTCCTCTGTCAGCAAGTGATCTCCTCTGTCAGCGGTGCCCGCATGTGTAATATATGCAAAAGGAATTTCACTGTGCAGCTGCATATGTGACAAATAGTGCACTATTGACCTATTGATGTCTCTCCATTCCCTGCATATCCATGTGCCAATCCAAAAGCCTCTTAAATGCCACTATCATCTCTGCCTCCTCTATCATCTCTGGCAGCATGTTCCAGGCACTCACCATGTAAAATACGTGTAAAGTAATAATAATAATCTTCATCTATCGTTGATTTCCGACTTAGCAAGGGGAATGAATTAACATCACTTCCGCACTGCTGAGAAAATGATGAAGCTCGGAAGGCAGTGCATGAAAGGAACCAGATTCTCTGACACAAATCAGGATTTCTAATGTAAGGTAGTTCAATATTTTGAAGCAGCATTCAATTTTAGTTACCATTGCATTTGTTCTGCCTTATCTGCTGGTTAGCTTCCCCATCTAGGAATAATTGACAAACATAAATGCAGCACATTGAGGACAGTCAAGAAAATATTTCCAGGATTCATTATTGCATTGTGCTCATTATCACTTTAATATGAGATGAACTCTTCACCATCTAATATATTGACCATAAGGAGAGAGTTTCCGTTACTCTGTTTTCCCCAGCGGATGACTGCCTCATTGATGACAATGCCAGCAGCATAGCAGTCTTATTATGGCCATGACAATCATTCGGGCTGAATTACCACAGGGCAGGAGTGCAAGATATGCACATTAGTGAATAATCTATTCACACAGCTTCTTCAGAGATACCACATCTTTACATTGGTGTCTCTATCAGTTTATTTGCTGGTGAAAGTTTACCATTGTTGTCTTCACTGAGGTGTTTGATCTTCTGTGACAAGCCCTTCAGTCACTCTCTCAATAAAGATCAAGGACATCTTGCCTTACACTTCCTTGCCACGTGATCTGTCCAAGCGACAACAACTTAACTGTGCTTTTCTCTCAGAGCACCAGATAGGTCAACCAGGCACTGCATTTATGAAGGAACCATTTCAATCGCCTTTAAATTTTGATAGGATCAGACAGTAACATAGTTAGATTATCGCAAGTGCAGGCAGAATTTACCACTAACGATCCAACATAACCATTGTCAATTATCCCACAATCTGGAAATTTCAGCCCCACAGCCGAGACTCAGTAACAACATGTCATTTATTTCTCACCTTGCAACATGTGAACAATAAGATTATTTCATTTTCCTCTTCCTTTGTGCAAAATTCTCCTTCGTAGTGACATGCTCCAAGTCATTATTTTCCTTTGTGCACATGCAAACCTCATTTATTTCTTGTCATTTTAATCAAAATTAAAATACAAACAATGTGTAGGTGATTCAGATACAAAGAGTTGGTGGTGATCTACTGGAAAATGTACAGTATATAAATGTGATATTAATTTGAAACTGTTTAGTGAGTGAATAGATTAAATGAATTGAGGAACACAACAATGAAAATGTGTGTTACTTAACCATTAATAAAAGGGAGGTTGATCTGAGGCAGGTATTGGGATGATTGAGAGATAGTAGTAGAAAAAGGCCAATGATTGGTAATGCTGTGCTGCCTTCTCGAACTCGTGTGCAGGTTCATAAGGTTATGTCATAAGGAATAGTAGAATTAAGTCTACTCCGCCATTCAATCATGGCTGGTCTATCTCTCCCTCCTAACCACATTCTCCTGCCTTCTCCCCATAACCTCCGACACCCGTACGAATCAAGAATCTATCTATCTCTGCCTCAAAAATATCCACTGACAACCAACACACCTTTCTGTGGCAAAGAATTCCACAGATTCACCACCCTCTGACTAAAGACATTTCTTCTCATCTCCTTCCTAAAAGAACGTCCTTTAATTCTGAGACTATGCCCTCTGGTCCTAGACTCTCCCACTAGTGGATACATCCTCTCCACATCTACTCTATCCAAGCCTTTTACTATTCTGTATGTTTCAATGAGGTCTCCCCTCATTCTTCTAAACTCCAGCGAGTACAGGCACAGTGTCGACAAATGCTCATCATAGGTTAACATACTAATTCCTGGGATCATTCTTGTAAACCTCCTCTGTACCCTCTCCCAGAGCCAGCACATCCTTCCTCAAATATGGTAACATTCCTCACATGGTGCTGTGAGGAAGGTGATTCACAATTCTGATACAATGATAATCAAGCTTTAAAAATATCTTGCCAAGTTGCTTTCAGTGATTTATATACATTCACTTTGCCTGACCACATCACCTTGAAGCTGTTCAAAATTCTCCTCACAATTCAGACTGCCATCCAGCTTTATATCATCAGCAAACGTGGATATATTATATGTAGGAAACATAGAAATATAGAAAATAGGTGCAGCAGTAGGCCATTCGGCCCTTCGAGCCTGCACCGCCATTCAATATGATCATGGCTGAGCATCCAACTCAGTATCCCGTACCTGCCTTCTCTCCACACCTCCTGATCCCTTTAGCCACAAGGGCCACATCTAACTCCCTCTTAAATATAACCAATGAACTGGCCTCAGCTACCTTCTGTGGCAGAGAATTCCACAGATTCACCACTCTCTGTGTGAAAAATGTTTTTCTCATCTCGGTCCTAAAAGACTTCCCCCTTATCCTTAAACTGTGACCCCTTGTCCTGGACTTCCCCAACATCGGGAACAATCTTCCTGCATCTCACCTGTCCAACCGCTTAAGAATTTTGAAAGTTTCTATAAGATCCCCCCTCAATTGTCTAAATTCTAGTGAGTACAAGCCGAGTCTATCCAGTCTTTCTTCATATGAAAGTCCTGCCATCCCAGGAATCAGTCTGGTGAACCTTCTCTGTACTCCCTCTATGGCAAGAATGTCTTTCCTCAGATTAGGAAACCAAAACTGTACGCAATACTCCAGGTATGGTCTCACCAAGAATTGCAGTAGAACCTCCCTGCTCCTATACTCATATCCTTTTGCTATGAATGCTAACATACCAATTGCTTTCTTCACTGCCTGCTGCACCTGCATGCCGACTTTCAATGACTGGTGTACCATGACACCCAGGTCTCGTTGCATCTCCCCTTTTCCTAATCGGCCACCATTCAGATAACAGGCTACTTTCTTGTTTTTGCCACCAAAGCGGATAATCTCACATAAGGAGGGAACTGCGGATGCTGGTTTAAACCGAAGAAGAGTTTGTCACCCATTCCTTTCTCCAGAGATGATGCCTGACCAGTTGTTGCTCCAGCTTTTTGTGTCTATCTTCTGTGGATATATTACATTCAGGCCTCTCATCCAAGACATTGTTATACATCTCTATGGCATCCCATTGGTCACAGCCTAAAATTAATGTATTTATATGGAGTCATAGACAGTCATCATGGAAACAGGCCCTTTGGCCCAACTTGCCTATGCTGCCCAAGATGTCTCATCCACACTGGTCACACCTGCCCATGTGTGGGCCATGTCCCTCTAAACCTTTCCTATCCTAGACCTGTCCAAGTGTCAACCTCAACTACCTCCTCTGGCAGCTCATTCCATATATCCACCACCCACTGTGCGAATTTTGTTTCCCTCAGGTTCCTTTTAAATCTTTCCCCGCTTACCTTAAACCTATGTCCTCTGGTTCTTGATTCCTCTACTCAGGATAAAATACTTTGTGCATCTACTTTATTTCCTTCATGATCTTATACACCTCTATAACATCACCTCTCACCCTCCTGCACTCCCAGTAATAAAGTCCTAGCCTGCACAACCTCTCCCTATTATTTTCTTTATTTATAAATATTCTTTGTTTTCTGTCCATTAATCAATCCTCGCTCCATAATCTCCAATCCCGGTATATTTCTAAATATGTTCAATAAGCTTTTGTGCCACACATTATGATAAAGCATGTCCTCAATGGAAAGATAACATTTTGTTTTCCCAAAGACTGCATTGTCCCTCAGCCACCAGTATTATGGACAATGCTTCAAGTAGATATGGAGGACAAGGTTAATTAGTTAATTTATTCTGCTGTTACTCTTACCACTTGCCAAAGGTCCATTTTAGTAGCTACATCTTTCAAGACTAGATCACCTCTATAATGGAGCCATTGAAACAGTCTTGACGATCCAAAATGAATAACTTTACACAGAATACATTCCACCTCACCTTAGTGCTTCGTCCTAGTGACACTTATCTTGCAGGAGTGCAGATTCATCAGCTGAAAGTGATAGATAATAATCATTGGGTGATTTTCGTGCCTGTGTTTGAACTGACTCCATGAGATTTCATCAGTTCCGGGTCAATGCTGAAGAAACCTCATGCCACTCCCATTCTGCTGCGTTCCATGGTGAGTTTAGCTTAGTTTAGAGATACAGCGCGGAGACAGGGTCCGTCCTAGCGAGTCCGCACTGACCAGCGATCCCCGCACACTAACGCCACCCTACACGCACTAGGGACAATTTACATTTATACCAAGCCAATTAACCTACAAACCTGTATGTCTTTGAAGTGTGGAGGAAGCAGTAGATCTCGAAGAAAACCCATGGGGAGAAGACACAAACTGTGCCGTCTCGGGCGCTGTAACGCTGCAGCTCTACCGCTATGCCATCGTGCCGCCTGAGTTATTTATTTATTCTTTATTTATTCTTCAATTCATTCACAGAATGAATACATGACTGGCTGGAGTGGCATTTATTGCCCAACCTAATATCCCCCTTGACGAAGTGGCCCGTTGGTCTATTTCTGAAGACTGTTAACCACCTAACAGTTAACCAAGTTATTGGGTCTTCAGTCATTTGTAAGCGAGAAAGGGTAATGACATTAAACTTACTTCCTTGTGGGTTTTTTGCAAAAACAAATGGTTTTATGACAATTTAGGTGTTTCCCATTCACATCACTGGTACCTGGTGTGTGATACACACTGTTATTGCAGATTTAGTTAGTTAACTGAATTTAACTTTCCCAGCTGTCTTGGTAGGACGTGAATTCATGTGTTTGGATGAACTGGCTTGTAATTTAATATAGTAACATATCCATCCTGTTGCTGTAGGCAGTAAGTATGCATAGGGAGGCCATAATCTATGGTGATCTTGCATGTTGTCCAGCGTCATAATGAATTTCTATTCCTGCAAACGTGCAAAAAGCAGAACGCAGATCACACAATTGCAGTCATGGTAACAACCTTGTATATTATTTCCATGGTTACAAGCGCTGATTCCAGTAGGGGCATGATTCATCCTGCGGTATTGTGTTGTATTAGATGAATTATTAATGTTCTCGGCCACCTGTTGGATGTGTAGGATTATTATATCAAACTGCCAGTTGGAAGTGCTGGGAGGGAATTACTCTGGCCTGTACCTGGGGGAAGTCATTACTTCCAATTGCTTGCTAAATCCAGCTTCAGCATTGTTAAAGTGATAATTTGACAGTCATTTCCAAAGTAACTAAAGGCAGGAAACAAAATTGTTTTAAATGGGTTCTTTTATTTGTGACTAATGTGATTTTTTTCTATTGTCCCTCTTCTCCTTCCCTCTATGTTCCTTCATTTCCTAAGTCCTCATTATTCAATTAAGTAATTAAAAAAGAGAGCAGCCTCTTTACTTGTGTTACTTGTGGAATATGATAATCCGGGAAATTGCAGAGAGTCCATTCCTTAGTCAGAGTCATCGAGTCATGGAGTCGTAGAGTGATACAGCATGGAAACAGGCCCTTCAGCCCCTTGCCCACACCAGTCAACATGTCCCAGCTGCACTAGTCCCACCTGCCCGTGTTCGGCCCATATCCTTCCAAACCTGTCCTATCCACGTACCTGTCAAACTGAAATAGCCAAGGGAGTTGGAGTTGTATACAGACCTCCAAACAGCAGTAGGGAGGTTGGGGATAGCATCAAGCAGGAAATTAGAGATGCATGTGGCAAAGGTACAGCAGTTATCATGGGTGACTTTAATCTACATATAGATTGGGCCAATCAAATTGGTAGCAGCGCTGTGGTGGAGGATTCCCTGGAATGTATACGGGGTGGTTTTTTAAACCATTATGTAGAAGAACTAACCAATATTGTGTAATGAGTAAGGATTAGTGAAGTTTCTTGTTTTGCAGAGCCCCTTGGTTGAATTCTGCATTAGCATGGTTAAGTCAGAGACTAAGGTGCTGAACTTAAAGAAAGGAGACTTTGTAGGTATGAGACGGGAATTGGCTAGGATAGACTGGCAAATTATATTTAAAGGGTTGACGGTGGAGATGCAATGGCAAAGATTTAAAGACCGTATGGATGAACTCCAAACATTGTTCAGCCCTGTCTGGCAAAAAAATAAAACGGGGAAGGCGGGCGGCTCAACCGTGGCTAATGAGGGAAATCATGGATAGTGTTAAATCCCAGGAAGAGGCATATAAATTGGCCAGAGGAAGCAGCAAACTGGAGTAGTTGGAAACATTTAGAACTCAACAGTGAAGGACAAAGGGGTTAATTAAGAGGGGAGAAAAAAGCATGAAAGAAAGCTTGCGGGGAATATAAAAACTGACTCTAAAAGCTTCTTTAGATATGTAAAAATAAAAAGATGTGAAGACAAATGTAGGTCCCTTACAATCAGAGACAGGTTAATTTATAATGGGAAACAAGGAAATGTCAGAACAGGTTAAACGAGTACTTTGGTTCTGTCTTCACTAAGAAAGACTCAAGAAATATCCCAGAAATACTAGGAGACCGAGGGGGGGGGGGGGGGGGGGGGGGGGGGGGAGGAACTGAAGGGAATCCACATTAGTCGGGAAATAGTGTTAGGTAAACTGTTGGGACTGAAGGCAAAAAAATAGTGGGGGAGATAGTGGGGGAGAGAGAAGGGGAGAGAGAAGGGGGGGAGAAGGGGAGAGGGAAAGGGAGAGAGAAGGGGGGAGAGAAGGGGGGAGAGAAGGGGAGAGAGAAGGGTGGAGAGAAGGGTGGAGAGAAGGGGGGAGAGAAAGTGAGAGAGAAGGGGAGAGAGGGGGGGGGGTGGGGGGGAGAAGGAGTGAAGAGTTTTAAGAAGTTTAATAAAGTTAGCGGGCATTTTATCTTCCGGCGGATCTTCTAGGTCCTGAAAACCAAAGATCCTACAGGATCTTTGCTGAAAACTCCAATGAGCCAATCAAAATGGCCAGTCAGCGAAGGAGATTGCCTTTGGCTGCCTGTGAGTAAATAGCGACCCCACTCCACTGGCTTCGACCAAACGGCAACCTATTTTTAGTCGGGGCCGGCTTTGTTTTTTTTGAAATAATCGCAGGAACATAGAAGAAGCCTCGACTATGTGGAAACCACTTTCCACCATTAGGGAGAGCGACCAAAACCTCCGAGAACATCACGGAAACCTTGGGTGGGGCGCAAGGTCTCCAGAGGTTTCCGTTCAGGTTTCCCAAGTGGGACAGGGGCATTAAGCAACAACCACTTAAGGCAACAAATTATTTCCATATTGAGGGAATGTTGCCTTATTGCATTCACCTTTTTTAGGCTGGTGGAGTCTCATCCTAATTGCTTGGTTGAAGGTAGTACAGGAGCAGGCCCTCTGCCCATAATGTTCGTGCCCAACATGATGCCAAATTAAACTAATCTCCTCTGCCTGCAGGTGATCCATAGTCCCCCATTTCCTACACATTCATGTGCCTCTCTAAAAGCTTCTAAAATGCCACTGTGTCTACATTCAGCCCTTTTTGTGTTACAAATATTACCTTGCACATCTCCTTTAAACTTTGCCTTTGTCACCCTCTCGTCTTTGACATTTCCACCCTGGGTAAAAGTTGCTGACTGTCTGCTCTATCTATGCCTCTCATAGATAGATATGCTTCTCTCAGGTCTCCCCTAAACCTCCATTGTTCCAGAGAAAACAATCCAAGTTTGTCCAACTTCTCCTTGTAGCTAATATGCTCTAATCTAGGCAACGTTCTGATAAAACTCTTCTGCACAATAGACAATAGACAATAGGTGCAGGAGTAGGCCATTCTGCCCTTCAAGCCAGCACCGTCATTCAAAGTGATCATGGCTGATCATCCCCAATCAGTACCCCGCTCCTGCCTTCTCCCCATATCCCCTGACTCCGTTATCTTTAAGAGCCCTATCTAGCTCGCTCTTGAAAGTATCCAGAGAACCGGCCTTCACAGGCAGAGAATTCCACAGACTAACAACTCTCTGTGAGAAAAAGTGTTTCCTCATCTCCGTTCTAAATAGCTTACCCCTTATTCTTAAACTGTGGCCCCTGGTTCTGGACTCCTCCAAAATCGGGAACATGTTTCCTGCCTCTATCGTGTCCAAACCCTTAATAATCTTATATGTTTCAATAAGAATCCCTCTCATCCTTCTAAACTCCAGAGTATACAAGCCCAGCCGCTCCATTCTCTTAGCACATGACAATCCCGCCATCCCGGGAAATAACCTTGTACTCCCTCAATAGCACAAATGTCCTTCCTCAAATTAGGGAAGCAAAGCTGCACACAATACTCCAGGTGTGGTCTCACTAGGGCCCTATACAACTGTAGAAGGACCTCTTTGCTCCTATACTCAACTCCTCTCGTCATAAAGACCAACATGCCATTTGCTTTCTTCACTGCCTGCCGTCCCTGCATAGGTGTTCTGGCTAAAATTACCCTCTCAGCCACAGGCATATTCAATCACCATTTTTGGTGGAGGTTTGGTCATGACATTTTGTTGCATTTGCCGACACAAATCATTACTGCGTAGGTTAACTAAGTTTTATACTGGAAGTGTAATCTTCCCCCGACATGATGTGTCTCACCCTGTGGATTACTTAACTTTGAAGCACGAAACAGGAAAACCTGCCTCTGCATTTTAAATGTTTGGACATACCTTGAAAGGCAGGATAAAGTGCCATAAAAATTTTGATCATTTTCCTTACGTTTACAAATGTTACTGTGAATGAAAGTCAATCTTCTGAAGGCATTGAACACGATTACAACAACCATCAAAATAATTATGCCACTTCTGAACTATTTTAGTTTTGTCAGTTCTATCAAATGTAATTATGCTTGGAATTGCTTTCTGGAAGCTGCCTTTGTGAGCTGGGCTATCATTCAGAATTTGCAGTGTATTAAATTCTAACTACCTCCCTAAATATGGATCCAGAAAACCAAAAGACGTTACTTTTCCCTGATCATAGTGAGATGATCGATTCCGTCACGGCCAGTTTGATTAGTATGTCTTAACAATATTCTGTACAGTTTTGACACTATTTGGACCCCAGAAACCCAACAAACAGACACAGCTGCTATAGAACATAGAACATTGAACATAGAACAGTACAGATAGACACAAACTGCTGGAGTAACTCAGCGGGATGGGCAAATATCTCTGGAGAGAAGGAATGGGTGACGTTTCGGGGCGACACCCTTCTTCAGAAGAAGACCTTGTTCTCTCCAGAGATGCTGCCTATCCCGCTGAGTTACTCCAGCATTTTGTGTCTAACTTCGATTTAATCCAAAATCTGTAGTTCCTTCCTACACATAGAATAGTACAGTGCAGGAACAGACCATTTGGCCCACAATGTCTGAGTCAGAGATGATGCAAGACCAACTATTATCTGGCTACACACAATCCACATCCCTCTATTCCCTGCATATCCATGTGCCTTTCTAAAAGTATCTTAAATGCCACTATTGCATCTGCCTCAACCTCCAGCAACACATTCCAGGCACTCACCACCCTCTGTGTAAAAATCGTGCTTCGCATATCTCCTTTAAATTTTGCCCCTTTCACCTTAAAGGTATGCCCTCTAGTCTATATTACTAAAAGTCTGATCTTGACCGCTTTTGGCACACTGTGCTGTGATTTCCGAGAGAAAGTCGTCAGCTATGGCCGTCATTTTTGGCCACCTCGCTCAGAGCTCCCCTCCTCCGCCTTCCGGGACCAGAGGATTTTTCCCATCAATGAAAAATCAGAGAGATATTAATGTTTTTTTTTAAATTGCCATTCTCTCTGCTGCCCCTGCTGGAGGGAGGGACGATAAAACCAGGAAGTGGAGGAAGCCAGAGGGTCACGCCTCTCTGAGCTCTGAATAACATAAAACACATGTGTACTCAAATGTGAGTGCCCTTAATGTGGTTTGAAGTAAAAAGGCACTGGCTGCAAATGGTTGTTTGGGGGGTTTGGGTTGAAATGAAAAGGCACTGCCTGCAAATGGTTGTTTGGGGGGTTTGGGTTGAAATGAAAAGGCACTGCCTGCAAATGGTTGTTTGGGGGGTTTGGGTTGAAGTGAAAAGGCACTGCCTGCAAATGGTTGTTTGTCTAAACTTGACAACTTCCTGTTTGCACTATATTGATTTTGGATAAAACGCTACCATTTACGTCTGTGATTTTTGGCCATCTTACTCAGTCCCCCTCCGCTCATCAGGTGCAGAGGATTCTTCCCATCAATGAAAAACAAAAGTATTATTAGTGTTTAAAAAATGTGGAGTATCTCTCTCCTGTCAATCATGCCATGAAGGCCACACCTTTTCCGGTGGGAGGGGGAGGGATTATAAAACCCGGAAGTGTGGGGTGGCTCAGTCTCTACATGATGGGGGAGGGAGAGGTCACAACTCTGTCTGAGCTGTGAATCAACTGAACACACTGCATGTCTACTGAACTGTGAGTGTGGTGTTTTGTGTGGTTTTATGGTGGTTTTTATGGTGGTTTCACCCTGCTTGAAAGTATGAAACTGCATTTGAATGTGGTGGCCTTGCACCCAGCATGAAATGGTATGAAACTGCATTTGAATTTGGTGGTCTTGCACCCTCCTTGAAATGGTATGAAACTGCCCTTGAATTTGGTGGCCTTGCACCCTGCTTGAAGTGGTAGAAAACTGAACCTGAATTTGGTGGCCTTGCACCCTGCTTGAAATGGAATTTGGTGGCAAGGAATTTCAAGGAATAGCCGTGATTCAACTGCCAGCCCACCAGCCATGAGTGAGCTGCCAGCACATCAGGCTTGAGGGACTGAGCTGCCACCCCAAGAATCCATTTGGCCCACAATGTCCATACTAGCCCTCTGGACACCAGTAGTCCCTGCAGCCAACAACACCCATACCAGCACTCCAGAAAGCCGCCACTGGCCACCAATATTGGAATTGGTGGAGAGGTGGAATATTGTGTCAGGAGACCAGCCCTCCCGTGTGAACGGTTCCCAACCGTGTGAACGGTTCCCAACCCAACGGTTCCCACTTAGTCTAGTATTTGATATTTGTATCCTGGGAGAAAGTCTTCCTTATCGTTGCCTCTCATAATTTTACATATCAGGTCAAGAGTCAAAAGTCAAGAGTGTTTTATTGTCATATATCCCGAAACAGAACAATGAAATTCAATTAATATTAATAACAAAATTAATAACAAAAAGAATATCAGTATGTAAAAAACGAACTCCCACCTCCCAGTCTCCCATCAACCTCCATCATTCCAGGGAAAATAATCCTAGAGAGGATTATGTACTATAGCTAATACTGTAACTACTGTGAAAATCAGTAAATAAAACTGCAGATACTGGAAATCTGAAATAAAATAGAAAATACAGGGAACACTCCACTTGCTTAAGGGCAGTCAGATTCAGATTCAGATTCAGATTCAGATTCAATTTTAATTGTCATTGTCAGTGTACAGTACAGAGACAGCGAAATGCATTTAGCATCTCCCTGGAAGAGCGACATAGCAAACGATTTGAATAAATAATAATAAGTGTCCGGGGGGGATAATAAGTGTCCGGGGGGACATCATCCGGGGGGGACACAAGTCAGCATCATTTTGCCTGTGATATCTGCAATGTACAAAGAAATAAAATAGTAAAATTCTACGAAAGAAGCCTTCAACAATTATGGAAACATTGTGCTTTTACAAAGGGTGTGTTACACTTAAACAGTGCTTTGCAAATAGTAATATATCCGTTTGCAGTCAATATTGCTGCACTTTAAGATTTTCTTTGCAAAGTATTTCAACACAATGGTCCTCAATAGAGAGAAAGTGTGTATGGAGCCATTGTGCTCCATGCCTTATCACTCCCACAAGGCAATCTTTTCTGCCAGTGTATTCTGCCTTGCAGCCTACATGATATAAATGCAGTGGGTGGAATTCCACATACTTATATCACAGGTCTTTTCCAGAAATGAATCAGAAACTTGTGTAGCTTTACCTTAACAAAATGATCAAATATAGGCAAAAAATAAATAGCATTCAGCCAAATAACTCATCTGGGCGTTAATGTAAACCTATTTGTAAGGATAATTACTGCTGGTGACAAGTGCTGCAACATTTCAGCTGAATTGCTGATTCTGGGAAGTACATTGTTCATGGACTAAATATATATTGTTTACCATATTTTCACTTGATTGGTCTAATAATATATAATCTGCAATTATGTTCTCAATAGGGTATATTTGCTCATTTACTCTGAATGATGAGGTTGATCAGAATGGGGTGTAATTGTGACTTATTTTCACAGCATCTGTTATTAGTGTATAAGCCTGCTGTAATAAAGTTGAGAATTGAATCAACATTCAATTCTTAGTAGCTTTGGACTTTAGACTTTAAAGAACCAGCGTGGAAACAGGCCCTTCAGCCCAAAGAGTACGCACCGACCAGCGATCGCCCCATACACTAGCATTATCTTACACACCAGAGACACTTTACAGTTAACAAAAGCCAAACTAATCTACCAACCTGAAGATAGACACAAAATGCTGGAGTAACTCAGCGGGCCAGGCAGCATCTCTGGTGAGAAGGAATGGGTGACGTTTCAGGTTAAGATGCTTCTTCAGACTGAGAGTTGGGGGAAGGATAAGGTGTGAAAACAACAGCTCAAAGCAGACTTTTGTTTAAGAGGGAACTGCAGATGCTGGAGAATCGAAGGTTACACAAAAAAGCTGGAGAAACTCAGCGGGTGCAGCAGCATCTATGGAGCGAAGGAACCAGTCTGAAGAAGGGTTTCGGCCCGAAACGTTGCCTATTTCCTTCGCTCCATAGATGCTGCTGCACCCGCTGAGTTTCTCCAGCTTTTTTGTGTAAGCTCAAAGCAGACGATGTTCAAGAAAATGTAGAATGGTACATTGTTGACTTAGGGGAAGGTGACAACGAGGCATACAAAGTAAAATTAATGAGGAGGACAGTGAAACTGGTCGGACAACCAGGGTGGGGGAGGGACGGAGAGAGAGGGGATGCAAGGGTTCCTTGAAGTTAGAGAAATCAATATTCATGCTACTGGGTTGTAAACTGCCCAAGCGAATTATGAGTTCCTCCAATTTGCGTTTGGCCTTACTCCGACAGTGGAGGAGGCCCAGGACAGAAAGGTCAGTAAGGGAATGGGAGTTAAAGTGTTTAGCGATCGGGAGCCCTAGATCTCCAACTAGCTACGCTGTCCTTCTGATTGATGTTACTGTTTGTATACACTCTTAAGAGCTTTGAAACTTTGTAGGGGACAGAAACATGGCGACCCTTTGTGTACTGTCTCAGTGAAGTCTACTATTACACCACAATAGTTGCACATTTGTACTTATCTATGAATGTGCTTATCTGTAGTATGATTTTACTGCATTGTATGCAAAATAAAGAATTTCACTATACCTAGGTACATTAAAGTATCATCATCATCATCATCATCATCAGATTAAGTTGCACTGAACCCTTGGTTTAGTGTATCTGTTTAGTATGTCAATTGTTGGCCTTAGAGGTAACAGCATCAATGAATGTGTTAAGCAACGTTTATTGATAGTGTCCTTCACCTGTAAATGATTACTGGTACAATCTAACACAGGTTATATCACTTTAACTTGCAGACACTAATCAATCCAGTTTCTATTATGTGCTTAACTGATTGACATACAAACATCTGGGATTTTTGTATCACTGTAATTGATTTGAGTTTGTGTTACTCGTGTCTCTGAGTATAAACATAGATGAATTTCAAAACCACTAATTCTAACAGTGTGATTGTTGTGGGTTGAAGCATTAACCTAGATTGGATTATCAAGTTTCAGCTGAAATTTAAGACCTAAACCTCTGATACAAAGATAAGAGAACTAACATGGAGACAACAAGGCAATAACACTGAACATTGATTAAAACAAAATCAATCAATCACAGTATTTAAAGATGAAGTCAACCATGTGGAACAACATAAAAGCCAATATCGCGAATAAATTCCTTAGGAACCGGCACATTATACCTTTCAACTATACCAGAAGACTTACAAATTACAGAATCTAATTTAGACAAAGACAATAGGTGCAGGAGTGGGCCATTCGGCCCTTCGAGCCAGCACCGCCATTTAATGGGATCATGGCTGATCATCCCTAATCAGTACCCCGTTCCTGCCTTTTCCCCATACCCACTGACTCCACTATTTTTAAGAGCCCTATCTAGCTCTCTCTTGAAAGCATCCAGAGAACCTGCCTCCACCGCTCTCTGAGGCAGAGAATTCCACAGACTCACAACTCTCTGTGAGAAAAAGTGTTTCATTGTCTCCGTTCTAAATGGCTTACTCCTTATTGTTAAACTGTGGCCACTGGTTCTGGACTCCCCCAATATTGGGAACATGTTTCCTGCCTCTAGCGTGTCCAAACCCTTAACAATCTTGTATGTTTCAATAAGATCCCCTCTCATTCTTCTAAACTCCAAAGTGTACAAGCCGAGCCGCTCCATTCTCTCAGATCCGAGTTACTCTTACTGATCCGAGTTCCGATATCTGCAGTTATTTAAACTTTAATTTACAGAATGTCTGTTCAACACAAGACAAACTTACAACCTGCCTTTATAATTTGCCAAAATAGAGTCAGTTATACATTGTCCATAATCCCGGTGCATTCTACCTATGAAGAAAATTCACACAAGCAAGATCGACCCTCAGGGAGACACAAGAGACGGTAAATGTTGGAAGATCTCAGCAAGTCAAGCAGCAGCTAGGAAGGTAAAGGGATTGTTGATGTTTCAGTTTGAGATCCTGCATCGTGCCTGAGCATGTAGATGGGCAATAGTGAAGTGAAAGGGAGGGGTGAGACAGAGGATGGTGTGAGATAGATGGAACTAGATTTGGGGGGTTGGGGGGTGGGGTGGGGTTAGGGGGGAGGGGGAGGGGATGATGGGGGTGAATGGACAAAGCAGAGAGAGTGGTATTGAGAAAGATGATCATAGGTAGAAATCGATAACGATAAAACAAATTTAGGCATGTGGACTTAGAGGTGTGTGTGGTGGTGGTGGGGGTGGACAAGGGGGATGGAGACAAAGTATATGGGAGGAGGGATAATGGGCAGATGGAAGTTGTAGGTAGAGGGAATGTGAAAGGTGAACCAAAGGAATAGAAGGAAGAAGCCCAGATAGACAGGTATGTGGGTGAGAGGCAGATGGAGCTAGGTGAAGGTGGGTGAAGTCGTAACAACAAAGGGGATGGGACAGAAAAGGTGAACAGAAATAGGGAGATCCTGGATGGACTGGTGGGAGTTGGAAAGGATCACAGAGGTTTAAAAACCCACTGACTCCCATGACTATCTGGACTACGCTTCTTCCTACCCTGGTTCGTGTAAGGACTATATCCCCTGCTCCCAATTCCTCCGTCTACGCCACATCTGCACCCAGGATGAGGTGTTCCAAACCAGGGTATCAGAAATGTCCTCATTCTTTAGGGAACGGGGGTTCCCCTCTTCGACTATAGATGAGGCTCTCACCAGGGTCTCCTCCATATCCCGTAGCTCTGCGCTCACTCACCATCCTACCCACTCGTAACAAAGACCCCCTTCTCCTCACCTTCCACCCTACCAGCCGTCACATACAACAGATAATCTTCCGACATTTTTGCCACCTCCAACGGGATTCCACCACTGGCCACATCTTCCCATCTCCTCCCCTTGTGGCTTTCTGCAGAGACCACTCCCTCCGTAACTCCCTGGTCAATTCGTCCCTTCCCACCCAAACCATCCCATCACCTGGTACTTTCCCTTGCAACCGCAGGAAATGCTACACTTGTCACTTTACCTCCCCCCTCGACTCCATCCAAGGACCTAAGCAGTCTTTCCAAGTGAGGCAGAGGTTCACCTGCACCTCCTCCAACCTCATCTATTGCATCCGCTGCTCTAGGTGTCAGCTGCTCTACATTGGTGAGACCAAGCGCAGGCTTGGCGATCGCTTCGCCCAACACCTCCGCTCAGTTCGTATTAACCAACCTGATCTCCCAGGGGCTCAGCACTTCAACTCCCCCTCCCATTCCAAATTCGACCTTTATGTCCTGGGCCTCCTCCATGGCCAGAGTGGGGCCCACCATAAATTGGAGGAGCAGCACCTCGTATTTTGTTTTGGTAGGTTTCCACCCCAGCGGTATGAACATGACTTCACCAATATCAGGTAGGTTCTCTACAACTTGAGACTAATGTTTAAGACTAACAACATTTTCTAGTGTCAGCATACTAAGTGTTGCAGAAGGCAATCCAGCCCGTCATGTCATAAGGTCAATGGAATCTAAGTCCATGGCACTGGTACACTGAAGTGGTTAATAATGAAAGTTTCTACTTAATTCCTCCATCTTTCTTTTAACCTCCCTCACTTTGACTCACAAACTGCAGAAGGGAGAATAAAGTATGCACTCTTTATTCTTCCTAAAAGGACTACCACCTGGTTAGCCTTGTTTCTTTCTCATATCAAATTCACAAAAAGTGGAATCTTCCTAAACAGTGGAGGAAGAGGAAAAGGCAGAGAGACATGCTCACTCACTATTACATTTAAAACAATCCGTCTGTGTCAGAATTTAGAGGATGATATCGAGGATCTGTATGTGGTCAGTTATTAGGTGTGGGGGAGAGGAAAGATAGTAGATACATTGCACACTTGCCGAGTAGCTCAGTTGCAGAAGAGTTAAGTGAGTATTTTAAATATAGACACAAAATTCTGGAGTAACTCAGCGAGACAGACAGCATCTCTGGAGAGAAGGAATGGGTGATGTTTTCGGTTCGAGACCCTTCTTCAGACCTCTTCAATCTTGACCCAAAACATCACCAATTACTTCTCTCCAGAGATGCTACCTGTCCCACTGAGTTACTCCAGCATTTTATGTCTGTCTATGGGGTTATCCAGCATCTGCAGTTCCTTCCTACACATATGCCAACACCAATTTGGTACAAGGTTGTGCATTGACCTGTAACCTTTTACATATTTCCAACATGCAATTTGTGGTCGCCTCCACAAATACACCTGTGGAATCCATCATAACATGGATTATATAGCTATTGCAACAAAATTCGAATCCATTTGAGAGAAATAATTTTCTGTCAAAGGTATGAACACTGCAGTAATGCATGGAAGAGCCTCTTCAAAAGGGACTGTCAAGTTCACCACAGAATAATAGGGTCGCTAAGATGCCACCCAGAAAACTGGTGCTATCATTGTGTAGCAATGACCATCTGTCCCTTCTCTGCATGACAACACTCCCCCTCTAACCATTTCAGCACCACCTATTCCCTTCTTATTAACCGTTGTTGACATTGCATTTTGATGATATCAAAAAAGAAACCACAGAAAGTAAATGTCTGACTACATTGTACCTTCACTTTGTGGCCCTCTCTGTTTCACTTCTCCCTCCTCCTCCTCCTCCCATCTTCTATTGCCATCCTTATCACCAGCAGCCCGATCTGGTCCCTTCACACTGATATGGTGATCAAGAAAGCAAATCAGTATATTAACTTTCTTGTGTAAGAAAGAACTACAGATGCTGGTTTAAATCGAAGGTGGACACAAAATGTAGCAATGTTACAAAATTTTGAAATTTAAAAAGTCAATTCTGCAATTTATCCCATCAGATAAAGCATAACAATAAGTTTAATTTGACACCTAATTCACTTTCATATCTCAAGTAATAAAAAAGTTATGGCCATTTTCATACTCGGAAATTAGCATCTTGTTCCCTATTGATTTTCTATGGACATAACAAAAAAGCTGTGATCGTGGACAGTTAAAAGCCCATAACCTTCTTAAAAATTAAGAGAACTGAATGAAATTTTCAGTTATCATAGATTGAAGCATTCTGAAACAAATATAAAATAATCTTATTTGGATGACCTGAAATTAAAGCATATAATTAGTTAGTTACCCAATTGTAGCTAATTTCAAACTTCATTTACTAGATCTAAACATCTATCCATTTCTTAATAAATGATTAACATTTTTAAATAGCCCAAGTGTCCAAATAATAATCACAAATAATTCACAATAAAACATGATTTTTAAATCTCATTTACATCAATTTATAGGCCAAATGGAAGGAATTTAGTGTTCATTTGCTGTAAATTAAAGTCAATTTAAATCGGCTTTCTAGTGGGTTCCTGTGAACGCGCTGGTTTAGAACGTTCACATTGCGCTGGATTTGTGCCCTCAAGTGCCCAGAAAAATACTGCGGGATATAAAGAGCCCAAAATGAACTACTCGCTATAGAAAACTTTATATACAGGGTTATATACAAGCCCCATTTAATGTAAAAATAAGGTACATACCTTTAATTGTTTGCTTTATAAAACCCTGGGGCTGCGAGAGGTTGCGGAGTGAGAGAGTGATTTTTAAACTACTATAACTATTATACAAGGCCATAAAAACTAATAATACCTTTTGCAACGGGGTCTTTCAGCGATTTTCCGTTAATGATTTACTAGGCTGAACATTTTCGATTGGAACAGCCTAGTAAAAATCGCGTTTTAAACCCGCCCCCTCTAAACAGTGCCAAAATCGCGTACACGGGGTAGGGCAGATGCTCAGACACGATTCAGGTAGGTTTTGTAACATACCTACAAAATGCTGGAGTAACTCAGCAGACGAGGCAGCATCTCTGGAGAAAAGGAATGGCGACATTTCAGATCGAGACCCTTCTTTGACTGATCTCAAGGGAGGGGGCGGGACAAAGATAGAATGTAGGCGGAGACAGTAAGACTAGTGGGAGAACTGGGAAGAGGAAGGGGATGGAGAGAGAAGGCAAGGGCTATCTGAAGTTAGAGTTCAATGTTCATACTGCTGGGGTGTAAACTACCCAAGCTAAATGTAAGATGCTGTTCTTCCAATTTGCCTGGGCCTCACTCTGACAATGGCCCAGGACAGAAAGGTCAGAGTGGGAATGGGAGGGGGAGTTGAAGTACTGAGCCACCGGGAGATCAGGTAGATATTTCATGCCAGTGGGCCACATGAGAGGCAAGGGTGGGGGATAAAATTGTGATTTGGGGAAACTGTATTGTATGTATGTATAGCCTCCGAGAATGTCGGATGGAGTTTTTGTAAGGATCATGTATTGTATATATTTATTTCTCGAATAAAGTTTATTTTGAAATTAAAAAAAAAGAAAATTAAGACGGACTGAGCGGAGGAGTTCAGTGAACCGATCGCCAAGCATGCACTTGGTCTCGCCGATGTAGAGAAGTTGACACCTGGAACAGCGGATACAGTAGATGAGGTTGGAGGAGGTGCAAGTGAACCTCTGCCTCACCTGGAAAGACTGTTTGGGTCCTTGGATGGAGTCAAGGGGGGAGGTATTGGGATAGGTGTTGCATCTGCTGCGGTTGCAAGGGAAAGTACCTGGGGAGAGGGTAGTTTGGGTGGGAAGGGACGAGTTGATCAGGGAGTTTTTGGAGGGAATGGTCTCTGCAGAAAGCAGAAAGAGGTGGAGGTGGGAAGATGTGGCCAGTAGTGGGATCTCATTGGAGGTGGCGAAAATGTTGGAGGATTATATGCTGTATGCGACGGCTGATGGCGTGGAAGGTGAGGACAAGGGGGACCCTGTCCGTGTTATGAATGGGGGGAATGGGAGTAAGAGCGGAGCTGCAGAATATCGAGGAGACCCTAGTGAAAGCCTCGTCTATAATGGAAGAGGGGAACACCCGTTCCCTAAAGAATGAGGACATCTCCGATGCCCTGGTTTGGAACACCTCATCCTGGGCGCAGATGCGGCGTAGACGGAGGAATTGGGAGTCGGGAACAGAGTATTTACAGGAGGCATGTTGGGAAGAAGTGTAGTCCAGATAGCTATGGGAGTCAGTAGGTTTGTAGTAGATGTCGGTCAATAGTCTTTCCTGTGATGGAGACGGTGAGATCTAGAAACGGTAGTGACATGTTGGAGATGGTCCAAGTGAATGTGAGTGCAGGATGGAAATTAGTGGTGAAGTCAGTGAGTTATGCATGGGTGCAGTCATCAATGTGGTGGAGGTAGAGTTCTGGGAGAGGGCCACGGTATGTCTTGAATAGGGATTGTTCGACACCCTACAAAGAGGCAGGCATAGCTGGGGCCCAAGCGAGTGCCTATAGCTACATCTTGGATTTGGAGGAAGTGGGAGGAGTCGATGGAGAAGTTGAGGGCAAGGACCAGCTCTGCTAGGCGGAGAATACTGGCAGACGGAAATTGGCTGATTCTGAGGTCGAGGAAGAAACGGAGGGCTTTAAGACCCTCCTGGTGGGGGATGGATATTTACCTTCTTAGGCATCTGAGAAGATTCTGCGGGTCCACAAGCTTTCTCTCGAACTTCTAGAGTTGCGGTGTAGAAAGTATTTTGCAGGGATGCAGTCGCATGACAACTACTCTGCTCTCAACTGTTTGAACCGACAGAGCGTGATGAACACAGCCCAGTTCATCACAGGCTTGTCACTTCCTTCTATTTAATCCATCTTTTTGAGGCTTTGCACAAGGCTATCTCCAGAAGGAACATAGAACAGTGCAGCACAGGAACAGGCCCTTCGGCCCACGTGTCTGTGCGGAGCATGATGCCAATGCCAACTCTTATCTGTCTGCACATAATCCAAATCATTCTCTGAATATCCATATATTTATTCAAAAGTCTCTTAAATGCCCTTATCATATTTCTGCCTTTACCACCACCACTACCAGCTCATTCCAGGCACTCATCAATCACTGTGCTAAAAACTTGCTCTGCACGTCTCCTTTAAGTCAGAAATGTGAAAGTTAAGAAAAAATAATCACTGAGACAGGCAGACACAATGCAGCCCTTGCCTTCATTTGAAGTAGAAGCTGTGACTGCAGCAGTTTAGTCGCTTCTTGGTGAAGCAAAGCCTCTTCATCAATTGCTAATCATTGAATTTGAGGCAGAAATATTGCCAAAGTCCCATGTGAAAATTGCTCTTACTAAAACTCCCTGTCTCTGCCTGCATTCTCAAATTTCTAGCAGATTTTTCGGCTCCCCACATCCTCTTTTCATTTGCCTCATCAAGAAACGTTCTACAACCTTTTCAATGGAGAATACAATTTTACGAGCTTGACCATCCTATTGACTTTTCAGTCTTTCTCCAGCCTATACTCCTGCCCCCAAAAACATGAACAATTGCAATAGCAACCAAAAATTAACTAAAATGCACGCCGTTCATGATAATTGTAAGTAAAGTTGGTGAATTTTCTTCAATTTGTTTAACATCTGGTGCAAATATCCAAGACTGCGTCATTCCTGAGTTCATGTAAGTCAAAGTCAGGAAAATAAATGTACAATTCACAGAAAAACTCTGTGAGAGCACTTACTGCCAAATCATTGTCACACACTGATTGACTTCATTGTCTGCCTGCTCTGCATGTTGCCAGCCATAATTAGGTGCGTGGGAGCAAACATATGGACAGAAAAGACTGAGCAGTATAAGGTCCTTTCATCCAACCTCACTATTACCTAAAATCGCAATTGAAATTTCCCAGTATTTCTGCAATGTGAATGCAATACAGTATTTAAGGTTTGCAATATATTCTTCTACATCCCCTAAAGGCTGCTGTGATTGTGGCATAATCAGAACAAGGGGAGATAAGTACATGACAACCATAATCATGCAGAGAATTTAGGACACTTTGTTTTTACATAGGTTGTGGTGGTATTGTAGAGTGTGGCACCTAAAAAAATGGTCAAACCATGTAATAAATATTGAGGAGATGGTTTGATGCCGACATCAAACTAAAGAAACAGCAGGATAAAGGAAGTATTAAAATGTGATCTGAGTGAGGGAAGACTTGTGTGGGGTGTAACTGGCTATGTGAAGCAAATGGAGTGAAAGGTTGTGCTTGAATTTTTTTAATATCATCCATATCATCTCTACACTTTGTCATCAGGAAGGGTGACTCCATCCTGGGGGCAGAGTTGGTTTCATGGGAGGTGGACTTTGGACATCCACAATCCTTTCCACTCATCACTTTAATTTCATGTATCATGTATCTAGTGTTTTATGACTTTGACAGATCAATTTCCCTCCTGGAATCAATAAAATTCTATCGTATTGTATCATATCATATTGTATAATTAGAGTTAGTACAATTCACATTGAGTTTTAAATAAGTAATAATAATAATAATAATAAGCCTTTATTGTCATTGTACTTAGAAATACAACAACATTAGGAGAGCTACTCCTGATCAGTGCAACCAAAGCAAGTCCAAACAAGACAAAAACACATCCAATACATTCAATACGTTACTGCTTAAAATAGCAGCTAAATTATAATTATCACACCTAGGTAGAACATTGCACTGGGAGAATATTACACTTTTAAATTTAATAAAAGCTTTAAAAGAATTAAAAAAGAAGAAATATTAGTTGCGTGGTCTGTTTTATAGTAGAATGGATGACAGCATTCTCAGGTTGCGTGGACATTTGAGGAATTTAGAGTTCTAATGGCCCAGGGAAAGAAACCGTTCTTGAGTCTGTTTGTCCGGCTTTTGACGCACCTGTACCACCTACCACAGGGCAGGAGGTTAAACAGGAACTGTCCAGGATGGAAGGGGTCTTTGATTATTTTCCTGGCTCTACAGAGGCAACAAGAGGTGGAGATGTCTTCCAGGGAAGGCAGAGGGCAGCCGATGATTTTCTGGGCAGTTTGGATCATTTTGCACTGCTCTCCTGTCTGCTGCTGAGCAACCGGCATACCACATCGTGATACAATATGCCAGCACACTAAAACTGTAGACATGAATTTTGTTCCAGTATCTATGACAGCGTAGCCCACTAGACACATGCATCACCCTGTGGCCCGCACCACCAACTACAAGAGACACCCGTGAAAACCTGTCCTCAGAATTCACATTCAGTCTCATACCAATTTGAGGTTACCTCTATGCTCAGCTTTGACATCAAGATTATTAGTTGGAGATTGCAAATAGTGCCAATTATTGTATGTCTTTACATACAATTACACGTGGAATACAATTACCTTAGTAATGAATAATAACGTTCAGTACACAATGGACAGTCTACTTACAGAGGCCATGGCTGGGTTATTAAAGCCTGATTAATGGGCACTATTACATACAAATGAGCTGCCACAATATTATTAAATAATATTCCTACAAACTGGAGAAATAGTTTCCTCTCTCCCTTAGTAATTATTCTGTAAACATAGAACAGTACAGGCAGCTCAGTAACACACTCTTCGGCCCACAATGTCTGTACCGAACATGATGTCAAGCTAAACGGATCTTCCCTGCCTGCACATGACACATAGTCCTCCATTCCCTGCATATTCATGCGCCCATGCTTTTAAACCCCATTATCATAATGGTTTCCACCACCACCCTGACAGTGCATTCCAGGTACCCACCAACCTCTCTGGAAGGGTCTCGACCCCAAACGTCTCCTATTCCTTTTCTCCAGAGAGCTGCCTGACCCGCTGAGTTTAAACCCACGCATACCAATACAATACAATACAACGGTTTATTTGTCACATTGCACAAAAAATGCAAGTGAAATGATATGTCAGCAGCGATACAATGATAAAGAGCACACACAAAAACACAATAAAATTTTAACATAAACATCCACCACAGCATTCATCACTGTGGTGGAAGGCACACAATTTGGCCAGTCCTCCTCCATTTTCCCCCGTGGTCGGGACCTCAACCCTCCGCAGCCGATGCTGCGGGCGTCCAGATGGTAAAGACAAGGTACAAGTCCAGGTAAGTCCAGAGTCGGCTCCTCCCCACCGGAGATCGCAGCTTTTGGTTGGTATAGGCCGGCGGCCGAAGATTTAAAGTTCCCTCCACGTCGCAGCCATAAGCACCGCAGTCTGCAGGGCCGGCGGTCGAAGCTCCCCTCCAGGGGTGATGTTAAGTCCATACCGGACCCGCGGTAGAAGTTGGCCGCGGGCCGGCGGTGGAAGCTTCTTCTTCCCCCCGGGTCCCCCACGAGGGATCCCGGGCTGTAGATGCCGCGCCAGCTGGAGCCTTCAAGGGTATTGGTTCCGATTCGGTTCAGTCTCTTAACGGTTCTATATGTGTTTGGTGCCATTTATTACAATGTACAGGTGTATGGTTACCATAATGAGTGATTTTCTGAATCACAGAGAAAATCAATTTGCTGATGTCTGTAAAAAAGGAGAACCCATTTGTTGCCCAGAGTGGTCTGTACCTAACCCTAATATGACCTATTCTGTCTCTGTGATATTGAGGTGTTTGGAATTCCTACTGTGCAATACTGTTTATTTTAGTTTAGTTTAGTTTAGTTTAGTTTAGTTTAGTTTAGTTTAGTTTAGTTTAGTTTAGTTTAGTTTAGTTTAGAGATACAGCACGGAAACAGACCCTTGGGCTCACTTACCAAGACTGTGTTGACCAGCGATCCCCATACTATAATGCTATCCTACACACTAGGCACAATTTACAATCTTTACCAAAGCCAATTAACCTACAAACATGTACATCTTTGGAAGGTGGGAGGAAACCAGAGCACCCGGAGAAAACCCACGCGGTTCCAGGGAGAACGTACAAACTCCGTACAGTTCGGCTCTCTGGTGCTGGAAGACAGCAACTCTACCGCTGCGCCACGGTGCCAACCCTCATGATCTCGGGCCCACTGTTCTCTGGAATTCTCTGCCACAGAAGGTAGTTGAGGCCAGTTCATTGGCTGTATTGGCTATATAGGTTCTTTAGTAACTTGTCAGTTTCTTTGTTGAACTAAATTAAGGCGCATGTTGCAATCAAAAGCGCTTGAACAATTGGTTGGGAAGAAAGCCAAACTGTAAGAAAGAGGGAGTTAGATGTGGCCCTTGTGGCTAAAGGGATCAGGGGGTATGGAGAGAAGGCAGGTACGGGATACTGAGTTGGATGATCAGCCATGATCATATTGAATGGCGGTGCAGGCTCGAAGGCCTGAATGGCCTACTCCTGCACCTAATTTCTATGTTTCTGTTTCTATGTTCTCGAGGAACTCTGTGCACTCTGCTCTTCATCAGAGTTTTGAAATGTTCCTAATCGGTTTTGGTAATTCTTCATGCATTTTGTAGTGCAGCGTGATCATTCAAGTAATATGATGCCAGGAGTTGAGTTGCAGACTGTGACTCAAGATGGATAGCCAATTTTGTCTTTGTTTTTCTTGTGCTCAATTTGTGCATATAAACTGCAAGTTAACTGAAAGTTGGAACGCGGACTTTAATTAAATCGAACAACCTGAAACTCACCCTGTTTATTGAAGATAACAATCAAAATAATGGCTTTTGTTTTTTATTGAAATTCTACATTTTAGAAGAAACCTTTAACAAGCAATGATCATGGTCATTACAGCTGCTCCGTCAATACAATGGAGAGCTCCCACTTGAGTCTGTTCGTTGTTACCTACTCAAGCACAGCTCAAAATTCAATGTCTTCTGAGATTTCAATAGTTCTATTTGACAAGGAATTCCACTACTTTTCTTAGCAATTTACATTTGTCAATTTACAAAAGACAGTTTGTTAATTTGTCATTATTGCTCTAATTGTTGCTGTTGAGGATTCCACTGGGACAATTCCAACAGATTTTTCCTTTAACTTCGAGTAGTCTCAAGGTATTAATGATTCTGGATGTTTTCAAGAATTGTTGTTCAGATTCATACCAAACACAACAAACTGATGTTGGGCCATTAATTTTCCCTGTTTATAGAAACATAGAAACATAGAAAATAGGTGCAGGAGTAAGCCGTATGGCCCTTCGAGCCAGCACCACCATTTAATATGATCATGACTGATCATCCAATATCAGTACCCCGCTTTTTCCCCCATATCCCTTGATTCCCTTAACTCTAAGAGCTAAATCCACCGTAACTCTCTCTTGAAAACATCCAGTGAATTGGCCTCCACTGCCTTTTGTGGCAGAGAATTCCACAGATTCACAACTCTCTGGGTGAAAAAGTTTTTCCTCATCTCAGTCCTAAATGGCCTACCCCTTATTCTTAAACTGTGACCCCTGGTTCTGGACTCCCTCAACATGGGGAACATTTTGCCTGCATCTACCCAGTCCAATCCTCTACGAATTTTATATGTTTCGATAAGATCCCCTCTTATCCTTCTAAACTCCAGTGAATAAAAGCCCAGTCGACCCATTCTTTCATCATATGTCAGTCTCGCCTTCCTGGAAATTAACCTGGTGAACCTACGCGGCATTCCCTCAATAGCAATAATGTCCTTCCTCAAATTAAGAGACTAGAATTGCACACAAATACTCCAAATTGCACACAATACTAAAATAAACCCACAATTTATATATGCTGTATTGTATTATTTATTAACGGCCAGATGCTTCTTTGCTTTTTGCAGCTTCTCTTTCGTCACTTGGCTCATGACATGCCTCATTTCTGCTGCATTTCCAAAAACTGTCACCCGTTTGAAAAAATAATAATTGTACCACCTTTGACAGTCTAACTAGGCAATTTCTAATCCTTTATGCTCCGGTTGGCCTGTGCTGTGAATTTCAACTGAAAAAATGTACGCAAGCAACCACTTTAATTGGAAGACCTGACGCAAAACAGAAGTGGATTGGAATATAAACTTACTTCGAGCTGTTTAGTAATTTGTGGCATTCTGCTCAACTCGGGGAATTCAGAGATCTCTGTCAGCTTTCTGTAATTATTCCATTATGTACAGACCAGAGCGGCTGCTAATGCAGAGGAAATGGTCCAGAGATCAATTGTTGAGAAACATAAGGCTGTAGAATCCATTCATGCTGGGTCAATAATCAAATGGCAATACGCAGGGCTAACAATGAAGTCACTACCAGGCAGGAAAACCACAGCTTGAGACTGAAGCTATCAAAGAATTGTGCCCTGACCCCAGTCAAAACTGTAGCAACTGGTTGCACAGCATTAATGTCAGTAAACATCCAGTGTAAATGTTAAGGGGAAATGTTCAGTCTGTGTTTTTCTATAATTATATTCTATGTTATGAATAATTTACTCATTCAAAGTGAATCACTGACAAATCTGGAGTAAAATATGAAGTTGGCGAAGATAATGTTTGTTTTTTGCTTGACCCACAACGTTATGTCTCAGTCAAATGGATACGACAAAGTTAAATATTCTGGTAGCAATGCCAAATAACATTTGCCATGGATTCTGAATGCCAAAATGGAAGGGTGATGATAACAGCTAATTCAAATAAAGGTCATAACTGAGTGTGTGGAACAGTGATATCCATTGATATATAAACACGGTAATTCCTTGATTTATGAACATTCAGTTTACAAATCCCTGTTCCAATGCTATTGACTCTTTGGGATATGTGAAAACTACTCATGTACAGAGCTGCACCCTCTGCACACAGACCTTCATTCCACCAACATGCCCACAGTGCCTTCTACCCAACCGTTGCAAATTTTGAAAAATTCATTCACCCAAATGCCCTCCTACTCCTTTGCCCTTTAATCTATTTTTCCAATTGACATTAGTCAATTCTATCTTCATACCATATCAATTGGCTGTCATTACATTTGTTAATTTTATCAGGCTCAGGTTTTCACTTTCAAACGGAATTTGAAACTCTACCATGTTATCGGCATTCTCTCCCCAGGAATTAGTTGCTATAACATTATTAATAATCCTGTCTCTTTCTACAATACCAATAGCCTGTTCCACCATTGTTTTCTCAACATATCATCTGAGAGGCAATTCTTCTTCCCAGAGGCAATTCGGACTGTAAACACCTATCTCACCAGGGACTAACTCTACAGAACGTTTTTCCTTCCATTATTTTTCCTTCCATAATTTATTATGTAAAAGAATATGTGTGTTATGATTGTGTTTATAAATTGTTTGGTTGTTTTGTTGTTTGTCTTTTGCACAAAAGTCCGCGAGCATTGCCACTTTCATTTCACTGCACATCTCGTATGTGTATGTGACAAATAAACTTGACTTGACTTGACTTGACTTGACTTGAGAAGCCACACAGCATGTACCACCTTGTACATATAATGACACAGAACATGGTCATCCAGTCCATCAGGTCCATGCCAGCTCCCAGGAGAAGGATCCGATTAGTTCATTCTCCCTCTCCTTATTTCCTCATTCCTGCAATCTCTCTCGCACACTCATCTCCTCCTTTTTTATTCTTTTTATTTGCAAAATTAAGAGGTAATTTACAGTAATGAATTAATCTAGCAGCACAGCTTTGGGATATGGGAGGAAATTGCAGCAGCTGGTAAAAACCTATGGGGTCACAGTGAGAACATGCAAATTCCATACGCACATCATCTGAGGTAGGTCTCTGGAACCGTGAGATAGCAGCACCAACTGCTGCTGATCGTGCTGCTCACACTATGAATTAGTCCTCAACAGATTGCTAATTTGATTTTTATCTCCACCAAAATGATTCAACATCATGAGCCAACAAAGTTCCTCGCCATGATGATCTAACTCCCCAAAACGGCTAGACCTAGGTATGTTACAAAACCTACCTGAATCGTCATTGGGAATCTGCCCTCAGCCATGTCCGCGATTTTGGCGCTGTTTGGAGGGGGCGGGTTTAAAACGCGATTTTTACTAGGCTATTCTAACCGCAGATGTTCAGCCTAGTAAATCATTAACGAAAAATCGCTGCAAGACCCGGTCGCAAAAGGTATTATTAGTTTTATAGGCCTCGATAATATAGTTATAATAGTTTTAAAATTACTGTCTCACTCCGCAACCTCCCACAGCCCCAGGGTTTTATAAAGCAAACAATTAAAGGTATGTACCTTATTTTTACATTAAATGGGGCTTATATATAACCCTGTATATCAAGTTATCTATAAAGAGTAGTTCATTTTGGGCTTTTTATATCCCGCAGTATTTTTCTCGGCATTTGAGGGCACTAATCCAGCGCGATGCGAACGTTCTAAACCAGCGCGTTCACATGAACCCACTAGAAAGCCGATTTAAATGGGCATTTATTTACAGCAATTGAACACTAAATTCCTTCCATTTGGCCTATAAATTAATGTAAATTAGATATAAAAATCATGTTATATTGTGAATTATTTGTGAATAATCTTTGGACACTTAGGCTATTTAAAAATGTTAATCTTTCCTTAAGAAATGGGCTTTTGACTATCCAAGATCACAGCTTTTTTGTAATGTCCATTGAAAATCAATAGGGAACAAGATGCTAATTTCCTAGTATGAAAATGGCCATAACTTTTTTAATACTTGAGATATGAAAGTGAATTTGGTGTCAAATTAAACTTATTGTTATGCTTTATCTGATGGGATAAATTGCAGACTTGATTTTTAAAATCTCAAAATTTTGTAACATTGCTACTAGGCCACCTCCTTTTCCTTTCTGCTTACCCTTCCAAAATGTCAAATACCCCTGAATGCTCGATTCCACCCTTGGTCACCTTGCAAACACCCCTCTCTATTGGCTGTCTGATAACATCCATTTATTTCTAATTCTCCCATCATCTCCCCAATGCTAGAACATAGAACATAGAATAGCACAGCATGGTAACAGGCCCTTCAGCCACTATGTTTGTGCCAAACATGATGCTGAACAAAACTGATCTTATCTGCCTGCATATGATCCGTATCTGTCTGTGTGCCCATCCAAAGTATCTTAAACGCAGATATCGTATCTGCATACACCACCCCCGCTGACAATACATTCCAGGTACCCACCATCCTCTGTGTAAAACACTTGCCCAACACATTTCCATTAAACTTTCCCCGTCTCATCTTATATCTCTGCTGTCTAGTATTGGACATTTCCACTTTGGGGGAAAAGGTTCTGACAGTCTACCATATCTATGCCTCTCATAATTTTATATCATGTCTCCCTTAACCTCCGACATTCCAGAGAAAACAATCTAAGTTCATCCAACTTCCACCTGTAGTTGAAACCCTCTAATACGGGCAGAATTCTGGTAAACCTCTTCTGTATGCTCTCCAAAGCTTCCACATCTGTTCTGGAATGAGGCGACCAGAACTGCATGCAGTATTCCTAGTGCGGCCGACACAAAGTCCTATAGACCTTCATCGTGACTTGTTGACTCTTATATTCAATGCCACTAGTAATGAAGGCATGTATACTATATGCCTTTGTACCACCCTATCCTCTTGTGTTGCCACCTTTAGTGAGCTATGAATCTGAACTCCAAAATCCCTCTGCACATCAATGCTGTTAAGGGTCTTGCCAATAACTACATATTCTCTCTTTATATTCAACCTTCCAAAGTGCAACACTTCGCACTTGCTCGGATTAAACTCCATCCATTACTGCAGAAGATAGGCACGAAATGCTGGAGTAACTCAGCTGGACGGGCAGCATCTCTGGAGGGAAGGAATGGGTGATGTACCGGGTTGAGACCCTTCTTCATTGGTCTCATTCCCAATGAGCTGCACCCTGCCTGGCTTGTAACATCCCCTCTCATGTGAATGGTTCGAGTTCCTCAGGAATCTAAAGACTTCTCTCCGATTCTCTCCGTTCATTAGACTGCTCCATCTTGTTATTTCTTGTCTGACCAGCACGTAGCAGTTATAATGACCATTTTAAGATACTGCTTATTAAATTATTTCTTAACTCCTTACATTCTGCCTGCAGGACAACGCTTTATCTACTCGTGTTGTTGATGCCAATACTATCCACAATCTCTGGATTTTTATCAGATCCCTTTAAAGTGTTTTGCAACCATTCAGTGAAAGACTTGACCCTGGCACCATGTAAATTCCTAGAGTCACAACCATAGAAATGCCTGTCTGACTAACTATTGAAATCTCCATCATCTTTCTCTTTCTCCCTCATTAGGCACATAATTCTTCCACCCTGGATTTTACCACAGAAATGATTCTGTTTTATTGCGACTAGTTTCTCTGCACATTACCTAGACAATTAACTTTGTTTACTGTGACTTGTACAACTTGTCCACCTCCCATTATTTGGCCCTAAAATGTTGGTCATCAGTACTGAAGTATTGATAAAGCCTGTCTCTAGCTCTCAGTTGAAGCAAACGTTTTTGCATCCATATTATAAGCGATGGGTTTTAACTTTTGGGGTTGAAATTAACAAATCTTTTGGCGGAGAATAAGGGTAGCATTGGAATGTATGTGCAACAATTACTTTCCTATTTGTAAATGTGTAATTCATTTAGTACATAAGCGATGCAGATATGAAAAATCAACTAATAGCCATTTCACAGAGCAAACAGATACAGCTCATGTAGATTAATTTGTATTGATTTCCCCTCTACTAAAAGCTGCCTTTTGTTAAATCTCTATGAATCTCCTTTCCTGTGCCATTTGCATGGATTCCACACCACACAGTTAACTAGATCAGGAACATTTCCTGATTGGTTTGGTCAACAAAATCTAATATGAAGAGAGATGAATGATGTTTGGGTAACTGACCGAAACAAAATGACACTCTGCATAGTTTGGTTCATAACTCAATGATACCTTCAAAGGTTTCCTGTAAGAGTTTGGTGAAATTAATCAATATTTGTCTGCAGTTGCTTCAAAGTGTGGCAACAAAACTGAATGATGCGATTTCCCAAAGTCATTTGCTGACCTTTGGTACATGCTTGTAAATATTCTAGAAGAGGATTTTTTATACATTTAAAAACATGAGATACCAGTAAAGTCACTCTCGCTGATCTGGAAAAAAGTTAACAAAAGCATTGAACCTTTGAACACACTGAACTTTTTTTTCCTCTCGTTTATTATATTGTTTACAGTGTACTATGTTTACATATTCTATTGTGCTGCAGCAAGTAAGAATTTCATTGTTCAATCTGGGACATATGACAATAAAACACTCTTGACTCATGAATAAACAAAGATCACAGCAGCATTAGCATTCATGACTCTATCAATCTTCCCTATCTGACAGTAACGAACAATGAGGGAATTTCCAACCTGTATGCAGGTGATGAATATATCAGGGCCATGTCCATACTGGAGTAGGAACACACAAGAACTGCTATTTCAGAGGTAGCCCTAAATTGCATTTAAGACTGAGAATATTGTAAGAACAATTAATTTGTCATCCCTCGATACGCTCTTTAGCATCCCACATCTTTTGTGCTTCTTTTGTGCCGAACACATCATTGCAATTGTCCCATTCAATAAAATAGTTTAAAAAAGCCTAGGATTTATGTCTACTTTACTGTACACGCATAAAGTACAGTTCTTTATTGAGAATCAAGTCAGTCACATTCACCCGACAACAATTTAGCCAAAGCTTCAATTATTTGGCACTAATCCGTATTGTTGTGTTACGATCATGGTTGGAAATGCAAGTGCTGCTTATTACAAGTATAATCCTCATAAAACATTTTTTCTGTACTGATACACACAAATCAGCATGAGAAAGACGTCTCAAAATGTTGCAATAAAGTTTCACCCCTCCACAGCCGATAATCGGTCTGATGAGGGTACTGACATGAAATGTCACCTATCACCAGGGTGGTGAATCTGAGGAATTCATTGCCACAGAGGACTGTGGAGGACAAGTCAATGGATATTTTTAAGGCAGAGATAGATTGATTCTTGATTAATACGGGTGTCAGAGGTAATGGGGAGAAGGCTGAAGAATGTGGTTAAGAAGGAAAGATAGATCAGCCATAATTGAATGGCGGAGTAGACTTGATGGGCCAAATGGCCTAATTCTGCTCCTATCACTTATGAACTTATTGACTTATTCATTTTTGCAAGAGATGCTACCTGACCCGTTGTGTTAGTCCAGCATCTTGTGTACATCTCTAAATGTTGTGCTTTGAGAATTCGTTACAGTTTAGACGTTAAGAAGTTTGGCCAAGAAATCAAAGATTCTTCTATAATAGTTATATGGACAGGAAAGGAATGGAGGGTTATGGTCTGAGCGCAGGTATATGGGACTAGGGGATATACGTGTTCGGCACGGACTAGAAGGGTCGAAATGGCCTGTTTCCGTGCTGTAATTGTTATATGGTTATAATAGAAAATGTTTCAATGAGGGATTACAATGAGAGATTGTTTCTTTATTAGTGCTAGCTACACTTAGAATATCACATATCCCTGTAATCATGTATTAACATTCAAAGAAGGTATTAGGACACCTTACGATACATGAGATATTAACCACACCTTTCCAGTTAAAACCCAACTACTTTCTTCTGAGGTAGAACTGGAGGACACCATTCAAAACTTTACCAGAAATTTCAAAACATAATCAATTCACATGGATTGCACAAATAGGTTTGTTCCTTTCGATTTATAGCTAATGTTACAACTTGATTTTTATCAATTACTATAAAGATTACATGTTTCCAAATCTTATTCTATGTTCTCTGAAACATATGAATGCGTGTTGGTGGATTTAACTTGTTTTAGGATTACAAGCTTTCCTGTCACCAAACTCATACAAGAAGCAATAGAGGGTGTTCATATTACCCTTGGGCCCCCATAATGTCCTCCAAGGCTCAAGTCCCGATGGTCAAAGTTTACAATTCTGGTTAACGAACTAGTTGCATTTATTGCAAGAAATAACTGTGGAGAGGAAAGCAAAATGAAAGTGACAAAAAAGGAAAAGCCCTGCATTTAAATAACACATTTTGCTCCAAATAAACCATTTAACAGCCAATGGAATAGAAGATAAAACATAGAACATTCCCCTTTGACCTGTGATTCTGTGCCCAACATGATTCCAAATTAAACGAATCTGCTTTCCTAAACACCTTCCAATGTGTTGATATTTTTAGCACATAACCAATTAGTGCAATGCTTCCACCAATTGTAACATGATGATAATATGATTATCGATGCTGAATGATGCTAATGTTTTATGTACCAATAATTAAAGAATAGTCAAGATTAGATGGGGCTTAAGGTGATGCTTTAAAGAGCACCAGGAGAGTTGGTGAGGTTTATAAAAGCAATTCCAGGTTTTGTTTAATTTAGAGATACAGCCCGGAAACAGGCCCATCGGCCCACCGGGTCCGCGCCATCCAGTGATTCCCGCTATCGTGGATCAACACTATGCTACACCCACTAGGGACAATTTACATTTTTTTTAATACCAAGTCAATTAACCTACATCTTTGGAGTGTGGGAGAAAACCGAAGGTCTCGGAAAAAACCCACGCAGGATACGGGGAGAATGTCCAAACTCCATACAGACGGTACCCATCGTCGGGATCGAACCTGGCGCTCTGGTGCTGCATTCGCTGTAAGGCAGCAACTCTCCCGCTGCACCACTATGCTGACAGGTCTTAAGCTCTTACCAACTGTAGGCATGATACCAATGAAAGGCCAACATTTGAAGTGTATGCAAGACCAAAATTGAAAGGCCATAGATATCACAGGAGGAGGTAGGACAAGGTACAGATACCAACGTAGAGACAATACCACAGTGCCATTTAGTTTAGTTTAGTTTAGTTTAGAAATACAGCGCGGAAACCGGCCCTTCTACCCACCGAGTCTGGACTTATCAGCGATCCCTGCACACTTACACTATCCTACACACACTAGGCACAGTGTGGGAGAAAAACAAAGATCTTGGAGAAAATCGACTCGGGTCATGGAGAGAACGTACAGAATCCGTTCAGACAAGCACCCATAGTCAGGATTGAACTCTGGTCTCTGGCGCTGTAAAGCCCCGTCTCACTTTCCTGAGTTACTTACAAATTTCCCCGAGTTTCCCCTTGATTCAAACTTGGAGAATTACGGTAATAGCCAGCTGTAGGTACTCGGGGCTATTTTTTTACACTCGTGGACATTTTTCAACATGCTGGAAAAATGTCCCGACTTACATGATGCCCCGAGTAACTACGGCTGGCATTACGAGCCGCTACGAAATGTCTACGGACTCCTACGTCCTCCTACAGACTCGCTACGGACATTCCCCGAGTTTGAATCAAGGGGAAAACTCGGGAGAATTTGTGAGTAACTCGGGAAAGTGGGACACGGGCTTAAGGCTGTAGTCCTACTGCTACGCCACCATGCCACCCACATAAAGGAGGAGAATTGTAAACAAGGAGTAGAATTTAAAAAATAAGATGTAGTTCAATCAGAGGCCTGCGTGCTCAGTGAGAACAGTGGCAATGGCTGCATAGGATTTGGTGCAAATGAGGATGTTTTCAGCTGAGTGTTTATGAATAATTTTATGAGGGAAGGTGGGAGGCAAGCCAATAATCCATTGCCTTGGCCACATCTGGAGGTTACATAATTCAAGATGAAATAAGGAATTCAAATAAAACCTTAGTCAGATGATTAATGACCACACGCCAACTGGAGAAGCAGCACCTCATATTCCACTTGAGCAGCCTACAACAAAATGGTATGAACATTGAGCTTGTGTAAGAAGGAACTGCAGATGCTGGTTTAAACCATAGATAGACACAAAAAGCTGGAGTAACTCAGCCGGATCTGGATGAAGAGAGGCCCTAAGCTATTTCACTTGTGAGTCCACTTCCCCATCCCCCACCCCCACAACTACAGGACCATGACTACACGACAGTGACAGTGTGACAGTTTTAGATCCTACTGTATGTTGTCATTAAACAGTAGGTTTTAAAATACATATTGGATTCACCGCAGAGCGGGCGATGCCTTACCTGGATCACCGTTTGAAGCTCTGGAGCGTTGGGCCTGCTGCTTCAACATCATGGTGGCTGTGGTTTGCGTAGCTCCCAGCCTCGGGCCACGCTGATTTTAATTTCGCGGAGCCCTGGGAACCCTTTGCCGAGGGCCGCCAGAGTGAATCTCCACCCAGCTCAGCCTGTGGACTTCGGGAGCCGCCGTCTCCAGTAGGAAGTGGCCGATTCGGAAGTCCAAGCCGCTGAGAATGTTCTCTCGTTCCGACGTCCGATGGTGACCCACAAATTTCATTGTACCAATGGCCATGAGGGGGGGTCCAAGAGGAGGGGGTCCGGTGGAGACGGGAAAAGGGATCATCAATGGGGGCCAGGCTGCAGGTAAGGTGACGGCTGCTGGAGGGCGGTGGATTGTCCAGGGTCAGTGGGCAAAGTGTAGGAGGTCCCGGTGGGTGGATGGTCAGTGGGGCGGCGAGTTTCGACGGGTCCGGTGACGCAGTGAGGTGAGTAGGCTCCCCTAGATCTCGAGGCCCTAAGCTTAAGCTTGTCTAGTTTATATGTAAATCCGGCCCTGTGGACAGGCAGCATCTCTGGAGAGTAGGAATGGGTGACGTTTCGGGTCGAGACATTGAGCATTGAACTTTCCTGTTTTAAGTAACTATTCCACACAGCCTCCTTCCCCCTCCCCTTTCTCCCCCACCCACCCCCCCCCCCCCCCCCCCCCCTCCCCCCCCTCCCCCCCCCCTACCTCTTCCCTCTCCTCATATGAAACATACCTGACCTTGCACCAGTTTCCCCCCCCCCCCTCAACATTTTTCATTTACAATGGATACACATTTCACAACTTTTCTAACACTTACAATTTAACAATTAACAACTCTTTTTCTTCTCTGGAATCTCCTGCCTTTGCATCGCTGGCCTATGTTTAACGATCTGCCTTTCAAATATCCTCATTGCCTGTGTTTACCTATTATTGAAGATAGACACACTGAAGTAACTCAGCAAGACAGGCTGCATCTCTGGAGAAAATGAATGGGTTGATGTTTCGCCTCGTGTCTGAAGAATGGTCTCAACATCAGCCATTCCTTCTCTCCAGAGATGCTGCCTGTCCCTCTGAGTTACTCCAGCATTTTGTGTCTGTATATGGAGAACATGGATAGGGGTCGTTTTGTTCAGTCACGACCCTTCTTCAGACCTGAAACATCATCTATCCACATTGGCCACAGATGCTGCCTGACCTGAATTACACCAGTCACTCTGACCCAAAACGTCGCCTATCCATGTTCTCCAGGGATGCTGCCTGACCACTGAGTTACACCGGCATTTTGTATCTATCTTTGATAAATGGAAGGCCAGGCAGGTGGAGGTAGCTGTTTCAACATACATCTGAAAAAACTTCAGGACTAAATGGATATTTGATGTTGATATTCCATGTCAACTTTAAGTAACTTGATTATTGGACACTATTTAAAGAGAAGACATGGTTTATTGTTATAAGACATGGTTTTTTGCCTGGGATGGCAGGACTTTCATATGAAGAAAGACTGGATAGACTCGGCTCGTACTCGCTAGAATTTAGAAGATTGAGGGGGGATCTTATAGAAACTTACAAAATTCTTAAGGGGTTGGACAGGCTAGATGCAGGAAGATTGTTCCAGATGTTGGGGAAGTCCAGAACAAGGGGTCAAAGTTTAAGGATAAGGGGGAAAAAGTATTTTAGGACTGAGATGAGAAAAACATTTTTCACACAGAGAGTGGTGAATCTGTGGAATTCTTTGCCACAGAGGGTAGTTGAGGCCAGTTCATTGGCTATATTTAAGAAGGAGTTAGATGTGGCCCTTGTGGCTAAAGGGATCAGATGGTATGGAGAGAAGGCAGGTACAGGATACTGAGTTCGATGATCAGCCATGATCATATTGAATGGCGGTGCAGGCTCGAAGGGCCGAATGGCCTACTCCTGCACCTATTTTCTATGTTTCTATGTTATTATGAGAAAGAAAATCTGAA
Organism: Leucoraja erinaceus; assembly: GCF_028641065.1. NCBI lineage: Eukaryota > Metazoa > Chordata > Chondrichthyes > Rajiformes > Rajidae > Leucoraja > Leucoraja erinaceus. The sequence goes on from NC_073382.1 coordinate 68,541,646, forward strand.
TTCAAAATAAAATATTTAAGCAAAGAATTAACATATTACTACACAAATAATTGGTTACAATTTAAAATATTTAATGCATCATTTTGAGCCATTGGTGTTACCATTTTATCCAATCGCAATTTCTATACTGGTTTTCCTATGCAATCCTTCAAAATTCAAAACATTCTCGTCTTTAATGAGCAGTTTTTACACCACGTGTTTGTGTAACAGATGCAAATATTTATATCAAGTGTGGGTATCACAGCATTCTTTTTTACACAGTTATATAAATTATTAAAATATCTATAAACACAAATTCCATGTCTTAAAGAAGTTCAGCATACTGTGGATGTTATAAATAGATCATGAAACAGAATAAACTCTTTAGAGCTCATGTTCAGTAATCAAATACAAGCTTAATACAATACCTGATGCTTCTCATGATAGATTCTACAAATTTGCACATTAATATGTTGTGTGTCCAGAACAAGTCATCAGGATTTGAGTCACAGAGGCTAGCTGGTCTCTCAGGATGTTGAAACCATTGAAAGAAATTGACGGAAAATGTAATAAGCTCTGTTGACATCTGTGCCTGAATTCTCAGTTCATGGTCTTGACAAGCACGTTGGTAAAATCTACCCATAATGTTGAATGACTTGTTTAAAACTCTGCAGTTTGACTTCACGTTAAATAATTCAATAGAGTCTGTTCCGATTTTGACCTACAGCCTCTTGCACATCTTTGCCAATACTCTCTAACTGCTTGGTATGATTTCCTATTATTTTAACAAAAGTCCTTAAGGAGCTATATTAAACATGGTATTTTTAACTCATATCAATGATGTAGTTGTTTTATTCTTCTTCTATATTTCCACGTTCTATTTTAAAGGCACTGACATTTCTACAGATGTCCAAGGCCTGCCATCTTACTTCTAATTGCATTTCATTGAACTAACATAATATGAGGTGGAAAGAGATGAATCAACCTATCAGATCCACGTCACCACTCAGCAAAGCAATCCCATTCATCGCATGACCGCTCACCATATTTTCCTATATACTTGCAACTTGCTTTTTCTCAGGTGCCCTTCAGCTGCCCCTTGATTCTCTTTTGTTTACCTCGACCTCTACTAGGGATAATTTGCAACAGTCAATTAAGCTACCAAGTCATAAGGTCATGAGTAATATAAGCAGAATGAGAATTAGGCCATTCTGCCCATCAAGTCTACTCCGCCATTCAACCATGGCTGATCTATCTCTCCCTCTGAACCCTATTCTCCTACTTTCTCCCCATAACCTCTGACACCCGTCATCTTTGAGATTTGGGAGGAAATAGGAGCCCACCTAGGGGAAAACTGGAACACCCAGGAGAGTATTAATAAGGACACAAAAGGTCCACAGAGATAGCACCTAGTTGTAGATAGCACTGCAGTTCTACAGGGTCTTGGTGAGACCACACCTGGAGTATTGCGTACAGTTTTGGTCTCCTAATCTGAGGAAAGACATTCTTGCCATAGAGGGAGTACAAAGGTTCACCAGACTTTCCTGGGATGTCAGGACTTTCATATGAAGAAAGACTGGATAGACTCGGCTTGTACTCGCTAGAATTTAGAAGATTGAGGGGGGATTTTATAGAAACTTACAAAATTCTTAAGGGATTGGACAGGCTAGATGCAGGAAGATTGTTCCCGATGTTTGGGAAGTCCAGAACAAGGGGTCACAGTTTAAGGATAAGGGGGAAATCTTTTAGGACCGAGATGAGAAAAACATTTTTCTCACAGAGAGTGGTGAATCTCTGGAACTCTCTGCCACAGAAGGTAGTTGAGGCCAGTTCATTGGCTATATTTAAGAGGGAGTTAGATGTGGCCCTTGTGGCTAAAGGGATCAGGGGTTATGGAGAGAAGGCAGGTACAGGATACTGAGTTGGATGATCAGCCATGATCATATTGAATGGCGGTGCAGGCCCGAAGGGCCAAATGGCCTACTCCTGCACCTAATTTCTATGTTTCTATGTTTCGAAGGTCAGAATTAAACTTTGTTTCCCGTAGCCGAGATGCAGACACCTTTAGATTAGATTAGATTAGATCAGATTCGTTTATTGTCATTCAGACCTTTCGGTCTGAACGAAATTTTGTTTCCCTGCAGTCATACATATAATTTAAAAAATGACAAAAACACACAATCAACACAAATTTAACATCCACCACAGTGAGTTCACCAAATACCTCCTCACTGCGGTGGAAGGCAAAATCCTAAAGTCTCTGTCTCTTCCCTCTTTGCTCTCCCTCTGCGCCGAGGCGACGGTTCAAACTCCGCGGGTGGTCGCTGCCTCCGCCACAGCTCCAGGACCGAGTCGGGTCTCTGCTGCCGCTACCTCCGCCACAGCTTCGGGGCCTAGTCGGGTCTCCGCTACCACCTAATGGTACTACGACCAATAACTTCTTATCCTGTCTCCCCTTAGCATACGTCCACTTCAGTGTAGGTGGTTGGTTGGTAAGAATGCCAGACTACCCTTCCTCCTCCCTGGGCAATGCTAATTAATCTTCATTTGCACATTGATGAATGTTTTGGAACAATCCAAGTTGTTGCATTTAAGATATTTAATGAACAATTACTTTCAATAATGCTGACCTGTTTTATAAAGCATAAAAATATTCTGTACAATAGCACTGTGATAAATGAACTCTTTAGAACTAGATATTACACAACTCTCGTAAGATGATGATAGAAATCGGCAGGTCTCTCATTTTTAGCTCATCGTTACTATTGGCTCAACTGATGAAATATCTGTCTTTCCTGACTGGATGTTACTGTTTGAGCGAAGACTCTGTGGATCTTGTCTCCTCTTGCAATTACTCTGTTGTGGCCACGCTAACCTGTAAGAAGGGGCCATAGATGGAAGGATATGCTCCTGCACTTCACGTTGTTTTCTGAATATATTTAAGAGAGACTTAAGTTCTAAACGAAAACTCTCATTTAGCCAGCAATAGATGAATGGGTTATAGCAAGTGCTGCTCAGGGCAAACCAGTGGAAAGCAAAATAAAGAGCATTGTTGGTACGAATGATTTGACTAGATATAAGGACAACATAACAGTTCAGTGGAAACCAACAGACAGCAAACACCACCACGACCAGCATCAGCATTTTAATCGTCTTTTTCTTTTTCCGGCGATGTGCAAAATATTGCTCTGTTGTCACATCCCCGATTGCATTGCGAAGCCACAACTTCTTGGCAACAGTGGTGTAGGTGACAGTGATGATTAAAAGGGGTAGCACATACAACATGATAAATGTGGACAGGTCCAGGTACTTCCAGAACAGATCCGCTGGCTCTGGAAAATTTGGGACACACAAGCTCCGAATCTTTTCTTTGCTGCAATGGAAAACAGAAGATCATCGCTGTGATCAATAGCTTATGATAACCGAATGAACTAATTTAATGTATTTTAATTGAACTGTGGAACTTTATGAGATGTTTTAGATATTTTACTTGACTTTTCCTTCCATTGTCCACCATAACCAGAAATCAATAGTTTGATTATTAGTACTAACTGTAATTCTTTAAACAAATCTTTCTCACCACATTTCATAATGATAGTATAGACGTTTACATTAATTTACAAGGAAAACATAACTGAATTCAATGCACAACTTAATTTTATTATAAGTATACATTACTCCACAGAAAACGTTCAAGGTAAGGCGATTGCATAATACATTTCGTTGTCTCTGTACTGTACACTGACAATGACAATTAAAATTGAATCTGAAATTGAATCTGGGATTCTGTAGTAAGTTTCCACAACAAACCTGTTTGCTTTGTTTTCACCTTCTCCTAGCAAACAATTATCTATTCCACCTTTCTTCATCTTTTGATGTCTCATTTTCACACATTACCCTTCCTTATCTCTGTGCCTCCCCTCCCCTGACTCTCAGTCTGCATTCTGTATCTACCTTCAATGATTCATGTTGAGTTTGATCGGTGTTCATGTTAAAAAGTTGTCCTTAAATGTTATATATTTCAAAACCACTTTAAAGTTAACCTTATATTCAGTTAAATGTAAATAAAATAGGAGAATAGATAAAGAACACTGTTTGACACTATAGTCAATGATTGTTATAATGCAGAGGCAAGATTCTGTCCAACAAAGACAGAAATTGGTACGATCAGAGCGCCCATTTTCTGAGACACTGGTGAAGAGATGAATGTTGGCCAAAACTCTGTGAAGTCCTTGTTTTTAATGGTATTGTGAGATATTTTAAGATCATGAGAGACGAGGGAATTAAATGCAACATCTCCAAGTTTGCAGATGACACTAAGCTGGGGGGCAGTGTTAGCTGTGAGGAGGATGCTAGGAGGCTGCAAGGTGACTTGGATAGGCTGGGTGAGTGGGCAAATGCATGGCAGATACAGTGTAAAGTGGATAAATGTGAGGTTATCCACTTTGGTGGCAAAAACAGGAAAGCAGAATTTTATCTCAAATGGTGGCCGATTAGGAAAAGGGGAGATGCAACGAGACCTGGTTGTCATGGTACACCAGTCATTGAAAGTCATTCCAGGTGCGACAAAGGTTCACCTGTATCTCCTCCAACCTCATCTACTGCAAGCACTGCTCTAGATGTCAGCTGATTTACATCGGGGAGACTAAGCGGAGGTTGGGCGATCGTTTCGCCGAACACCTCTGCTAAGTCCGCAATAACCTACCTGAACTCCCGGTGGCTCAGCACTTCAACTCCCCCTCCCATCCCCAATCCGACCTCTCTGTCCTGGGTCTCCTCCATTGCCAGACTGAGCAGCACTGGAAATTGGAGGAACAGCACCTCATATTCCGCCTGGATTGCTTGCGTCCGGATGGCATGAACGTTGAATTCTCCCAGTTTTGCTAGCCCTTGATGTCTCCTCCCCTTCCTTAACCCTCGAGCTGTCTCCTCCCACCCCCCCCCCGCCCTCGGGCTCCTCCTCCTCCCTTTTTCCTTCCTTCTCCCCCCCACCCCCCATCAGTCTGAAGAAGGGTTTCGGCCCGAAACGTCGCCTATTTCCTTCGCTCCATAGATGCTGCTGCACCCGCTGAGTTTCTCCAGCATTTTTGTGTACCATTGAAAGTAGGCATGCAGGTGCAGCAGGCAGTGAAGAAAGTGAATGGTATGTTAGCATTCATAGCAAAAGGATTTGAGTATAGGAGCAGGGAGGTTCTACTGCAGTTGTACAGGGTCTTGGTGAGACCACACCTGGAGTATTGCGTACAGTTTTGGTCTCCAAATCTGAGGAAGGACATTATTGCCATAGAGAGAGTGCAGAGAAGGTTCACCAGACTGATTCCTGGGATGTCAGGACTTTCATATAATAATAATAATAAATTTTACTTATGGGCGCCTTTCAAGAGTCTCAAGGACACCTTACAAAAATTTAGCAAGTAGAGGAAAAACATGTAAGCGGAATGAAATAAATAGTAGAGACATGACTAGTACACAAATAAAGACAGAATTCAATTCAAAACACAATATGAGGCAATTCAAGCACAGATGAAAAGGGAGGGGGACATGGGGCTAAGGATAGGCAGAGGTGAAGAGATGGGTCTTGAGGCGGGACTGGAAGAAGGTGAGGGACACGGAATTGTGGATCAGTTGGGGGAGGGAGTTCCAGAGCCTGGGAGCTGCCCTTGAGAAGGAAGACTGGATAGACTTGGCTTGTACTCGCTAGAATTTAGGAGATTGAGGGGGGATCTTATAGAAACTTACAAAATTCTTAAGGGGTTGGACAGGCTAGATGCAGGAAGGTTGTTCCCGACATTGGGGAAGAGGGGAGATCCTTTAGGACCGAGATGAGAAAAACATTTTTCACACAGAGTGTGGTGAATCTCTGGAACTCACTGCCACAGAAAGTAGTTGAGGCCAGTTCATTGGCTATATTTAAGAGGGAATTAGATGTGGCCCTTGTGGCTAAAGGGATCAGGGGGTATGGAGAGAAGGCAAGTATGGGATACTGAGATGGATGATCAACCATGATCATATTGAATGGTGGTGCAGGCTCGAAGGACCGAATGGCCTACTCCTGCATCTATTTTCTATGTTTCTATGTTTCTAAGACAGGATCAGCCAAGATTGAGTGGCAGAGCAAACTCAATGGGCTGATTGGCCCAATTCAATGTCTTATGAAGATAGGATATAGCCTCATTTTTATATCTTATCTGGAAGATCAAGTCCTGTCACAATGTACGCAATAACCAATCTGATCTCCCGGTGGCTCAGCACTTCAACTCCCTCTACCATTCCGAATCCGACCTTTGTGTCCTGGGCCTCCTCCATGGCCAGAGTGAGGACCACTGGAAATTGGAGGAGCAGCACCTCATGTTTCACTTGGGCAGTTTATACACCAGCAGTATGAACATTGACTTCTCCAATTTCAGGTAGTCCTCACTGTTTCCTCCCCTTCTCAGCTCTCCCTCAGCACTCTGGCTCCTCCTCTTCCTTTCTTCTCCCTCCCCCCCCCCCCCCCCCCCCCCCCCCCCCCCCCCCCCCCCCCCCCCCCCCCCCACCATACATCAGTCTGAAGAAGGGTTTCGGACCAAAACGTTGCCTATTTCCTTTGCTCCATTGAAGCTGCCGCACCCGCTGAGCTTCTCCAACACTTTTGTCTACCTTCGATTTTCCAGCATCTGCAGTTCCTTCTTAAACAAGGTGTCATAGAAACATAGAAACATAGGAAATAGGTGCAGGAGTAGGCCATTCGGCCCTTTGAGCCTGCACCGCCATTCAATATGATCATGGCTGATCATCCAACTCAGTATCCTGTACCTGCCTTCTCTCCATACCCCCTGATCCCTTTAGCCACAAGGGCCACATCTAACTCCCTCTTAAATATAGCCCAGATGGTACACTAAAAACTGTAGAAACCAAAGGAATGATCAGATTCCTAAGGGAATGCAACTGGTTAGTCTATCACCATACACTGCTGACCCCAGGCAACAATAGGTTTACTGACTAATCATGACTGTCAATCTTCATTAATTTCTCCACCACAAACCCAGACTCAGTGAGTAAAACTCCCAGCAATTGGGAATCATAAATCCACCTTTAGCTTCTTCCCAAATACTCATTTACGATATTTCATGTCTCGACTTAGTCATACAATCGGTAGTGATGTGAGGGCCACCAGTGAATAGAACCTAATTTCCTGTTAACTAATCATCTTTACCAACATAATGAAGATAAGAGAGCCAATGAAGGTAATTATTTCTCCATCTATACCTGTATTCAAATTTGAAGAGCTTCTGATAGATGGCATGCGGAAGAGAGAAGCAGCTCGCCATAACCCAGATGACGGTGATGTAGAGTACACCTTTGGTAGTTGACATGCGTGGTTTTAGAGGATGCATTATAACCTGCACAAAATATAACAATTAACTTCCAACACTGGGAATACATTTGTGCAATCCATTTGATGCCCCTAAATCATTCTGCCTTTGCCGTCTTCCTATGATTTTACCACAACATCAAGTGATGATTTACTAACATTAAATGTTTTATTTAATTTTCCTCCCTTAGAGATTTCAGTGCATGATGTAAATTAATGCCCAGCGAACACAATATAGGTGGAATTTTGAAACTGACGGCACAAGAGACACACGGTGTATTTCAGGAGCCATGAATTTCTTTCCATTATGAAATTAATTAATTGCAGGTCTCGGCGTAATTCGGAAAGGAAAAGTAATCCTTGGGAAAACTAGATGGATTTGGAATGACTCGCTCTGGCAATGCAGCGAGTTGGTGTAATTATTTGGAGTGGGCGGCAGAGAGGACGCTTGCGCATGGCTCCCCCATCTTCTGCTCGGCTGCATCCGAGTCGAAGGCGGGACTGGAATCTCTGGCTGCAGAACCGCTTTATTTGCAGTCTTGAAACAAAATAACATTTCTTCTGACGCCAATCGAGGTTGTGGCCGCAGAACCTGCAGAGTTCCTGCTGAGTGATTCATTGCGATGCTGCATGCATTGATTTTGCATTTAATTGGCTGACTTCCAAAACATTTTTCTGGTAGCCTAATTGAAATTAAAACGCGGGACTGAACATTAGAGACAAGAAAGACAAAGGAGCAAAGACTTTAAAATCAAGAACTGAGTCGCTATGTGCTTTAGATGATGGATACCGTTACTGCGGATTTATGTTAAAATAAATTGTCTATTAATAATCACCATCGAATTAAGGGAAGATAAATATTTAATCATGTGTTCTAACACGAATCTTTGATCAGGACAAGATGTTCAAGGCTTTGTAGATGAGGGCGTTCAGGTCGGTGTGAGGGGACCCCCAAAACCCAGGTGCTCTCAGTTCTGAACAGATTAAATGTTTCCAAAACAAAATGTTTTCTTTTGCTTTTAGCCTAGTCACGGTGCAAATGATCCGATGTTTTATGTTGCTTGCGAAAAGATTAAAATGGGAATCGGCTGGCTGTGTCGGTGCCCAGTAGCAACCGAGCCTGCGGTCTCTATCACTGCGGCATTTCAGGACATTAGTAGTTGAACCACACAATGAATACCTGCTCCAGCTCCTGATGTCGGATCGCGGTATAATTCTGCACAAGAGGTATTGAGCGTGGTGTTATCGCAAGTGATGAGCATTGGGCAGCGGGCTCTGTCTGGCTCTGAGATTCTACGTACTGTGGGTAGGTTTTGGAATGCACTGAATTGTGAAGCACTCAGGTATTCCAGAAAATGAAATGTGTTCGATGACATTCGTGGGAATAGGGAGGGAGGTAGGAGACACATCCACTCACGGGCTACGTCAGTGCGAAGCCAACATTCATCGATTCAGTGGGGTTTTCAGCCAGCTATTTCCGGGGTTCCCGCTGCTGACCCCCTGTGACTGTACAAATCCAGTCGGTTGCAAATTTCTCCGGGTATTACTTCGGCGATGCTGCAAATCTAAAACGTCACGGGGCAGTTCAGGCAGCAACCGTGGAAAGAGAAACAGAGTTGGGCGAAGAGACTTCGGTCCAAAACGTAAGCTGTTTCTGATTTCCACTGATGCTGCCTGACCTGCTAAATATTTGCAGCATTTTCTGGGAGGGGTCCAATGTTTTAGGATACTGATTTTCGACTTCCATGATCCTTCTATTAAGTATTTCTCAGCCCTGGACTATTTTGAGATGGCTGCTATTAGTCGGGACAGCTAATTGAAGGGATATTTTAAAGAGGCGCCATTAATCTTATGCAAACACCCATCAGCCAAATAAATTGTTAAGTTTAAATGGCATCTTATTGCCATGTTGGTTGAATATAGTGACACTTCTTCTAATCGTTAAACCGTAAGAAGGATCTCGACCCGAAACGTCACCCATCCCGTCTCTCCAGAGATGCTGCCTGTTCTGCTGAGTTACTGAGTATTGTGTGTCTATCGTCGGTTTAAACCAGCATCTGCTGTTCCTTCCTACACGTAAAACATCTGAATACCGGTTATGTTATTCAGAACAATGAACAGTATCAGTTCAGTGTTTACATTGATGACTGTGAACTGTAGGTGATTTCAAAATTGACAGTAGGCGCGTAGAAAAGTTCTGGGAAGCATAGGCGGTAGTTACCTGGTGCCTGTCGAGAGCGATGGCGGTCAAGGTGAGTGTGGAGACGTGCAGTGAGCAGTACTGAGCAAAGCGGCTGATGTGGCACATGACCGTTCCGAACACCCAGGTACTGTTAACGAACCGGACCTGGTAACCAAAAGTAGAAGATAACTCACATAAGGTTTCACATACCGTGAGAGACATGTACACTGTGCATGGATAAATGGCCATTCACTATTACTGTGTGTAGAGAGGAACTGGATATGCTGGTTAAAACCGACGACAGACCAAAAAGGCTGGAGTAACTCGCTCAGCGGGTCAAGCAACATCTCTGGAGAAAAGGAAAAGCTGACGCTTTCACCCACTTTCTCCAGAGTTGCTGCCTGACCCATTAGGTTGCTCCAGCCTTTTATGTCCGTCTTCACTATTACCGCGTGTTGTCCACGCTGTTAAATAAGGGGCACGCTGTATGTGGAATGTATACTGACTCCCAATGGGGGGAAATGCACAGTCTAAAATAAAGGTTTCGAATGATGTAATCCTCTATTCCGCTCACAGTCCCTTTCCCAAGAGAGTTGGGGGGGGGGGGGGGGATATGAACGTTACAGATGGATGACCTTAGATCAGAAATGGTCGCTTCTAACACAAACACGGAAGGCTGGTTATCTAAGATTGCAGAATCAAATACGTGCCAGTTACAATGTACCTCGCGGAAAGATGGGGTACTACTCCGCGATCCTACGTCAGGCTTCGTGTGGGAAGAAACTGCAGATGTTGGCTTACACCGAAGATAGAAACAAAATGCTGGACTAACTCAGCGGGACAGGCAGCATCTCTGGAGAGAAGGAATGGGTGGCGTTTCGGGTCGAGACCCTTCCTTCGACTGAAGAAAAATTCCGACCTGAAACGTCACCCATTCCTCTCCAGAGATGCTGCCTGTCCCGCTGAGTTTCTCCATCACTTTGTGTCTGTCTTCTGTGTAAACCGGCATCTGCAGTTATCTTCCTACACACTATCGGTGTTTGGACTCTACAAATGGGTTATATGGTACATTCAAGCAGCATAGATATAGTCTTGTTTGGACCTTCCAAACACACGAATGTGGAGATGAGAAGGGATTCTGCAGTTAGAGGGTGGTGTGGAGACCAAGTCAGTTGATATTTTTATGGGGAGATTGATAGATTTTTGTCAGTGTGTCAGAGGTTATGAGGCAAAGGTAGGAGAATGGGGTTGAGAGGGAAAGTTAGATCAGCTATGATTGAAAGGCGATGTAGTGGGCCAAATGGCCTCACTTACCTCCTAGAACATGAACTTATGAATGATGAGATGTAATGCAAAATAATTACTTTTTAAGTTATTTATATTTTACTTGAATCTTGAATCTGTTTGTTACTGGGCAGAGTGGACAATCGGAGACGCATAAAGATGCATGTTTTGGAACATAGTCTGAAATTCACTGTGACTGGCTACACCGACATATTTTGAGCCTAGTTTGCTCGGGTGAAAATGTTGAGGAAATCATAACAATGTGGTGAAATGTGGATGCCCGTGTTACTTGTGCCAAGCAAGAAGGGAAATGGCTGTGGTCTTGAATTGAATTGAAAGATACAGTATGGAAACTTGCCCTTCACCCCATCAAATCCCAGCAGACCATCCATAGTCCATTCTTATTAGTTATGTTCAAAAAGGAACCGCAGGTGCTAGTTTTTGTGCTGGCCTTTTCTCGCCTCCAGTTTACCCCCCCCCCCCCCCCCCCCCCATCTCCACTTTCACTCTGAGGAAGGGTTCCGATCCTATACGTCACCTATTCTTTTTCACCTGCCTGACCCGCTGAGTTACTCCAGCATTTTGTGTTTATCCCCATTGGTTATGTGGTCAAGTCTATGTTAGACCGCTTTCGCATTTACTTCCTACACACAATTTATAGAGGACAATTAACTTACAAACCTGCACGTCTGTGGGATGTGGGTAGAAACCGGAACACACAGAGGATAGTTACTGGTCACATGGAGAACGTACAAACTCCACACAGATAGCATCCGAGGTCGGGATCAAATCCTGATTTTTGGCCCTGTGAGGCAGCAGCTCTACCAGCTGTGCCAACGTGTTGCCTTTTGCTATACAGCCAGTCTGTCACCCAGGTGTAACTTTTGCTCCATGCCAGAAATATAGTTATGTTTATCCCAGTCCAGTTATATTTGACCCGTACTATAATATTAATTAGCTAAGGCATTTTGTTTTACACATACTGTCCACTGGCACACCAGTTTATTATACACTGAAGAGAAGACATGTGCAAAAGTAAAAAAAACGACACCTGCCACTGGATGTTTCCTACTTGCATATGTTAAGTTGAAGCAAAATGCTGAAAGCTTCATTCGGATACTCCAAGTGCACAACTCATCGCGTGTAACACAATATAACACATTTGCCAACTCTATTCGTGAATTTTCCAATATTGTGTTACAGATTAGGCGCCATATGAATACGCGTGAATGCGCCTTAATGTAATTTTCAGTGGATTCTTAGAAACATAGAAAATATGTGCAGGATTGGGCCATTCGGCCCTTCGATATTCGGCCATTCAATATGATCATGACTGATCATCCAAAATCTGTACCCCGTTCTGGCTTTTCCCCCATATGCCTTGAATCCCTTAGCCCTCAGAGCAAAATCCAACGTTCTTTTGAAACCACCAGTAAATTGGCCTCCACTGCCTTCTGTGGCAGCAAATTCCACTGATTCACAACTCTCTGAGAGAAAATGTTTTTCCTCATCTCAGTCATAAATCATATCCCTATCCCTTATTCTTAAATAGTGACCCCTGGATCTGGACACCCCCAACACCGGGAACATTTTTCCTGTACCTACCCTGTCCAAGAATTTTACATGTTTCTGTAAGATCCCCTCTCATCCTTGTAAATTCCAGCCCAGTCGATCCATTCCTTCATCATACGCCAGTCCCACCATCCTGGGAATTAACCTGGTGAATCTATGCTGCACTCGCTCAATAGCAATAATGTCCTTCCTCAAATCAGGAGACCAATTAGGAGACCAAAATTACACACAGTACTCCAGGTATGGTCTCACCAGGGCCCTGTACAACAGCAGTAGGACCACCTTGCTCCTAAACTCAAATCCTATTGACCAGAAGGACAACATGCCATTAGCTTTCTTCACTGCCTGCTGTATATGCATGCTTTCTTTCAGTGACTGATGTACAAGCACACCCAGGTTTCGTTGTACCCCCCCCCCCCCTCTTAAACTGAAACCATTCAGATAATAATCTGCCTACCTGTTCTTGACACCAAAGTGGATAACCTCACATTTATCCGCATTATAATGCATCTGCTATGCTTTTGCCCACTCACACAACCTATCCGTCACCCTGCAGCCTTATAGTATCTCCTCGCAGCTCACACTGCCACCCAGCTTTGTGTCATCTGCAAATTTAGAGATGTTACCTTTAATTCCCTTGTCTAAATCGTTAATGTATATTGTAAAGAACTGGGGTCCCGGCATCGAGCCTTGCGGCACCCCACTAGTCACCGGCTGCCATTCTGAAAAGGACCCGTTAAGGATGCTACTCTTTGCTTCCTGTCTACCAACCAATTCTCTATCCATGTCAATACCCTACCCCCAATACCATGTACTCTAATTTTGGACTAATCTCTTGTGTGGGACCTTGTCAGAGGCTTTTTGAAAGTCCAGATACACCACATCCACTGGCTCTCCCTTAGCCATTCTACTTGTTACATCCTCAAAAAAATTCCAAAGGATTAGTCGAACATGATTTCCCCTTCATCAATCAATGCCGACTTTGACCGATCCTGTCATCGCTTTCCAAGTGAGCCGCTGTAACATCTTTAATAATCGACTCCAGCATCTTCCCCACTACCAATGTAAGGATAACTGGTCTCTAATTCCCCGCTTTCTCTCTCCCTCTTTCCTTATGAAACGAGCAATGAAAGCTATTAAGTTTGAACACCGTACCCCCGCCCTCTAATACATAACTGTGGTCTTACCAGTGTAAAAGGAGTGTTAAGAAGAGTTATCATGATGTCCGAGACGGCGAGATTAACAATGAACAGGCTGGTAGCAGAATGCATCCGTTTGTTCTTTATCACGACTTGGCACACAAGAACATTCCCAAAGAGGGAGATAACTATCATGACCGAATAAGCCACGATAAGAAAAGCCTTGACTGTTGCATTTTGAGATTCTGCCTCGTATTTAGCCGATCCTACAAAGCTCTCCCAATCGTCCAGACTAAAGTTGCCCCACGGAAAGAAAGTCGACCTGTTAGGCATTAAAGGCAATCCAGATAAACTGATGTTAAGTAAGTTACTTGACCTTTGAAAAGCTTTGGTCAAGTAAGGAAGAGACATGTAACGGGTCATTATAATGTTAAAAAAAAAAACACAACAAGTCTCTGGATTTATAAATCTTGGCAAAGTTGCTTTCTGAAAAGTTGCAGCGATGCCGTCATCTGCACTGTTCGGTCTTAGATAAGAAACCGCTTTGTAAATCACTCATTTCAGAAAGTGCTGCTCGGTTTGTGCAGTAGTGGAGTGTGTTTTGGGTCGTATTGAGCCAACATCTCGCTACCGCCGAGAGATTATGATGCGAGCTCTTTTATACATGAAGCCAGCTGAAACCCACGCACAAGGTGACACGTACTGTAACCAATTGATGTTTTGGCCGCCTTAGCACAGTGACGTCTCTTTCTCGTCGCTCCTTTTTTTTTGTTGAAAATCTGCATAGCATAACGCGGTGCTGTATTCCCACCTCAGTATACGTCTCACTCTGTTTCAAGCAAAGAATGAACTCTCCAATTCCTTAAATCTCCCACCCCCCTCACCCGGCGAAGCTTTGCTTTATATTTCAGCGCCTTCAGTTCCCTGTGCCCCTTCGTTGTATAGCACCCTTTCTATTTATTTCCATTGTATTCAAAAATATAGTTCTTTACAAATGTAAAAAAAGCAGAATTATTTTTGCATTGCCGAGCTACCTAACCAGCCATTAACTTTAAAAAAAAAACGGGACATCGTATGCTATCCATGGCATTTTGTCAGCCTGCATTCACTCGTCAATGGTACTGCTGTTAGATCTTTATTTCAAGTAACAATTCAAGTTTACGTGAGGAATTTTATTCATTAATTCAGTTCAGTTCCCCGTGGAATACAGATAACGCCGACGTCATGCCCAAATAACATAAAACGCTCTTCATTGGTATCGTTATCGACTTGCCCTGGATGAAAAAAAACTAATTATAAAACACGAGAGCATTTCCACTTCGTGTTTCAGATTCGTATGTGGAGGCAAGTGTACCCACGCTACTCATTTATGCATTCGGGTTCTTTTGCGTGGGTTTCCAAGAGGGATTCCTCATCTTTCTTTAGACTTCTGAGCGATTACATTAAAGATCCAGAATCTCATTCAGATCTAATAGAGATCAGAAAACAGGAGATGTTTTGAGACGCAAGAGACTGCAGATGCGAGAATCCTGGTCAAAAGAAACACACATTTCTGGAGTAACTCAACGGACCAGGCAGCATCTGTGGAGACCGAGTGATAGTAGACGTTTCTGATTGAGACCCTGCATCAGATAATATATTATCTGTTAGGAGAGGAACTGCAGATGCTGATTTAATTTTTTTTTAAATCAACGTGATTTCTCTAATTTCACATAACCCTACACCCCCCCCCCTTCCCCAACCAACTATGGGCTACACCCTTCCTCAGTCATCTGTTGCCATCCCAATCTGTTTTGCCTTTTTCTACCTCCAGTTTCCTCCTGATTTCAGTCTGAAGAAGGGTTCCAACCCAAATCACCACCCATCCTTTTTCTCCAGAGATGCCTGGCCCGCTGAGTTACTCCAGCACTTTGAGTCTATCTTTGGTATTATCTGTATTATTTGGCTTCACTGAGATGAGTGCGGGAGAAGGTGAACAAGGGAAGGGAGCCTTGATACCCAAGGCATTCATAAACTCAAAGAGAAAGAGCACAGAATCAGACCCTTCAGCCTGCCAATTGAGATCCATGCCAACCATTGAGATCCCATCTATACTTTCCTTCATTAGGCTTGTAGTGAAGATTCAAGTACCCTTCTGGCTAATTTTAGTTATAGCGATGGTACCTGCCTCTACCATCAGACAATTGCCCAGACCCCAAATATGTGAGGATGAAAAATGAAGGGTCCCAACCTGAAACGTCACCTATTCCTGACCCGCTGAGTTACCCCAGCACTTTATATCATTTTTTTATAAACCAGCACCTGCAGTTCCTTGTGTCTCCACCTTTCTGTGATTTACATATCTGCACATTTGCTCCCCTACCTGCCACTGACTGTGAGGAGGCCTGCAGTACACCCCAACTAAATTCTCAAGCATCAGACCATTCTGATTTAGGTATTTAGTGCCAATCTTTCATGAATGATTTTTTACCTTAGGATGAGAGTGGGTTGTGTGGCAAGCTGGTACCTGAAAAAGATTGTGAGTTGAAAATCCATCAACTTTCATTTTACTCAACGACTGCAATTGTGATACCCCTGTGAAAGGAAACAGATTGTCAGTTTAAAAGAAATGTTACTGGAGTTTTTTTTAATGTAATTTCATACACACAGCTCTTTCTTGAATCTCACCAGTAAAACTGTGCGGTAGTAGAGTGTGATTTGATGTGGACTCAGGAGAGACATGTTAGCAGTATAATTGCAGTGTCACGGCTGCTTTGTAGAATGACTCAGTGGGAGACATTTTGTTTATGACCGTGACAAACTTTAGAGAAAGATTTAAAATAATTTTGCTAACTTTGTCATTTTTATTATTCATTTGCTACACATTGATAACTACCTATGGGTGGCACACTGCCTCATAGCGTCAGAGACCTTGATTCAATCCTGACCGTGGCTGCTATTCTGCATGCCGTTTGCTTGTTCAAGCATAGGTTTGCCCTCAAGTACTCTCAATTTCTCCCACATCCCAAAAACATCCCAGCACCACGGTGCTGCTTCTTCCTGCCTACAGGCAGCAATTGAAGAGCGCACCCCCAGAAGTGAGGACAGTACAGAGCTGGTCGGGGGGGCAGAACAACAACTCCAGGACTGTTTGGAGTCTGTAGACTGGGCAATGTTCAAGGACTCGGCAACGGACTTGAACGAATACGCCACAGTCGTTACAGACTTCATAAAGAAATGTGTGGAGGACTGCATCCCTACAAAAATCTTCCGAGTGTTTCCCAATCAGAAACCTTGGATGAACTTCGAGATCCGCCCTCTTCTAAAGTCCAGACACAGGGCATTCACCTCCAATGATACAGTGGCCTACATGAAGACCAGAGACGACCTTGGTAAGGCCATCAAAAAGGCCAAAAGGGACCTGCTCCAAACTGGAGGACGAGACAGATGTTCGGCAGCTGTGGCGGGGCCTGAATGCAATCACCTCCTACAAAGCAAAACCAGGAGGCAGCTCGAATGTCAGTGTAACATCACTCCCTGACGAGCTCAATGCGTTTTACGCACGCTTTGACAGGGAGAATACTGATGTGCCTTCCCGATCCCCCATTTGCTGTGATGGCATTTCAGTCTCAGTCACAGAGGCCCATGTCAGGAAATCCTTCAGAGGGGTGAACCCCCGAAAAGCACCTGGTCCTGATGGTATACCCGGTCGTGTTCTAAAAACCTGTGCGGACCAACTGGCGGTAGTTTTTACGGACATTTTCAAAACCTCTCACTTCTGAGGTCTGTCCCCACCTGCTTTAAAAGGGCATCAATTATACCGGTGCCCAAGAAGAATAAGGTGACGTGCCTCAATGACTATCGACCAGTGGCACTAACGCCGGTGGTGATGAAGTGCTTTGAGAGGTTGATCATGGAGCAAATCAACTCCCACCTCGACAAAAACCTGGACCCACTGCAGTTCGCGTACCGCCACAACAGATCAACGGTGGATGCGATCTCGCTGGCCCTCCACTCCGCACTGGACCACTTGGACAACAAAAACTCATATGTCAGGCTGTTATTCATTGATTACAGCTCAGCATTTAACACAATCATCCCCTCCAAACTGGTTACCAAACTCGCAGAACTGGGTCTCTGCGCATCCCTCTGCAACTGGATCCTCGACTTCCTCATCCACAGACCACTGTCTGTTCGTATTGGTGGAAATGTGTCAGCCTCGATAACAATCAGCACGGGAGCACCTCAAGGCTGCATGCTCAGCCCCCTGCTGTACTCACTCTATACCCATGACTGCATAGCGAACCACAGTGCAAACTCCATCATCAAGTTCGCTGCGACACCACTATTGTGGGATGTATCACTGATGGGGATGAATCAGAATACAGAAGAGAGAGCGAGCAACTGTCCATATGGTGCCAGCGCAATAACCTGGCCCTCAGCACCAGCAAAACCAAGGAACTGATTGTGGACTTTGGAAGGAGTAGGAGGGGGACCCACAGCCCCATTTATATCAACGGGTCGATGGTTGAAAGGGTCAAGAACTTCAAATTCCTGGGCGTGCACATCTCTGAAGATCTTTCCTAGTCCGAGAACACTAACGCAATTATCGAAAAAGCTCATCAGCGCCTCTACTTCCTGAGAAGATTACGGAGAGTTGGTTTGTCAAGGAGGACTCTCTCTAACTTCTACAGGTGCACAGTCGAGAGCATACTGACCGGTTGCATCGTGGCTTGGTTCGGCAATTTGAGCGCACTGGAGAGGAAAAGACTACAAAAAGTAGTAAACACTGCCCAGTCCATCATCAGCTCTGACCTTCCTTCCATCGAGGGGATTTATCGCAGTCGCTGCCTCAAAAAGGCTGGCAGTATCATCAGACTCACACCATCCTGGCCACACACTCATCTCCCTGCTACCTTCAGGTAGAAGGTACAGGAGCCTGAAGACTGCAACAACCCAGGTTCAGGAATAGCTACTTCCCCACAGCCATCAGGCTATTAAACCTGGCTCGGACAAAACTCTGATTATTAATAACCACTTTCTGTTATTTGCACTTTACCAGTTTATTTATTCATGTGTGTATATATTTATATCATGGTATATGGACACATTTATCTGTTTTGTAGTAAATGCCTACTATTTTCTGTGTGCTTAAGCAAAGCAAGAATTTCATTGTCCTATACAGGGACACATGACAATAAACTCACTTGAACTTGAATTTAAACTGCTGGAGGAACTCAGCAGGCCAGGCAGCATCTGTGGGCGGAAAGTAACAGACTATAAATGCTACCCTGCCTGGTGAGTTCTTCCATTACTGTTTATTTGCTAAAGTTTCTAGCATCCAAGTTGGCGGGTTAATTGGTGACAGTAATTGCATCTTGTGTGTAGGTGAGTGGTAGAATCTGGAACTGATGGGAATTTTAAAAATGGGATTACTGTAGGTTAGTTTAAAGGGGGCAATGATGGTTGGTGCAGACAGGGTGGGCCAAATGGTTTGTTTTTGTAATCTATCTATGGTATGTTGGCTTTTATAGCAAAAGGATTTGAGTATAGGAGCAGGGAGGTTCTACTGCAGTTGTACAGGGTCTTGGTGAGACCACACCTGGAGTATTGCGTACAGTTTTGGTCTCCAAATCTGAGGAAGGACATTATTGCCATAGAGGGAGTGCAGAGAAGGTTCACCAGACTGATTCCGGGGATGTCAGGACTGTCTTGTGAAGAAAGACTGGATAGACTTGGTTTATACTCTCTAGAATTTAGGAGATTGAGAGGAGATCTTATAGAAACTTACAAAATTCTTAAGGGGTTGGACAGGCTAGATGCAGGAAGATTGTTCCCGATGTTGGGGAAGTCCAGGACAAGGGGTCACAGCTTAAGGATAAGGGGGAAATCCTTTAAAACCGAGATGAGAACTTTTTTCACACAGAGAGTGGTGAATCTCTGGAACTCTCTGCCACAGAGGGTAGTTGAGGCCAGCTCATTGGCTATATTTAAGAGGGAGTTAGATGTGGCCCTTGTGGCCAAGGGGATCAGAGGGTATGGAGAGAAGGCAGGTACGGGATACTGAGTTGGATGATCAGCCATGATCATATTGAATGGTGGTGCAGGCTCGAAGGGCTGAATGGCCTACTCCTGCACCTAATTTCTATGTTTCTATGTTTCTATCTTTCTCTGACTTTATGATTTCTATCCATGTATATTGCAGTTACCTGGTTTCAGGGGAGACTGTGCATTGGGTAGCAAACACAAAAAAGGCCACACAACAACAGCAGGCTCTTCCTTAATGAAGTTTAGACGAATCTCATTGAAACATAAAAGATTCTGAAGGGGCTAACAAATTGGATGCTGAAAGATTGTTTTCTCCCCTGGAGGAATCTAGAATTAGAGGACATAGTTTCAGAAAAGGGGATCACCCAATTAAAACATCGATGCAGAATGTTCTCTGCAGAGGGCGATGAATCATTGATGGATTCTTGGAGATGAATCCAGAGAGGCAGAGCCATTGAATATTTTCTACATGGAGATAGGCTTTGGTACAATATTGGTTTCAATGTTCATAGACCAGATAGGAAAGTGGATTTGAGCCCAAGATCAAATCAACTATGATTTTGTTGAATTTTGCTCCTGAAATGTAGTTTCAATGATCTCCGTATAATGCGTGACCAATACTATAATACCCATTCAATGTAGCAACCAAAGATACATTTTCATCCTAATGCCAAAAGAGAAAAGGCTTCTGATTGTTGAATGTCTATCTAAGCATAGCTGAGGTTAATATTGCCCAGTATGGCTGAGAATTCCACTTTGATCAACAATAGGTGGAAGGGCAGGTAGTGTAGAGAAAGCAGGGACTCTGCAGAATGACTTGGACAGGTCGGGAGAGTGGGCCAAGTGGCAGATAGCATATAGTGTAGCAAAGTGTGGAGTCTTGGTAGTCGGAATAAAGGTGTTGACTATTTCTAAATGGGGTGAGAATCCAGAAATCGGAGGTGCAAAAGGACTTGGGAGTGCTGGTGTAGGATTCACAAAACGTTAATCTGCAAGTCGAATTGGTAGTAAAGAATGCAAACACAATTATGGGGAGGAGGCAGGAGAATGGGGTTAGGAGGGAGAGATAGTTCAACCATGATTGAATGGCGGAGTAGACTTGATGGGCCGAATGGCCTAATTCTACTCCTATTCCCTATGACCTTGACATTGTAAAGTTGGGTCAACGGGCCTGTTTCCATGCTGTATAGCTCTACAACTCCAAAACACACTTGATAGAGAGTGGCTAGTAGTTACTGGCCCCATAGCAGAAGCGTCCACATCGTGGGGCTGGAAACTGGAAGTATCCTGAGCTAATTCTGCTACCACCATCATCTATTGAGACAAGTGATGGTTCCAAATGATTGGCGCCAGAAGCTTGTGTCCTTTTCAGGACTGACGATGACAGCGAGGTCAACGTTTGTAACAAGCTGGACACGAAAAGAAGAAGTACTTACTGATCCATTCCATTGGTATCGCCTCGTATCTGTTGACCCACACTCCCATGTGAATTGGTTTAAATTTCAATGGCAGACAAAGTACAATTGTACAATTTGTTAAAATTCTCTCAGGTTTTTAATAATGCCTACAGCAGTGTTCATTGAATTGTAGGGCAAGTTGTAAACATTGTATTTACATGTTATTGTTATGACATTATGAGCTTAATTATAGTGTTACCATTAAAATTAATTAGACACAGTAATAAACCTGAAATTATGAGATTAATTTGTTTAAAACTGTTATTAGTTTAGTTCCTTTTAATCTTGCCTCCTCGCTAGTTTAGATAAATGATTATATGGGGTGTCTTCACAATCTATAAGATGGTAATTTCCCTGAGTAAAATTTGGTGAACCTGCAAGAAAAATGTTCATGACTGTGACTGAATAAATTGAATTTGTATTAATGGTATTATTCACTAATCTCTTGGGATTAAGGCATTTGGTAAAAACGCAGGAACTGGTCATTTACACAGGCAGTGATGGTTGTTTCATCTTAAAGGATTGTAATTGTTTTACTCATCCAGTTCTCATGAATAAGGGAAGAATATTTTATTTGAGTCATGGAATAAGATTACATTGCATATGGGGCGCACAAAAGCAGTACTGTGCGGTTTATGGATAAATATGCAAAAACTGATGCAGTCTGATCAAATTAATTGCCTGATCAGTGCTAATCTAATCACAACTGGTTCTCGGCCCGATGCTAATTACTGCAACTGTTATGAAATAATTGCATTTAAACTTGCCATTTTATTGGATATAAACACAAATTGTACCTATTTAGACACTTTCCCAAAGTACTGTGTATTTCTTTCTGCACTGGACCTCACAAGAGCTCTGTGTACCTCCTTCAAAAAATGTTATGGATATTATTTTGGGCAGTTTTGAAATTTCTACTAAATAAATACTGAAATATTATATAATGTTTTTTCATGATGTTTCTGATATGGTATCCAAAGTATTAAAAAAAATCAATGTATTGGCAGATAAATATTTTATTTGTAATTGTTAGTGATCTTGTTCACACTTGAATATCTACTACTTCTAATGTGAGTTATTCTATCATTTTTAATTTGTGGACATATTAATTAAAAACATGGTGGACATTTGTAAATTTCAGAATAAGCTTGTGTACTAAAGAATGGAGGTATAACTGCAAGATAAAGTGATTCTGTAATGTACAAGTACCTTAATAGTGTGGGAGTTTGGATTTATACCCAATGATCAAGTGCCAATGTACACGTTGCAAAACAGAATTTAATAAGGCAATGGAACTTCAGGGGGGTTTCATTAGGAAATAAAACATGATTGTTTCCAATTGTTTATCAAAGGTCAATTTATTCATCTAGCTTCTCCAGAGGATAACTTATCTAGCCTACATAGATTTAAGTCCCACAGCAGAACAAAATGACACAAAAGCACAAGGACACGAGAAAATGGGAGTAGCCCACCAAGCCCTCTACCCTGTTGTACCATCCAATGGATAATCTACACTGACTTCAACTCCACTTCTGTGCCCATTCCTCATAAACCTCAATTAGGCAATAGACAATAGGTGCAGGAGTAGGCCATTCGGCCCTTCGAGCCAGCACCGCTATTAAATATGATCAGGGCTGATCATCCACAATCAGTACCCCGTTCCTGCCTTCTCGCCATATCCCCTGACTCACCTATCTTTAAGAGCTCTATCTAACTATCTCTCTTGAAAACATCCAGAGAATTAGTCTCCACTGTCTTCTGAGTCAGATAATTCCACAGATTCATAACCTTCTGTGTGAGAAAGTTTTTCCTCATCTCCGCTCTAATGGCTTACCTCTTATTCTTAAACTGTGGCCCCTGGTTCTGGACCCCCAACATCAGGAACATGTTTCCTGCCTTTGTCGTGTCCAAACCCATAATCTATATAATTAAAACTGAAATCTTGACCACTTCCTGTTTGCACTGCATATTGATTTTAGAAAAAACACTACCACTTACGGCTGTGATTTTTCTCCATCTTACTCAGAGTTCCCCTCTGCTGCGCAGGACAAGAGGATTTTTCCAAATGAAAAATAAAAGACATTAATGTTTAAAAAATGTTGAGATTCTCTATCCTGTCAATCATGCCATGAAGGCCACGGCCGTTCCGGTGGGAGGGGGAGGGAATATAAAACCCGTAAGTGTGGACTGCTTCAGTCTCTGCAATATGGGGTAGTGAGGTCACAACTCTGTCTGAGGTGCGAATTACACTGAACACATGTCTACTAAACTGTGAGTGGTTTTACTGACCTGTGAGTGCCCTTAATGTAGTTTGAAAATGCAAAAGTGGTGTTGGTTTGAAAATGCAAAAGTGGTGTTGCCTTTGCCTCATTGAAAAGTGGTGTTGCCTTCTAACTATTTAAAAGTCTAATCTTGACCACTTCCTGTTTGCGCTGTATATTGATTTTAGAAAAAATGCTACCACGTACGGCTGTAAATTTTGTCTTACTCAGAGTCCCCCTCCGCTCATCATGTGCCCATCGATGAAAAATAAAATAGTTATTAGTGTTTAAAAAATGTTGAGATTCTCTCTCCTGTCAATCATGCCATGAATGCCACGTCCCTTCAGGTAGGAGGGGGGGTAAAGGGACTATAAAACCCGGAAGTATGGGCGTGGCTCAGTCTCTGCAAGATGGAGGAGGGAGATGTCACGACTCTCTGCTTTGGTCGCCTTGCACCCTGCTTGAAATGGTATGAAACTGCATTTGAATTTGGTGGCCTTGTACCCTGCTTAAAATGGTACCCGTCGGGAGCCGCGCTACAGCATTTTGGACTAGTTGCAGGCGGGACAGGGAAGATTGGCTGATGCCAGTGTAAAGGGAGTTACAGTAATCTAGGCGGGAGGAGATAAATGTGTGGATGATCTTTTCGAGGTCATCAAACTGGAGGAATTGTTTTATTTTTCAGACAGCGTCCGAAGCTGAAAGAAGCTAGCTTTTGAATTTGGTGGCCTTCACCCTGCTTGAAATGGTATGAAACTGCACTTAGAAACATAGAAACATAGAAATTAGGTGCAGGAGTAGGCCATTCGGCCCTTCGAGCCTGCACCGCCATTCAATATGATCATGGCTGATCATCCAACTCAGTATCCTGTACCTGCCTTCTCTCCATACCCTCTGATCCCTTTAGCCACAAGGGCCACATCTAACTCCCTCTTAAATATAGCCAATGAACTGGCCTCAACTACCCTCTGTGGCAGAGAGTTCCAGAGATTCACCACTCTCTGTGTGAAAAAAGTTCTTCTCATCTCGGTTTTAAAGGATTTCCCCCTTATCCTTAAGCTGTGAACCCTTGTCCTGGACTTCCCTAACATCGGGAACAATCTTCCTGCATCTAGCCTGTCCCACCCCTTAAGAATTTTGTAAGTTTCTATAAGATCCCCTCTCAATCTCCTAAATTCTAGAGAGTATAAACCAAGTCTATCCAGTCTTTCTTCATAAGACAGTCCTGACATCCCAGGAATCAGTCTGGTGAACCGTCTCTGCACTCCCTCTATGGTAATAATGTCCTTCCTCAGATTTGGAGACCAAAACTGTACGCAATACTCCAGGTGTGGTCTCACCAAGACCCTGTACAACTGCAGTAGAACCTCCCTGCTCCTATACTCAAATCCTTTTGCAATGAAAGCTAACATACCATTCGCTTTCTTTACTACCTGCTGCACCTGCATGCCTACCTTCAATGACTGGTGTACTATGACACCCAGGTCTCGCTGCATCTCCCCCTTTCCCAATCGGCCACCATTTAGATAATAGTCTGCTTTCCCGTTTTTGCCACCAAAATGGATAACCTCACATTTATCCACATTATACTGCATCTGCCAAACATTTGCCCACTCACCCAGCCTATCTAAGTCACCTTGCAGCGGTGGCCTTGTCTAGGAGCCTATCCAAGTCACCTTGTAACTTGAATTTGGTGGCCTTGCACCTTGCATGAAACGGTATAAAACTGCATTTGAATTTGGTGGCCTTGCACCCTGCATGAAACGGTATAAAACTGCACGTCAAGTCAAGTCAAGTGACTTTTATTTATATAGCACATTTAAAAAAGACCTTTCGTTGGCCAAAGTGCTTTACATTGGTATAAGAATAGTATAACAAACAACATTGGTTCATAGATTAAATACACACATCACTACATACATATAGCCCTCGCTCAGAGGACGTCAAGAAAGGCTTGGGAGTAGAGATGAGTTTTTAGTCTCGACTTAAAGGAGTCGATGGAGGGAGCAATTCTCATGGGAAGAGGGATGCTGTTCCACAGTCTAGGAGCTGCAACTGCAAAGGTGCGGTCGCCCCTGAGTTTATGCCTAGACCGCGGGATGTTCAGCAACCCCAGGTCGGCCGATCTGAGGGACCTGGAGGTGGTGTGGTGGGTAAGCAGACTTTTAATGTAGGGTGGGGGCAAGCCCATTGAGGGCTTTGTAGACATAAAGGAGTGTCTTGAAATTTATTCGGAACCGCACAGGGAGCCAGTGGAGAGAGGCCAGGATCGGGGTGATGTGGTCCCTTTTTCGGGTGCCCGTCAGAGTCTCGCTGCGGCGTTTTGGACCAGTTGCAGGCGGGACAGGGAAGATTGGCTGATGCCAGTGTAAAGGGAGTTGCAGTAATCTAGGCGGGAGGAGATAAATGTGTGGATGATCTTTTCATGGTCATCAAACTGGAGGAATTGTTTTATTTTTCAGACAGCGTCCGAAGCTGAAAGAAGCTAGCTTTTGAATTTGGTGGCCTTTCACCCTGCTTGAAGTGGTATGAAACTGCACTTGAATTTGGTGGTATTGAACCCTGCTTAAAGTGGCATGAAACTGCACTTGACTTTGGTTGCCTTGCACCCTGCTTAAAGTGGCATGAAACTGCACTTGACTTTGGTGGCCTTGCACCCTGCTTGAAGTGGTATGAAACTGCACTTGACTTTGGTGGCCTTGCACCCTGCTTGAAGTGGTATGAAACTGCACTTCAATGTGGTGGCCTTGCACCCTGCTTGAAATGGTTGGAAACTGCACTTGAATTTGTTGGCCTTGCACCTTGCTTGAAATGGAATTTCAAGGAATGGCCATGAGTCAATTGCCAGCCCGCCAGCCGTGAGTGAGTGAGACGCCAGCACTCCAGCCTTGAGTGACTGAGCCGCCAGCCCAAGAGTCCAGGCGGCCCACAATGTCCATACTAGCCCTCTTGAAACCAGTCCCTTAAGCCCACAACACCCATACTAGCCCTCCAGAAAGCCCCCCCCCCCCACTGGCCACCAATATTGCGTTGGGGGACCAGCCCTCCCATGTGAAGCTGGGACCCAACGGATCCCACTTAGTCTAGTAATCTTATATGTTTCAATAAGATCTCCTCATCCTAAATTCCAGAGTATACAAGCCCAGCCACTCCATTCTATCAACGTATGACAACATATTCCCATCATCTCGGGAATTGACCTTGTGAACCTATGCTGCACTCCCTCAATAGCAAGAATGTCCTTCCTCAAATTTCGAGACCAAAACTGCACACAATACTCCAGGTGTGGTCTCACTAGGGCCCTGTACAACTGCAGAAGGACCTCTTTGCTCCTATACTCAACTCCTCTTGTTATGAAGGCCAACATACCATTCGCTTTCTGCACTGCCTGCTGTACCTGCATGCTTACTTTCAGTGACTGATGAACGAGGACCCCCCAGATCTCATTGTACTTCCCCTTTTCCCAACTTGACACTATTCAGATAATAATCTGCCTTACTGTTTTTGCCACTAAAGTGGATAAACTCACATTTATCCACATTAAACTGTATCTGCCATGCTTCTGCCCACTCATCCAACATGTACAAGTCACCCTGCATCCTCATAGCATCCTCCTCACAATTCACACTGTCACCCAGCTTTGTGTCATCTGCAAATTTGCTGATGTTATTGCTGGATCTTTCAAATATTTATTTTTCTCTGCATTAAATATATCTAATAAATATCGAATAAATGATCTCTGCGTTAAATATATCTAATGATCGGGCCTCCAGTGATTTGAAAAATTCACTAACCTCTGAGAGAGGAAATTTCTATGTATCTCAATTTTAAATGATCAGCCCCTTATTTTACAGCTATGTCCCCGATTCATAATTCTTCCAGCATAGGAAACATCTCATAATCTACCCTGTTAAGATCCTTAGGGTCGAAACACTAAGTAAAACAGACTCAAACTGACTAGTCTTAATTGGTAGGCGGCGCGACTCTCATCAGCAGCGGCCTCTACATCCCATCTGCATTTTTATTATTTTTTGTCTATGTTTTTATGTAGTTTTCGTTATTTTTTTTGTTGGGGTATGTGCGTGGAGGGGTGGGGGGTGGGGTGGGAGGGAGGGGGGGTAAATTTTAAATCTTTCCCTGCACGGGAGACCCGACCTTTTTTTTTGTCGGGTCTCCATTGTCATTGGGGCTGCAACGAGGAGCAGCCTCCAACAGGAAGACCGGGGGCTCTGGTGCCGACGCCTCACCTCACCATCGCGGAGCTGGCCGAGTCCAGAGCAGGTAGAGCGGTGGTGGAGCACTGCTGCTGCTGCGGCCTGACCTCCGGAGATTCGGAGGCTGCAACTGCGGGTCTGGCGGACGGCGGCACCGGGAGCCCGCGGGTCCCTGGAGGGGGACCGCTTTTCAGGGCTCCCGCAACGGCGACTTCTCCCGCCCGAGTTGCGGGGTCGAAGAGCTCCTGGAGCGGGGCCTCACAGCACCGCCCCGCGCGGCTTGGAATGGCCGCGGGACTCTGCGAGCGCACGCCGGGGGCTCCAACATCAAGAACCGGTGTGCGACCTTGCACCACCTGGCGTGGCTTTAATGGCCGCGGGGACAATCGCCATCGCCAGCCGGGGGCTTTGACTTTGACTCTGACATCGGGGGGGGGGGGGGGGGGGGGGGGGGGGGGGGGGGGAGGTGCAGTGGAGAGATACGTTTTTTTGGCCTTCCATCACAGCAATGTGATGGATGTTTATGTAAATTATGTTGTGTCTTGGGTCTATTTGTTTGTAATGTATGGCTGCAGAAACGTCATTTTGTTTGGACCTCAAGGGGTCCAAATGACAAATAAATTGAATCTAATCTAATCTAATCTAGCCTCTCTCAGGACAACCGTCTTGAGCCAGGAGTTAACTGGTATATATCGCTACTAGGTAAATTGATCAAAACTGTGCATAGTATTCTGAGTGTGGCTCGACCAGCACCCTGTAGAATTGTAACAAAACGTCACTATTTTCAAACACCAAATCCGTCACAATAAAACCCAAGATGTAATTTGCGCATTCAACTGCTCATTGGACCTGCTTACTAATCTTTTATGATATATGCTCTAAAATGGCTATATCCCTTTGTACTGATCTGGTAAGTCTTGCAGTAATAGACGTTTGCTACAAATGTAGATGCAATCCAGGCATTGTTTCAAGATTAAGCCAAAGACTACTTTTAGTTCACTCAATGCAAACCCCCTCTCATTTGTATGTAGAGAGGGTTAGCCCAATAAGGAGATCACAAGTTAACCATGCAGGACTCCATCAACATAATGAAATTCTGAAATCACAGTTTTGGAACAGGATGAATTAGTATTCATTTTTAGATGTTCATGGCACAATAATGAGTTTTACTTACAATGCACGATGATCAATTCTGGGTGAAAATTTAACTGTTCACAAATTGGACCAAGAATATCCAGGCGTGAATAAAACTTATGCATCTGACATTTTCCCACCATCAAGCACATACTTAGTTATGCCATTATACGCATAATGCCTATTTCAGCCCTTACTGACATAAATTATTGTTCAAAGGTTTATCTTACAATCAATATGGAACAGTAGCAATAACATGTGTACATTGTGCATGCTATTGTTTTTTCTTTGCTATCTAAAATGACACAGAGAAGACAGATTGGACTGGATTGGTCAAATGGCTATTCTCTATATTGTAATGACTACATATGTATAACTTGTTCAACGAATCAAGTACACTTCAGGAGCATTGCACACTCCTCTGTTATACACATGTTGCATTCCAACATGGAAACAGACCCCTTATTGTATCTGGGCCAGCCATCAAGTATCTACCCCTGCTAAACTAATTTGGCAGGTTCTTGGCCCATAGCCTTCTACTCTATGGTGTTTCAAGAGCTCATCCAAATACTTCTGAAATGTTGTGACAATACCTGGCCCCAGAACCTCATTGGGCAATACATTCAGATTTCAACCAACGTCTGGATGAAAAATCGTTTTTCTCACAACTGCTTTAAATCTTACACCTTAAACAAATCCTGACCAGTTATATAGCACCTGCAAATGTAAAGGGTTTCCCATTTTCTACCCTATCAATGCCCCTCATAATTTTATATACCTCAGTCTGGCTTCCTCTGCTCCATAAAAAAACAAGCCCATACGATTTCACCTTATAGTCTATTCCCATTCCAGATCACATATCCACCGGGTGGCACCAGCAATGGCTGCCTCGCCAACAGTCTGTCTGTCTCTTCCTTCTTTGTTGTTTGTTTGTAGGTGTTAAATGTAGTTTTTAGTGTTCTTTAGCTTGTTTTATTTGGGGGTGGAGTGGGGGGGATAGTTGGGGGAAATTTTTTCTAATCTCTTACCTCGACGGAGATGCAAATGTTTTCCGTATCGTATCTCCGGCCGCACTGCGGCCTAACATCGAGGAGTTGGCGGCCTTTGCTGGAGACCGACTTCGAGAGGTCCACCGTGGGAGCTTGTGGACTTTAACATCGCGGAGCTCGCACTCTCTGGTTAGAGACCGACTTCGGGAACTTCAAGCCACAGGAGCTTTGACCGCCCCGACACGGGAGCTTCGATCGCCCTGACGCGGGAGCTACGATCGCCCCAATGCTGGGGCTTCGACCGCCGGCTGTGGGAGCTTCTATCACCTCGACTGCGGATGGTTCAACTGCCCCAACCGCGGGAGAATAAAAGTGGAAGAAGATTGAACTTTATTGCCTTCCATCACATCCTTATGTTAACTCTTATGTGGTTGCTTGTCTAATTGCTTTTTTTTAGTACAGGTGCACAACCTTTTATCCGAATGCCTTGGGACCAGACACTTTTCGTAATTCGGAATTTTTCGGCTTTCGGAATGGAAGATTTTTAGGGGAAGATTTTTAGCGTAGATTTTAACGGCTGGCGCAGTGGTAGAGTGCTCGGCTCATATCCGCAAGGTCGCGAGTTTGCGCCTCGATCCCGGCAGTTACTCGATCGCGAGTTTGAGTCTTCAATGTAGTTTTTTTCTTGCAGAATAGGGAGGGTTAGGCTGGGATCATTCTCTGCGAGATGATCTTAGTGCGGGAGACAAGTGTAGGAGAGGTGTACTGACTGTGTGGGCAGAACTTTGGAAGTGATTGCCCACCATTCTCAAAAGCCGCTGTGTCTCCCTGTCCCTCCAACTCCTGAGAAACTGAAGGGAGCGACAATCTGCTGCTGCCTGCTCGCCGAGTTAAAAAGTTCCCACGCAAGACTGTGTATCGTGAGTCTACCGTGGGAACTTTTTAACTCAGCGGGCAGGCAGCATCAGATTGTCAATTATTAACCCTCCCGCGCAATATACCCTCACCTCTTTTATGAATGGGGATTTAAAACCCCTTTCTTCGAGGACCGACCGGAGGTTCCGCTGTCACCTCTGCGGGCCGCCCTCGGTGAACGTCTTCAAGGACCTTTCTTCAAGGACCGAAAAAATGTCCGCTATTCGGAGCTTTTCGTTATTTGGAATTTCGGATAAAAGGTTGTGCACCTGTATGACTCTATGGTAATTCGTATTTCACTGTACCTTAATTGGTACATGTGACAATAAACTGATCTTGACACCTTGACATCCCGATGAATCACCTCTCCAGTTAACAAAAAGTACTTGAGATAATATTCAAAGATACTGAAGCAAGAAGATGTAATGAACTCATCAGCCATATATTGACCTAAGTTATAATGGTAATAATGTCAGTGAAACTATTACCAGTAATGTTCATTATTATACCATGAGATCAATAGAAAATGTGTAGTTTAATGTCAATTCAGATTTTGCCTTAGATTATCCAATTTATCTTCAAGGGCTACACCGTCTACAACCTTCTCTGCACAATCAAGTTGAAATCACTTGAACTGATGTGAATTTTATCTTTTTCTTAATTAGGCCAGGGCAGTTTCCAGGGTAAAAGAACTTTAAAAGTTGGAACGTAGGTAATCGGCACTTCAATAACCAGCACTCTCCAGTAACTGGCACTGCAGGGGAACAGCCAGGCCTTTAGCAATGTCGCACTAGGGGAGCAACAGTAGATTACCAGCATATTTAGTTACTCGGCAACTATTAAATACTGCAAATGTTGAATAATTGAGCTTTGATTTACATGGTCTAAGTGAGTTTTCAGCGGCACGCTAAATCATAATCATTGCTTAACAAATTATTTGGTCAAAAAAAAGTGTATTATAATTTTGTTTTATGAATATTTAAAACCTCAAAGGTTTTTTATACGGCTTAACATTATTATTTCTGAAAATAAGAACATAAAAGATCTCTGTGGGAAATTGTTCTTGAGGTCAGTTTTCTGTTCAAGGACAAGCTTTTCCAGAAAGTAAAACTCCTACGCATGCCTGGAACTCCCGTGCATGCGTGGACTTTATTAAGTCGTTAAAGGCACATTACACATATCATAACATCCCCTCTTTTTCCAAAAGAGAAAAACGTACAGCTGTACAATGTATATATCTGTCCAAGTGAGAAAAGAACACTTTTTCTAAAGTAATATTTACTTTCCTTCTCATTATCTTATTTACATAAACTTGTTTTATCATACTTGCAACCCCATACAGACATAACAATTGATAAGAACTAAATCAATGGGTCACATAGTCTCCAAAATACAGGTCTCACAGCTCGACCTGAGCGAGTTCGCACTGTTTCGTTTATGTCAATGTCCTTGTTTTTGTCAGTTCACTCAGTAGCTGTTCGCTTTTCACTCGGCGCTGGCTGCTGTTTCAACTCGTGTGTCGCAGTAGTTGTGGCCAGTCTAGATTTGCCCTGGTCTTTGATGGTCTGGCTGTGCTTCACATGTTGACGTGCGACTGGCTCATCTGGTGGATTTTCGCAGGTCTTGCGGAGATGTACGCGATTGCAACGGTATATGCCAGATGGGCTCTAAACCACATATGAACGCTCGCCAAGCTGGCGAGAAACAATGACTTTCTCCCAACTCTTCTTTCCTTGTACGAGGGGTTGCATTCGCACGTCGTCGCGCTCATGAAGTGTGGAAAGATCTTTAGCTGACTTATTGTAATTGTCAGCTTGCAGCTGAACGCGCTGCTTCATGCGTTCATGCTCATACACAACTCTGGGTTCAAGTAGTCTCGCTGTCGTCGGCAGAAGTGTACGAGTGCGACGATTCATGAGGCACTGAGCGGGACTTGTGCTCAGCCCTTGAAGGTTAAACCACCTTGGACTGCGAGCTCATCCCTATAGGGAGGTTGCACGAAAGGTCACTGGGTCATAGGGCTCGACGCACGGAGTCGCTAAATCCAACTGGAAGACATCCCGGTATATGTTATTAATGCTAGAAACGTGTACTTTCATACCTGAAAAAAATTATAGGAGTCGGGGTAAGTGTGAGAGACATGTACCCAACTTTAGAATTCCAAACGTGAAACGAAATGAAGGTATAGAGAAGCGAGAACTGAAGGGACTACAGCAGCTAAAGTACTTGGTAAACATAGAAAATATTGGGAATTATCGCGTTTGCTCACTGCATTTCATCAAGTAAGGTATTATTTGTGTTTTTTCTTGATTCCTTTGGTATCTAAAAATTCTCAGAAGTGATAAATCTGGCTGTAAATTTTTCTTCAGATGCGTTTTCATTTTGTATGTAAAAACCCACGAGAACCATGGGCGATTTAAAAAAAATTACAGCCAGATTTATCACTTCTGAAACTTTTTAGATGCCAAAGGAATCAAGAAAAAACACAAATAATGCCTTACCGTTGATGAAATGCAGTGAGCAAACGGCCAATGTTCGCCAAGCACTCTGGCTGTTGTTGTCCCTTAAGCTCTTGTCTTCTATCTACCGTCATTTCTCCTCACTTTTGGAATTCTGAAGTATGCTAAATGTCTCACACGCTTATCCCGATTTTCATAATTATTTACAGCGGAAAAATTGACAATTTCAGCGGGTTTTAACGGGCCCGCTACGCTGGAAACAATGGTAAGTGCCTACCTGCAGTTCATCGCGTGTAATCCATTTGGAGTAGCGTAGCAACAGTACGGGTCATGGGTCGTGACCCGACTGCCGTGAAACCTCCCTCTAGCTGTAATAAGGCGTGAGCTGCTCTGGTAGCCTATCTCGTTCACTAGGCCAACCACTGATGATGACACGTTTCAGCATCTGTAGTGTGTCTTCTTTCGCTGTTTCATCGCGAATTTGCTCGAGACACTCATCTCGAATTGGCAAGTGTGATACCATGTTGACCTCCTCGAATGCTTGCTCTCTGCTCGAAGTACTGCTAACTGCACGCGACAGTGTATCCGCAAGGTACATGAGCTTCCCCTGACAGTAGCAGATGTCGAAATCATAACTGTAGGTGAAGTAGCATTCCTTGAAGATGCTCGGTGCTTTCACTAGTGGCTTCTTTACTATCATTTCCAGTGGCTTGTGATCGCTGATCACGCTGGTGAAACGACCAAATTTATACTGATGGAAACGCTCCATTGCAAATACCACGGCGAGCATCTCCTTCTCAATCGAGGCATTTCACGATTCGGTGTCAGCTATTGCTTTGCTCGCATACGCGATGGGACGTCCCTTTTGGAGCAAGGCTGCCCTCAGTCCCTTGTTGCTTGCGTCACACTGAATCGTCAGCTTCTCCTTGGGATTGTAGTACGCTAAGATCGGTGCTTCCGATACCATCTGTCTGATCTTGGACATCACTTTGTCCTGCTCAGCAGACCACTCTCATTCTATGTCTGGTCTCGTCAGCTGTCTGATGGACTCAAGGGTATCAGACAGGCTGGGTTGAAAACGGCTCAGGTAATTGACAAATCCAACTAGCCTCTGCACACCCTGTACATCTGAGGGTGCTGACATAGTGACGACATCTGCAACCGTTTTGGGGTCGGTTTGCAGTCCTGTGCCAGTGATCGCATGTCCTAAAAAGGGTATCTCAGTTGCTCTGAAGACACACTTGTTAAGTTTGATGTGTTGCTGTACACATCGCTGAAGCAACTGCTTGAGCTTCGAGCCATGGTCAATGACCACGTCTTCCATTGCCTCGCACTTACCATAGATGAGGATGTCGTCTGCAACACAGATCACTCAAGGTAGCCCTTCAAGCGCTAGATGTAATCTTCGTTGGCGCCACCAGTAACACCCGAAGGTTGTGTTGAACGTCGTCAGATTGCA
Organism: Leucoraja erinaceus; assembly: GCF_028641065.1. Taxonomy (NCBI): domain Eukaryota; kingdom Metazoa; phylum Chordata; class Chondrichthyes; order Rajiformes; family Rajidae; genus Leucoraja; species Leucoraja erinaceus. Next base: position 68,576,071 of record NC_073382.1, read on the forward strand.
CGATTCATCGTCATGTTTCACCTGCCAAAAAGCTGAGCTCATGCCTAGCTCACTGAAGATCTTCGCCTGGTCGAGATCTGGCAAGATGTCCTCAATAACTGGGAGTAGATAGTCTTCTCCCTTCAGCGCTTTGTTTAGCGGTCGTGGATCGATGCACACCATTCTTTTTCTACGTGACCACGAGCTGGCTGACCCAACTTGTCGGCTCGTGAACTGGTGCGATCACGGGACGCTCTACCATGCGCTCTAGCTCCGTTTTCACCCTCTGCTTTATTGCATGAGGTAAACGTCTTGGCCAAGACTGTGGGTTACACTTCCTCGTCAATCGCAGGTTGCTTCACCAGGCAGCTCTCCTAGTTTACCGTCGAACACCTCTGCATAGCAATCTTCAGTCTTACCCGCTTTCTCTTCTACAACCGTCGTCGTGTGTACACGGTGAAAGCTGCCATGTACAGTGATCAAATTCATTCACTGACTAGCTTTGCTTCCTAGCAGTGGTGCGAAGCCATCACTGACCACAATGAACTCCACAGAATATTTGCGGTTTGTCTTGGGGTTGAACAGCTTAAACCGGCAAACTCCTTCCGCATCCATTGTAGTCTTATTCCACATCATGAGCTTCTTTTGACATGGGGCTAGTGTGGTCTAAGCCGTGTAAATATCTGCATGGCAAGATGTTCATGCTCGTTCCGCTGTCCATTTGGAAGTCGACCTGCCTCCCATTGACAAGCATCGATGCACGACATCATCTCTCAGCCGCACCGTGTTAATTGTGAGCGTGATACTATCAATGTTCTCAATGCTCGTGTCACTTCCGGCCTGGTTGTCCACTTTATGTACTTTCTTCTTTCTGCACACTTTGGCAAAGTGGTTGCGACAGCTGCATGCCCCACACGTCTGTCCGTAGGCTGGACATTGCTGTTTGTCCATTGCATGCTCTTTGCCACAATACTTGCATGCTTTTGCTTCTTGATTGTGCTTGCCTTGGCTTTTGTTAGGCTTAGCCCACTTGCTTTGCTTGTGTGGGTGTTGCACAGCCCGCGCCTCTCTTGCCGCTCTGCTGTCTGATTTTGTGGACTGCAGCAGCAGACCTGCTACTTCCAGTGAAAGCTTGGAGATGTGTCAGCAGTCTCGGCACTCTTGCAGATGTCGATACATCCGTTGAGAGTGAGCTTCCTTTCCTGCAGCAAACGTCTCCTTGTCTACGAGTCGCTAATGCCCAACACGATCTTGTCACGGAGCAAGCTGTCATCATGCACTGGCAGAAATTACAGGTCGTCGCTAGTGTTCTCAGGCTCGCGAGGAATGATTCAAAGTTCTCACCTGCTTCTTGCTGTCTCTTGTTAAAGAGGTATCGCTCTTACGTCTCATTCTTCTCGCCAATGGCGTAGCTCTCGAATGCGCGAATGATATTGGCCAGTTCTTGGCTCTCCTCGTTGTTGGCGACCACAAAACTGTGGTAAATCTCCAGTCCTGACGGGCCAATTGTATGGAGAAACAATGCCGTCTGGTATGCTGGTGTTTGCCTGTCTAGCTGTGCCACCACGCTGTTGTTTGCCCACATCCAACGCCATGTTTTCCAACCCTCAATCATTCAGCGGTTGACGGTTAATGGGGTCGGTGGTCATATACCGCTGACGGGAGGCGGACCGGCAGCGTGCTGTGAAGCGCTAGCGGTGGCCGATTTCGTAGGCCGCTGGTCGCCCGTCTCCTCGTCCGCACTCAACTCGGCTTGCTGCTGAGCGGCCGTCTCTGCCCCATCCTTCGGGTAGCCATGTCTTTTTCCGGTACTTTTAATATTTTCCGTGCCGTAAATGCTGCTCAATCAACAATCCTACGCCGCTTGACAGTTTCACAAGTCCTTAGCAGCTAACTGTTCCAGCCGGGAGCTTCAGGTTGTGGCAGAAAAATGATTCTTTTGGCAAACTCCAAGTGGGCTGTCATGTGCCTTTTACTGAGGAGTAGCTTCCATCTGACCACTCTTCCGTAAAGGCCGGATTGGTGGAGTGCTGCAGATATAGTTGGCCTTCTTGAAGGTTCTCCCATCTCCACAGAGGAAATCTGGAGCCCTGTCAGAGTGACCATCGGGTTCTTGGTCACCTTCCTGAGCAAGGCCCCCCTCCCCTGATTGCTCAGTTTGGCCGAGTGGCCAGCACTATGAAGAGTCCTGGTGGTTCCAAAGTTCTTCCATTTAAGCAAGATTCTCTGGTCTGATGAAACCAAGATTGAACTCTTTGTCCTGAATGCCAAGCGTCACGTCTGGAGGAAACCAGGCACCGCTCATCACCTGGCCAATACCATACCTATGGTGAAGCATGGTGGTGGCAGAATCATGCTGTGGGGATGTTTTCAGTGGCAGGAACTGGGAGACTAGTCAGGATCGAGGGAAAGATGAACGGAGCAAAGTACAGAGGGATTTTTGATGAAAACCTGATCCAGAGCGTTCAGGACCTCAGACTGGGGTGAAGGTTCACCTTCCAAAAGGACAATGACCCTAAGCACACAGCCAAGACAACGCAGGAGTGGCTTCATGACAAATCTGTGAATGTCCTTCAGTGCCCCAGCTAGAGCCTGTATTTGAACCCAATCATACATACCTGGAGGGACCTGAAAATAGCTGTGCATCGAAGCTCCCCATCCAACCTGACAGAGCTTGAGAGGATCTGCAGAAAATGGGAGAAATTATCCAAATACAGGTGCGCCAAGCTTGTAGCGTTATACCCAAGAAGACTTGAGGCCAAAGGTGCCTCAACAAAGTACTGAATGAAGAGTCCGAATACTTATGTAAATGTGATATTTCAGTTATCTCTTTTTAATTACTTTGCAAAATTTTCTAAACACCTGTTTTCGCTTTTTTATTGTGTGTGGATTGATGATAAAAAATAAAAAAAAATCCATTTTGGAATAAGGCTGTAACGTAACAAAATGTGGAAAAAATGGAGGGGTCTGAATACTTTCTGAATGCACTGTAGGTATGTGCATGTGCGTGCTTTTGGGTTTGGACAGTTATTTGTGCAGAAATAAAATAATGAACAGATTTGATGATGGAACTATGAGCAGTGAATTAAGGGAGCATTTTAATATTGATGAGTGCAAGGAGATTTGACTTCTTCTGGTATCACAGCCAGTGTCTTTACTGTGGAGGATACTGCAATGCATATATCAAGATAAAAAATTGATTAAATTCAAAGGGCGGCAGTGGCGCAGCAGTAGAATTGCTGCCTTACAGCGTCAGAGACCCAAGTTTGATCCTGACTACGTGTGCTGTCTGTACTGAGTTTGTACATTCTCCCTGTGACTGCGTGAGTGTCCTCCGGGAGTTTCCTCCCACACTCCAAAGACGTACAGGTTTGTAGGTTAACTGGTTTTTGTTTTAAAAAAATTGTAAATTATCCCTAGTGTGGGACAGTGCTAATTTACGGGGCGATCGTTGGTCGATGCGGACTCAGTAGGTTGAGGAGCCTCTTTTCGCGCTGTATCTCTAAAGTAAAGTAAATAATGGAATAATTTGTAAATATCCCAATCTCCAAGGACAAAGTATTAGAGAAACTCACAGGCCAAAAGGCAAATAAAGCACTAGGACCCAAAGGTCTGCACTCAAGAATTTTAAAGGAAGTGGCATATTAGCTGAAACTTTAAAAAACAAATCACTAAATTTAGGGTGGGTACCAGAGGATTAGGAAACATCAAACATGACCAATATCTCTTTTTGGCAAGATGCAGATCCTTAATCAAAGATGAAATGACCAATCAATTAGAAAAGTTTAATCTACCGGGTAATCAAAACGTGTCAAAATTGTTTTAGACAAATTTGCTTGAGCTCTTGGAGATTGTAACTAGGAGAGTTAATAGAGGGGAACCGGTAGATGTGGTCTTCTTAGATTTCTAAAAGGCATTTGACAAAGTGCCATAAAACGGCCGATGCATAATTCAAGGGCCCAATTAGGGGAAGGTACACAGAAAATGGTGGAGAAACTCAGCGGGTGAGGCAGCATCTACAGTGGCTTGCAAAAGTTTTCATACCCCTTGAACTTTTTCACATTTTGTCACGTTACAACCACAAACGTAAATGTATTTTATTGGGATTTTATGTGATCCAAACAGTAGCCTGGAGATACCGTGCAAGTTGCATTAGGAGTTAAAATGAGCATGTAACAAAGGTAATGTTACGGTGGTTATGGGAGATTTCAACATGCAGGTAGACTGGGAAAATAAGGTTGGTGCTGGACCCCAAGAAAGGGAGTTTGTGGAGTGCCTCTGAGATGGATTCTTAGAGCAGCTTGTACTGGAGCCTACCAGGGAGAAGGCAATTCTGGATTTAGTGTTGTGTAATGAACCAGATTTGATAAGGGAACTCAAGGTAAAGGAACCATTAGGAGGTAGTGACCATAATATGATGTTTTAATCTGCAATTTGAGAGGGAGAAGTTAAAATCGGAAGTGCCAATATTGTAGTTGAATAAAGGAGACTATGGAGGCATGAGGGAGGAGCTGGCCAAAGTTGACTGGAAAGGGACCCTAGCAGGGATGACGGTGGGTGGAACAGCAATGGCGGGTATTTCTGGGAAAAATCCAGAAGATGCAGGTTAATTTCATTCCAAAGAGGAAGAAATATTCTAAGGGGAGAAAGAGGCGACCGTGGCTGACAAGGGAAGTCAAGGACAGTATATAAAAATAAAAGAGAAGACGTATAACATAGCAAAGATGAGCGGGAAGCCAGAGGATTGGGAAACTTTTATCGATCAACAGAAGGTAACTAAAAAGGCAATACAGGGAGAAAAGATGAAGTACGTTGATAAACTAGCCAAGAATATAAAGGAGGATAGTAAAAGCTTCTTTAGGTATGTGACGAGGAAAAAAATAGTTAAGACAAACGTGGGTCCCTTGAAGAGAGAAACAGGTGAATTTACTATGGGGACCAAGGAAATGGCAGACAAGGTGAACACTAAGACACAATCTCCCAGATGTACTAGGGGACAGAGGATCTAGGGTGATGGAGGAACTGAAGGAAATTCACATGTCAGGAAATGGTGTTGGGTAGACCGACGTGACTGAAGGCTGATAAATCCCCAGGGCCTGATGGTCCGCATCCCAGGGTAATCAAGGAGCTGGCTCTAGAAATTGTGGACACGTTGGTGATCATTTTCCAATGTTCTGTAGATTCTGGATCAGTTCCTGTGGATTAGAGGATAGCTAATGTTATCCTACTTTTCAAGAAAGAGAGAAAGCAGAGAATTATAGACCTGTTAGCCTGACATCGGTGGTGGAGAACGTGCTGGAGTTCCTCATCAAAGATGTAATAGCGGCGCATTAGGATAGCAGTAACATGATCAGTCCAAGACAACATGGATTAATTCAGGGGAAATCATGCTTGACAAATCTTCTGGAATTTGTTGAGGTTGTAACAAGTAAAATGGACACTGGAGAGCCAGTGTATGTAGTGTACCTGGACTTTCAGAAAGCCTTTGGTAAGGTCCCACAGGAGATTAGAGGGCAAAATTAGAGCACATGATATTGGGGGGTAGGGTATTGACATGGATAAAAAATTGGTTGGCAGACAGGAAACAAAGAGTAGGGATTAACGGGTCCCTTTCAGAATGGCAGGCAATGATTAGTGCGGTGCTGCAAGGCTCGATGCTGGGACCGCAGCTATTTACAATATACATTGAAGGAACTAAAAGTAGCATTAGCAAATTTGCAGATGACACAAAGCAGGGTGGCAGGATGAACTGTGAAGAGGATGCTATGAGGATGCAATGACTTGGAGAGGTTGGGTGAGGGAGCAGATGCAGTATAATGTGGATAAATGTGAGGTTAACCACTTTGGTGGCAAGAACGGGAAGGCAGATTACTATCTGGATGGTGTCAGGTTAGGAAAACAATACGAAAAAAAAGGGGAAGTGCAACAAGACCTGGGTGTACTTTTACATCAGTCACTGAAAGTAGGCATGCAGTGAAAGGCAGGCAGTGAAAAAGGCAGTGAAAAAAGCTAATGGCATGTTGGCCTTCATAACGAGAGAAGTTGAGCATAGGAGCAAAGAGGTCCTTCTGCAGTTGTACATGGTCCTGGAGATACCACAGAATTGTGTGCATTTTGTGTCTAATTTGAGGACATTCTTGCTATTGAGGGAGTGCAGCGTAGGTTCACGAGGTTAATTCTCAGGTTGGCGGGACTGTCATAAGATGAAAGAATGGAGCGACTGGGCCTGTATTCAATGGAATTTAGAAGGATGTGGGGATCTTATGGAAACATAAAATTATTAAGGGATTGGACACGCTAGGTGCAGGTAACATGTTCCCGATGTTGGGGGAGTCCAGAACCAGGGCCCATAGTTTAAAAATAAGAGGTAGGCCATTTAGAACTAAGTGAGGAAGAACTTTTTCACACAGAGTTGTGAATTTGTGGAACTCTCTGCCTCAGAAAGCAGTGGAGGCCGATTATGAAATGAGTGGAGGTAGATTATGAAAGAAAACTGGCAGGGAACATAAAAACTGACTACAAAAGTTTTTATAGATGTGTGAAAAGAAAGAGATTTGTTAAAACAAATGTAGGTCCCTTGCAGTCAGAAACAGGTGAGTTGATCATGGGGAACAATGATATGGCGGACCAGTTGAATAACTACTTTGGTTCCGTCTTCGCTAAGGAAGACATAAATAATCTGCCGGAAATAGCAGGGGACCGCGGGTCAAAGGAGTTGGAGGAATTGAGTGAAATCCAGGTTAGTCGGGAAGTGGTGTTGGGTAAATTGAATGGATTAAAGGCCGATAAGTCCCCAGGGCCAGATAGGCTGCATCCCAGAGTACTTAAGGAAGTAGCTCCAGAAATAGTGGATGCATTAGTAATAATCTTTCAAAACTCTTTAGATTGTGGAGTAGTTCCTGAGGATTGGCGGGTAGCAAACGTAACCCCACTTTTTAAGAAGGGTGGGAAGAGAGAAAACGGGGAAATACAGACCAGTTAGTCTAACATCGGTAGTGGGGAAACTGCTAGTCAGTTATTAAAGATGGGATAGCAGCACATTTGGAAAGTGGTGAAATCATTGGACAAAGTCAGCATGGATTTACGAAAGGTAAATCATGTCTGACGAATCTTATAGAATTTTTCGAGGATGTAACTAGTAGCGTGGATAGGGGAGAACCAGTGGATGTGGTGTATCTGGACTTCCAGAAGGCTTTCGACAAGGTCCCACATAAGAGATTAGTATACAAACTTAAACAACACGGCATTGGGGGTTCAGTATTGATGTAGATAGAGAACTGGCTGGCAAACAGGAAGCAAAGAGTAGGAGTAAACGGGTCCTTTTTACAATGGCGGGCAGTGATTAGTGGGGTACCACAAGGCTCAGTGCTGGGACCCCAGCTATTTACAATATATATTAATGACCTGGATGAGGGAATTGAAGGCAATATCTCCAAGTTTGCGGATGACACTAAGCTGGGGGGCAGTGTTAGCTGTGAGGAGGATGCTAAGAGACTGCAAGGTGACTTGGATAGGCTGGGTGAATGGGCAAATGTTTGGCAGATGCAGTATAATGTGGATAAATGTGAGGTTATCCATTTTGGTGGCAAAAACAGGAGAGCAGACTATTATCTAAATGGTGGCCGATTAGGAAAAGGGGAGATGCAGCGAGACCTGGGTGTCATGGTACACCAGTCATTGAAAGTAGGCATGCAGGTGCAGCAGGCAGTGAAGAAAGTGAATGGTATGTTAGCTTTCATAGCAAAAGGATTTGAGTATAGGAGCAGGGAGGTTCTACTGCAGTTGTACAGGGTCTTGGTGAGACCACACCTGGAGTATTGCGTACAGTAATGGTCTCCAAATCTGAGGAAGGACATTATTGCCATAGAGGGAATGCAGAGAAGGTTCACCAGACTGATTCCTGGGATGTCAGGACTGTCTTATGAAGAAAGACTGGATAGACTTGGTTTATATTCTCTAGAATTTAGGAGATTGAGAGGAGATCTTATAGAATCTTACAAAATTCTTAAGGGGTTGGACAGGCTAGATGCAGGAAGATTGTTCCCGATGTTGGGGAAGTCCAGGACAAGGGGTCACAGCTTAAGGATAAGGGGGAAATCCTTTAAAACCGAGATGAGAAAAACTTTTTTCACACAGAGAGTGGTGAATCTCTGGAACTCTCTGCCACAGAGGGTAGTTGAGGCCAGTTCATTGGCTATATTTAAGAGTGAGTTAGATGTGGCCCTTGTGGCTAAAGGGATCAGAGGGTATGGAGAGAAGGCAGGTACGGGATACTGAGTTGGATGATCGGCCATGATCATATTGAATGGCGGTGCAGGCTCGAAGGGCTGAATGGTCTACTCCTGCACATAATTTCTATGTTTCTATTCAAGAGAGTTCGACTTAGAACTAGTGGAATCATGGAGTATGGGGAGAAGGCAGGAACAGGGTTGTGAATGTGGATGATCAGCCATGGTGGTTGGTGCTGGCTCGAAGGACTGAATGGCCTACTCCTGCACCAATTGTCTATGTAAACTGTGAATGTAGATGGATAGGGAAGGGGAGGGGGGAAAAATAGGTGCCAGTCCAAGTGGGGCACAGATGAAAATGGAGGGGGAGCTTTGTGGTTACCTAAAATAGGAGAATTCAATGCGGTCGGTCGAGGAGGGGGACATCAGTTGGCAGGGCGAGCCGGTCCAGGGCGACAGAGGCCCTGCAGTAACCAGGGGCTTACCTGGATTGGGAGCACTCCAGTACATCCAGCATAAGGACTGGACTATGGAATATGGTGATGGGTGCTAGAATATCACTGTGCAGTGCATGCGTGAGAAAGAACCATTGATGTAAGTAGCCAATAGATTTTTGAATAAGGAGGGAAAGTGGATATATCAGGAATTTAAATTGAGGTAAATCCACCATTGAATGAGGAAACAAATGCAAGGAACTAAAGCTCTTTTTGCTCCAATCTCCAGAACACAACACTGCCAGGCTAGTGTGCTGATGCAGGCAAGGTTAATATTATTTTAAAGTATTTTCAGACAATATTTATAAACATGATTTTTAAATCAAGGGAGAAACTTGCATTTGAGACATCTTAACAAAGAGATAATTTATTTTGATCAAAAATACAATCGGAACATTAACGGGCTTCTACACAACAGTTTATAGTGCATTTAACAACAAGGCAATTTTCAAGATTGCTTGTTAACACTGGTCACATTTTAAGGATTAATTTTTCTTAAAGCAATTGTTTTTTCCTAAAAGAAGGTGAGCAAATACAATTTTGTATAAAAAAAGATGCAAGCTTATCAGTCAGTTTCAAATCAAAATTAAAGATAACATGTATTTTTACTAAGGGGCTAGTAATATGTATGTACATTTAATAAAAGGCACTGAGAAACAGACCTTCATTACATACATAAATCTCACTGCAATTTTATTTTAAATGCATCAATAATTTATATTAACAATCATTGCAGATTCACAGGAAAATTACAATGTTTTTAATTATAAACAGTTATCCAATTAATTAAAACAAAATTGCAGGGTGGCAGGAGAAACTGTTTTAGAAGCATAATATTGAAGGTTTCAAACAATAAAACTTTTTGAGGAAAGAAAAGTAATTTAGATTGGATGGGATTCCTCAAGCAATGCCGCATTGTACTGTGTATAGATCACTATAGCATTTACTATGGAATACTACCAACATACCAAGGATAGGTGCGTGTTGGTGTAGCATCCATAAAAAAACCCACAATTGGTTAAACATTGTTACAATGACATTTAAATGGAATCAACTGCTGAACAGGAAAATTGATCCAGAATCGAATGTAAAAGCCAGTACATTACAGTGGCTCGACATGTCATCTCCTGGCTTTTCTTGAGCTTGCCGAACTTTTAAACGGATCATATTCATCCTGGGAACAAATATATGGTATAGATACAATCAGTTACTCTGTTTGTACATTCAGAAATTGAGATCAACTAACATCCGTAAGATTGTAATATTCTGTATTTAAAAATGTATTAAATATTTTTTATTTTAAACAGACAGTTTAAACACTTGTGTACATGAATGGCGCATTGCCAGAATCAAAGGCGCATAAGGTGCAACATCACTGTGGAAAAGGTGAATGTACTTCAAAATAATTAAAGCAGTCAGTGTGGAAAAGCTAAATGTATTGACATATTAACATCTGTTTTCATCAAGACTGCTGTTTCAGTTAACTCAGTTTATTCACAGCGCGTTAACTGCAGGTGCAAATTTAAAACACAGCCAAAATCTTGTTTAAGCTTATTAAACAGTATTTTATAACCATGTTGATTAGTTCTAACAATGTCTGTCTGTCACTAAAACTCTCATCATGTTTGGATGTCTGTCTGTGAGTGAGTGAGATCCTGAAATTACGCCAAAATGGTACACGATAGCGCTACAATTTTTGCACCACCATACTGACAATTGTCCTGTGGTGTGTTTAAAAAAAATGTTTAAGATTGATGTTATATTTTACAAGTTATTCACATTTTCAACTTTACAAAATCCAGTTTGAGAAAGAATGACTTGAACACTGCAGTGGCAGTTGCTGGCAGTTACAGCTATGACGTCACAATGGGATCTAATTTACATAAACTGCCCGTGAACAGCGTTCTACCCGATAATGACATCACAATGGGATCTCATTTACATAATGTGCCCATCAAGTGTTCCACCCAGTGCAATGGGAGATTTGTTACATTGTTGGAAGGAGAGGGAGGGAGTGGGGGAGGGAAGGAGAAATGTTATTTAAACATTGTGTTTAGTGGGGGAGTGCAACGGGGAGAGGTGAGGAGTGGGAGAGGGGGAGGAGAGAGAGAAAAGGGAGGGTGAAGAGGAGGGGGAACGATTGTTGGGGATGAGGGCAAATGAGCTGCCCTTGCAGTTGCGTTGTGTGTGTGTGGACATTGCATATACACACACACATTGGGGGAAATATATATATATATAACACCCATACATATATATAATAATATAATTACATTTAGTATAATAATATACATACACACACACACACATCATATATATATATATATATATGATGGAGCAAAGGATCCTGATAGGCAACGTTTACGGGCACGAAACTCTTCTTCAATTGTCTATGTGCTCTTCCAAGTTCACTCAGATTTAGTTATGCTTTACAAGTTATCCCGCTGAGTTTCTCCAGCATTTGGCAGGTACAGTGTCACAATGGGATATATTTGCAACAATATATATATATAGGGAGGCTGAAACAGGAGGGTGTGTGTGGCAGTGTGTGTGTGTGTGTGTGTGTGTGTGTGTGTGTGTGTGTGTGTGTGTGGAGCAAAGGAGATGTGTGTGTGTGTGTGTGTGTGTGTGTGTGTGTGTGTGTGTGTGTGTGTATATATATATATATATATATACACACACACACACACACACACATATATATATATCTATATATAAAACTCAAATCCGTCCGCCTGCAGTACGGATCCCTTCCTGCCTTTTGATTCGTTGACGGCTGCTCCTTCCTATCAGCTTCCAACACACTTCGAAACAAAGTTGCAAGACAGGAACACTGAACTTTTCACTGCTGCAGCAGGCAGGGGAGGTGCAATTGAGGGAGGCAGGGGAGTGCTGGAAACTTACATTTGGCAACGGCTTCAGTTCCATTGGAGGAGACGGGTGCATGGTGGAATATTGGGTTGGGGGAATCACACCATTGGGGGAGCAGACCCAACGGGTCTGCACTTGGTCTAGTATATATATAAAACTCTCATCTTGTTTGTGATTCTGTCTGCATGCTTGTCTGCCTGCCCATAGCACTACAATTCTTTGACCACCTTACGATTGTCATGTGGTGTGTTTTATCAAAGTTTCGTTTAGATTGATGTTATATTTTACAAGTTATTCACATTTAAAAAAAAAAAAACTTTCCACTGTAAAAAATCCAATTCCAACTTGCTGCCCCTGCACGTTACAAAGACAGGACACTGTCATTTGAAACATTGTAACGGGCAGGGGCAGGGCAAGGGAATTTTTTTTTTAAGTTTAAAAGAGGGAAGGTGAAGAGGAGGGGCAGGAGTGCTGGAGATGTGGGGAAATGAGCCTCACCCCGGCCAATTGAGGGCTACAGGCGAGTGGTGGAATATTGCGTTGGAGGAATGGGTTGCGTTGGGGGACCAGGCCTCCCGTGCGACAGGCCACTTGGCCTAGTAATATATCAATTTAAGAGACATCTTGGCAATTAATTGAATATATTTGTCTGAATCTCTTCTTTATATGGTTTGAAACAAAAAAATCCTTGATATGATACTATGTACATTTATAATCACATTTTAAGATAGTAAGCACATTTCCCACTGGAGCAAGGAAATTAGCCGGAACGTGAGAGGAAATATTAGAATTAATGACAAAAACCTGACCAATGGTTTTAAAGAGAAATCTTATTGCCAGAAAATGACTTGCTTTTATATTTGTCTTTTACATTTGATAATGTCGCAAGAGAAGACGACCTGAAGAAAGTGCTTCACCACGGCCTAACATGAGCCTCAACAACAACCGTGTGAACCAGTGAAGAAGGGCATGCTGGTGCCAGAAAATCTGTTTTCAACCTGTATATCAAGGCCCCACGATCTAGAACAATAAATGACAAGCTGTATGTTTTTTTTAAATATGTTGAGAGATTGGTGACAACAACAGAAAATGTCCCAAATGTTGTCTACATAATTCCCCCAACTTGTCTTCGGGTGAAGAGGCGAGGGGGGGGGTGGAAGAAATTTTCCCTTTTTGACATCAATGCCGTTTTTTTGCAATCCTACGGAGAATGCATAATTTACACCAGAGCTTTTTTCTCTCCTGTTTGGTTCCATAAATGTTCGTATGTTCAGAATAATTTGGTAGCTTGAAAGTGAACAGGCAAACACAACCAGGCAACAACAGATGCTCTGTTATTTTTAGAAGAACTTGCATATTAATTCAGAATTATTTGGTGCATCTGGCATGTCCACATCAAGGCATTTATCAGAATTTGTTCTTGAGAAGGTTTGAGGGTGTTGCCAACAACACTTTGTATTTCACAGCCAGCGATTGATTTACTTAACATCTTTGCCTTTCAGATGGGGATAAAAAGCTTTGATACAGGAAGATCTAGAGCAGTAAAGAAGTTGAATTGCAATTAATCTGACCAGGGTAAAAGGGAAACTCTTGAATATTAGCACAGAACCTCATATCCACCTGATTAAGCAACCAGAACTCAGTTCCAGGCTTCATTTAAAAGGCAGATAATGTAACAACACAAAAGTGAGTGTGCTTTCAAAGTCATTCACTCGACTGAAAAAAAGGACTCGTTGTCTGTCACTCATGACCACTTGAGATAAAATAAATTGCAATGGTTAAAAGTGCTTCTGCAGCATCCTGCAAGGAGGCTTTTCAGCTTAATAATAATAATTGGAACCACGCGGGTAGGAGCAATCGATACAAATTTGCATTTATACGTCAATGAAATAAAACTATTCAATAAATTTCAACGTGCTTTCAATAAATTTTAATATTAAACCACATAAGCAACTACTAAAGAAGTAGGTTTAAAAAATATGAAATTCGAGGAAAACTACGAGTTTGAAAATTTGAATTAACAATAGTAAATGCTGGAAACAGCAGGTCAGGCAGCATTGATGGACAGAGAGAAAATTAACATTTTAACTTGAAAGCGCAGCAGGTCAGGCAGCATAAATGGGCAGATAAAAAGTTAACATTTTTGCTTGAACACTTCATTGCCCACTCAGTGTCTTGCAGCACAGAAACAGGTCCTTAAGCACAATGAGTATGCCCCAACCATCATCTACTACTAATCCAATTTGGTTCTCTCCATATTTCCATTAACTCCCTCAGATTCTACCATGCATCTGCATCCTGGGGCCAATTAACTTACAAAAACGAGTCTTTGGGATGCGGGAGGAAATCAGAGCACTCACAGTGAGAATGTACAAACTTCATACGAGAGATGCTGCCTGCCCCGCTGAGTTCCTCCAGCATATTGTGTCTATCTTCATATTGACGGTACCCAGGATTGAACCTGGCTAACTGGAGTTGTAAGGTTGCAGTTCAATTAGCTTAGCCAGTCTGTTGTCCCCTCAGAATTGAAAAAGGGAAAATAAGTTAAAGTTTCAACAACTCCAGTTTCAAGTTGCTGTTAAGAGCTCACCAACAGACATTCGTCTGCCTGAAATGTGTGGGTTTCCCCATACAGCGAGATGTCCAAAAGGGAATGTTGTTGACAGGCCTATTCAGACTGTCGGAGAACATGCTGAGGATTGAACTGGAGCTTGGTGCAGCAATGCCAAGACTCTAGTGAGGGGGAGAGGACCAAAGCCTAGGGTTCTTCTGCTGCTGCTGCTGGACATGGAGGGGCACAGTCCACTGGGAATTCTCTTCAAATAGGGATATCACGAGTGGCAAAGGTACTTTGTATAAAGATACACATGAGCACTACTGAATATGAAACTGACCCATCTATAGGCACTGAGAACGTATGAAGAGTTTGTGAGCAGATTTTGTTTTGTATATTTTTAAAATTCTGAATAAAGTTTATTTTTTGGGGGGAAAAAAAAATCAGGGCAGGTTGGACCATACAAAGGAAATATTTACGATAGGGTTAAATGCTGAAGATAAAGCCAACCGGCGGATAAGATTAAGAGGTTGAGTAAGATAAGTTGGCGACAGAGAAGTCAAATCAAGGGAGATGCAAAGCTGTGAAATGCAGGTCAGGCCTGTTACAGAGGATTGAAATCCAGGGGAAAATTGAAAATGCCCATTTCCTCTCCCGCTTCTCAGCTTTACACCAGCTATTTGTCAAGACCCAAAGACCTTTATAAGATTTTGTTTATTTTTATCTTTAAGGACTATATAAAATTATTTGAATTCCTTTTCCATTGTAGTTTAATGCTATGATTAACTGAAATGTTTTTAATGTGTTCAAAGTTATTTGACAGCAGCAAGTTGCTAATGAGATATCAGAGCAGTTCAGGAACAAGATCTCTCAGTGACTTTGGAACGCAGGAGAACAGCCAACAATGCCCTGCCGCCCAGAACAACCAACCCAGTTAAGACAATTGCCTTTATTCGGGGGGGGGGGCGGGGGGGAACAAAGGCAATGAAAAATTCCACCACGGACCAGGTTTGGACAGGTGGAGGCAGCCCGGGATTGGCAGGTGCTGGTGGATGTGGACCAATGGCTTACTGTTTCATCAGAGATAGCCATCACCAACTTGAGGCCTTATCTTGTGCTCTGGTCGAACTCTCAGCGCATGGTGTATTTTGTGGAGCTCACAGTCCCTTGGGAGGATGCTGTGCAGGAAGCCTTCGAAAGAAAGAAACTGATATACAGAGCTTGCAGCAGATGCAGAACAGCGGGGCTGGAGAGCTAAGATCTGCCCGGTAGAAGTTGGATGTCGAGGATTCATGGCAACATCTACCTTAAGACTGATGAAGGACCTGGGGATCAGCGGACAAGCCCTACACCAGGCCATCAAAGAAACATCACAGGTGGCAGAGCGGAGTAGCCAGTGGCTCTGGCTGAAGACGAAATACCCCATTTGGTCTCCCAAATATCCGACTAGACAGATGCAGAGGGGGGTGGTTCTGGGACGCCAGAATGCACCGCTGAGCCTACTGGAGATGTGGATTCAATCAGCGAAACGTCGATGAAAGTAGGTGCCCACTTGATAACCCCAATGACGTGTCTGCCTAGCCTTCTCAACATCGGAGGAGCATAGGTGAGTGCAGAAGGCTCCCATCACCATCGGGAGTAAATTGATATTTGGCACTTTGGACTTTTAACATCTAATCCTGTGTATTTGTAAACAATCCAAATAAAGGAGTTTCCCTATAGTCACACAGAATATCCTCGGCAACTCTGGTACAAATCAGAATCCTGATTGGAAAAATTCAAACAGAGATTTCGGAATGGGGTGTCAAGGGTTATGGGGAGAAGGCAGGATTAGGAGGCAGAGATCAGCCATGATTGAATGGCGGAGTAGACTCGATGGGCCGAATGGCCTAATTCTACTCCTATATCGTAAAAGTGAACATGGGCATAGATTTGGGAAGAGGAATTTAAAGGATTTGGGATTAAAAAGGTTGAAATCAGTGGCTTGCAAGCGAGAGAGGACATTTGAGTGAAATCCTGGTTAGCCGGGAAGTGGTGTTGGGTAAATTGAATGGATTAAATGCCGATAAATCCCCAGGGCCAGATAGGCTGCATCCCAGAGTACTTAAGGAAGTAGCTCCAGAAATAGTAGATGCATTAGTAATAATCTTTCAAAACTCTTTAGATTCTGGAGTAGTTCCTGAAGATTGGTGGGTAGCAAACGTAACCCCACTTTTTAAGAAGGGAGGGAGAGAGAAAATGGGGAATTACAGACCAGTTAGTCTAACATCGGTAGTGGGGAAACTGCTAGAGTCAGTTATTAAAGATGGGATAGCAGCACATTGGGAAAGTGGTGAAATCATTGGGCAAAGTCAGCATGGATTTACGAAAGGTAAATCATGTCTGACGAATCTTATAGAATTTTTCGAGGATGTAACTAGTAGCGTGGATAGGGGAGAACCAGTGGATGTGGTGTATCTGAACTAGTAGCTTGACAAGGTCCCACATAAGAGATTAGTATACAAACTTAAAGCACAAGGCATGGGGGTTGTATTGGTGTATGGCTGGCAACTTCCAAAGAGTAGGAGTAAACGGGTCCTTTTCACAATGAGGCAACTAGTCCCCAAGGCTCAGTGCTAAGTATTCCCTGATCTGGATGAGGGAATTGAAGGCAATACTCCAGTTTTGCGGATTACACTAAGCTGGGGGGGGCAGTGTTAGCTGTGAGGAGGATGCTAGGAGACTGCAAGGTGACTTGGATAGGCTGGGTGAGTGGGCAAATGTTTGGCAGATGCAGTATAATGTGGATAAATGTGAGGTTATCCATTTTGGTGGCAAAAAACGGGAAAGCAGACTATTATCTAAATGGTGGCCGATTGGGAAAGGGGAGATGCAGCGAGACCTGGGTGTCATGGTACACCAGTCATTGAAGGTAGGCATGCAGGTGCAGCAGGCAGTAAAGAAAGCGAATGGTATGTTAGCTTTCATTGCAAAAGGATTTGAGTATAGGAGCAGGGAGGTTCTACTGCAGTTGTACAGGGTCTTGGTGAGACCACACCTGGAGTATTGCGTACAGTTTTGGTCTCCAAATCTGAGGAAGGACATTATTGCCATAGAGGGAGTGCAGAGACGGTTCACCAGACTGATTCCTGGGATGTCAGGACTGTCTTATGAAGAAAGACTGGATAGACTTGGTTTATACTCTCTAGAATTTAGGAGATTGAAAGGGGATCTTATAGAAATTTACCAAATTCTTAAGGGGTTGGACAGGCTAGATGCAGGAAGATTGTTCCCGATGTTAGGGAAGTCCAGGACAAGGGGTCACAGCTTAAGGATAAGGGGGAAATCCTTTAAAACCGAGATGAGAAGAACTTTTTTCACACAGAGAGTGGTGAGTCTCTGGAACTCTCTGCCACAGAGGGTAGTTGAGGCCAGTTCATTGGCTATATTTAAGAGGGAGTTAGATGTGGCCCTTGTGGCTAAGGGGATCAGGGGGTATGGAGAGAGGCAGGTACGGGATACTGAGTTGGATGATCAGCCATGATCATATTGAATGGTGGTGCAGGCTCGAAGGGCCGAATGGCCTACTCCTGCACCTAATTTCTATGTTTCTATGTTTCAACATTTTTGAGTTCTTGATTTCAAATTCTTGAAGGTAACGATTTCAAATTGGGTGGTGAAGGTTTAAAAACAGACATTAAAGAGACCATTAAATCTTCCTTTTCAGTGGAAAACAAAGAAGAAAAACAAAATTACCTCATCATCATCCTCTTCATCATCATAAAAACTCACTCCTTTAGAATCTCTGTTACTGAAAGATGCTGATGCACTGGAAGCCCTTTATGAATGAAATAACACAAATCAGCAACTGCAATTAGTTTTATAAATACTTGACATTCAGAAGAGGTTGTTTAGAAACCTAAAAATCATCAGGGCTTGTGTTATATTTTTTACAATTTTAACAATAAGGAACATGTAAAAAAAAACAAACTCTAAAAGCCTACTTGCATAGAAACATAAAAAATAGGTGGAGTAGGCCATTCGGCCCTTCGAGCCTGCACCACCATTCAATATGATCATGGCTGATCATCCAACTCAGTATCATGTACCTGCCTTCTCTCCATACCCTCTGATCCCTTTAGCCACAAGGGCCACATCTAACTCCCTCTTAAACATAGCCAATGAACTGACCTCAACTACCTTCTGTGGCAGAGAATTCCAGAGATTAACCACTCTGTGTGAAAAATGTTTTCCTCATCTCAGTCCTAAAAGATTTCCCCCTTATCCTTAAACTGTGACCCCTTGTTCTGGACTTCCCCAACAATGGGAACAATCTTCCTGCATCTAGCCTGTCCAACCCCTTAAGAATTTTGTAAGTTTCTATAAGATCGTCCCTCAATCTTCTAAATTCTAGCGAGTACAAGCCAATTCTATCCAGTCTTTCTTCATATGAAAGTCCTGCCATCCCAGGAATCAGTCTGGTGAACCTTCTCTGTACTGCCTCTATGGCAAGAATGTCTTTCCTCAGATTAGGAGACCAAAGCTGTACGCAATACTCCAGGTGTGGTCTCACCAAGACCCTGTACAACTGCAGTAGAACCTCCCTGCTCCTATACTCAAATCCTTTTGCTATGAATGCTAACATACCATTCGCTTTCTTCACTGCCTGCTGCACCTGCATGCCTACTTTCAATGACTGGTATACCATGACATCCAGGTCTCGTTGCATCTCCCCTTTTCCACCATTCAAATAACAGTCTACTTTCCTGTTTTTGCCACCAAAGTGGATAACCTCACATTTATCCACATTATACTGCATCTGTCATGCATTTGCCCACTCACCCAGCCTATCCAAGTCACCTTGCAGCCTCCTCGCATCCTCCACACAACTAACACTGCCCCCCAGTTTTGTGGATAAAACCTCATGCTGGCAATAATTATATACCACGCAGAGTTAACATTTTATTTTAAATTGGCTGCTTCTGGCTGTTTAAACACAAATTTGGTTAGCTTTCTTATTGTTTGACCCCTGCATTTACTGCATCTGTGCCAGTAGTTCTACTGTAAATGTCCTTGTGGCATTCCCTCAATATCTTGCAAGAAAATCCTGCTTCAGCACCCCTAAATGAAATGTCAGGAAGGTAGTAAAATGGAGATATGTAACATAACAATGTTTTCTATAATTTCCTCCCATGTCAGTATCTTTCAGAAAGACCATTGTTTCCTGCAGTTGAAACCTGGAGCAGATTCACAACCCATTACTCATAACATGCTCCTCAATGACAACAGGCTTGCAACATTTTATGAAAAAAAAGTAACACTCTTCTAGAATATATATGTGGAACGACAGATGGCAGAATTCAGCTTAATGGAAACACAGACATTTTACGGATGTCATCACACTATTTTTGGAAGATGCTAGTGAAAATTAGTCTTACAAAATGTCTCCTCACAACATACCTGCTCTACAACCAATTTCCTCCTCTGTTGGACCTGCCTTCCACCTTAGAAATTGGCATCTCATATACCGTCAATGGCCACATCAACCTAGGGAATAGCCCAACCTGCAAACACAACAACTTCAACTTGCCTGGAGGCCCTGACTTCTCTATCCTTTCTAACCCGTCAGTAACATCCTTTCTAAGTTGCTGAGCCTGTTCGGTCATCCAACTTCCTGTTATACCATCTACCCAAACTTTTAACTGGTTTCTCCATTATAGATTGAATTTCTTCTTCATCTATACAGAATCTTTTCTCTACTACCTTTCCTCTTGCCAAAGAAATACTCCGTGATTTATTAGGCTTGATCTTCAATCTAGCCCAATTAAGATTATCATTTAGCTTCTCCAACAACCTTTTTGTACAAGCTACTATTATGGTCACCAAGGCAATATCATCCATATAGGCCCCGATTGGAGGGAGGCACAGCCCGTCCTGCCGTCTCTCCCTGCCGACGACCCACCGTGATGCTCTAATCACTAGCTCCATCATCATTGGAAACACTAACGGGAAATAGTACTCCCTGCCATAGTGCCCATCTCTAGTCTCTGCCATGCTGTCGTAAAGTCTGCTGTACTAAAGCACATTTGCACATCTTGTAAATATGCTTTCAGTACATTTACTATCGACCCTGGAACTCTAAAGAAATCAAAAGCACTCCAAATAAGACTATGTGGCACAGATCCAAAAGCATTTGCCAGATCCAAAAACACTACATGCAAATCTCTTCTCTCGGCCTTGGCTGTCTGAATCAGGTGCTACATTACACTCATGTGTTCTAATTCATTAATACATTTTTCCTACAGAATGTGGTGACATTTCTTACACTCCAAGAAGTGATTGAATGGTTTATTATAAGGACATCAAAGGTTATGAGAAAGCAGGAGAATAGGATTGATGGGAAAAATTAAATCAGCCATGAACGAATTGCCTCACGACTGCACTCCTTGATTTTTTTGTTGAGTTGCGGGATTATTGAGTGTACAAACGGAACCCGTAGTCAGGATCAAGCCCGGGTCTCTGGTACTATAAGGCAGTAGCTCTACTGCTGCGCCACCATGCCGCCCTAACACATGGTCCAGGGTTTGATCCCGGGACCTCTCGCATATTAAGCTATTTTTCGCCCGAAGCGAGAATCATACATCTAGACCAAAGAGCCCAAGGCTCTGGATATCACAAGTTTAAAATCTTCCATGGACCATCACAATCAGCCAGTTGAAATAATAGTAATCATTTTTCCTCTTTGCATTTAAAAGATGTTCATTGATGTTTCAGGAATAGTGATTTCTTAATTAATACTGCTGAAATTGAGATTAGGACAAATAATTTAGTGTCTAGTCCTCCATCTGTGAGCAAATAAATTTTAAGATGACTTAAGATTACTAAAATTGACTAAACCATTAATGTTATTGATTCAATTCCTAAGGAAATAAGGTATTTTATTAATATGCAAAAACATTTATGCTATTTTTAATTACGGCTCAATTTGAAAGCCTTCTTTAAATGGCCTAATTTCATAAGCAAGCTAAATTCAATAAATATTTTAAAATAATCTTTAAAAATGATAGAAACTAGATTTAATCTCAAGACAACATGCTTATAAAATGTACTCGGCTAGTTTGAACAATTTCACCTGGTCTACAGAGATAAAACAAGCACAAATTTCTCCCTAGTGTTTTGGTTTCAGGTTTGTTGCTTACAATAATATTACAATAATTGTTCATAATATTTCACAAAAACTGGAAACAAAGAAAGTCCATTATAAATTAATAATGCTTTTCAATTATCTTAATTGTAATGCTTTTCAATTAACCTAATTGTTCTTAAATTATTATTTATCTCCTCAAAACAGAATGCAGCACACAATTACATTAAATATCCTTCCGGGGGAGCAATGACATACAATTTGCGCTGTGAATATGCACTGATAAACAGTTATTGGTTTTTTTAGATACCTATTTATTGGCATGCATGGTGACATAATTTTCATTTGCACTAAATAAATGCAAGAAGCATCAACATTCCTTCATTACTGCATATAAGTGTCATCATTTTAATATACCCAGAACACAGTTTAAATCCATTGTATCTCATATTTTACAGTGATATATATTTATCATTAAGAGTTACAGCCTCACAATGCTTTGTCGACATGCAAATCATACATACCTCTGATTTAGTTTTGAAGACCTGGATAAAGAAACATCGTCCATATCTGAATCATCACTGATTATAATCTGTAATGTGCAACAGTTAGCAAACATTTTAATTTTCTAAAAAATTCATACGTTTGTTTTATGTCTCTCAGCTGACTGGATACCACGCAACAAAAGTTTTTCATTGTACCTCAGTACACGTGCCAATAAACCAAACTAAACACATTACGAAATAGAGCTTCTGTCAAAATACTGCAACTTCTAAAACTTGATTTGAAGTTTAACTTGGATTGCAAAAATTATTTGCAGGACTTTATTTGCCTCAAGATTTGTACTATAAAATCTCAGTGTGGTGTAAAATACAATTTCAAAGTTGAATGTAGTTAATGTCGTCTTTGTAATGAATTGGATTGCAATTTTAGTTTATAAAGAAATGGGATACTCAAGAATCCTGTGGATAAATTAAAGTGCAATCATGACACATCATCAGAGGAAATTCTACAGCTGAGATAGATGTGATGCCCTGTGGAGAAGATATGTGTATCCTGTCATGTATGAAAAGACAGCACCTCTACACTGCTTTTTAGTTTGCTATGTCAGCTGAGAAAAGAATTATTCCTGTGAAGTTCCTCATAAACTCTTTATCTGAGATTGCTTTTTAGCATTTGTTCCCTCCACTCTCTATGCCCAATTGACCTTTACCTTCTTTGCACAAACTGTAACATCCAGGATCAGAAGCAGCTTCTTCCTGACAACCATCAAACTACAGAGTACGATGTTTAAATATCCGAAGTGAGAATTTCATTGTTCCGTTTCGGGATATATAACAATAAAACACTTGACTTCTCAGGTCCTTTCCCTTCCATTTGCCTCTCTCCCACTCTTCTGCCTTCGTCTATTGTGTTAAGCTCCTGTCCCACTTTCACGACCTAACTCACGACCTCTGCCGAGTTTGCCCTCGACTCATACTCGCAGCATGGTCACCACGAGCTTGTAGGTAGGTCGTAGGAGGTCGTGATGCTAGTCGTAGGTACTCATGGCATCAAGTAGGTCGTGGCGATTTTTCTAGCCTGATAAAAAATGTCCACGAGTAAAAAAAAGTCGGCATAGAAAAAATTGATACTTTTTACTCGTAGGTAGGTCGTAGTGATAGTCGAGGGGGATCGGAGGCAGTCGTAGGTAATAGGTCCGGGGTGGGTGAAAAAAAGGTCAGTAGAAAAAAAAGGTTATTTAAACAGCAGAACGACACCTGTGTCACTCCAAGGCATGTTCATTCATAGCTGGAGAGTTTTTTGGAGAGGAGACGTGTTTTAGAGATGGCACCAAAAAGGCAGCAGCACAGGGGAAATGGCACAACCCTAAAATAAACTGTCGGTTAAGGTCGTCAGAGGTCGCGGATTAGGTCGTGAAAGTGGGACAGGGGCTTTAGGAGTACTATCTTTAATCTTGAAACTCCTTATGGAATGCCAGGGAGATATACTGTGCAACTATGTACAAAACTATTACACTTGGCTGTCAAGCCCAGGTACTGCCTTCAAGCCACACCATGCAGAATGTAATCATAGATATAAATCGATCCAGAGAAAAGTGCAGCTTAATGGGTCTGTCCCACTTAGGTGATTTTTTAGGCGACTACAGGCGACTAGGCTGTTGCCACATGGTCGCCAGTGGTCGCCGGGGTGTTGCCTGAATTGTCGTGAGCAGTCTCCTCAGTCGCCAAAAGAGTTGTAGCGTCTTTCTGGTCGCTGCTGGATTTTCAACTTGTTGAAACATCTTCGGCCACAGTGGCGACCGTGGGTTTGATGCCAATGAGCGTAGCTTGATGTAGGTGCTGTCGTAGGTTGTCGCCAGGTTAACGTAGTTTGTCACTAGGATGTCGTAGGCTGGTGCCACGTGACGTAGGTTGTCGCCGGTGCTGACTTCAGTGAATTCCATTGTCTTATTCGCTAACAAGTCACCTAAAAAAAACACCTAAGTGGGATAGGCCCATTAGCCCAGTCACAGGTTTTTCCACGACCTGCTACGACTATGACAGCCGTCGGCAGTCGCTTAAAATCGCCTAAGTGGAACAGGCCCATTAATCTACTTGGACACCCAGATCAACCCCTCCCCTCCTTTAATATAATTAAATTGAACTTTACAGGCTCAAAAATCTCCTTACAGCTACGATGAGGCTCCTCCTACTTGTTCTGCCACTCATAAGGTCATGGCTGATCTTTTATATCCGTTCCAGTTTCCTGCACTAAACCCACATTAGCAGATTCCCTCTAATATTGCAAAACCCATCTGAATGAAATGAGTTCAGTGATTCTTCATAGCTCTTGGATAGAAAACTTCAAAGATTTATTGGCTGTCATTGTATTTTGAGATTGTGATCCTTGTTCTAAACTTTCCTGCCAGGGGAACATCATCTTAGCATGTACTCTGTCAAACCCTTTGTGGTTCAATGGAAGAATGAGAGCTGATCTCAAAGACCAACTCTGCTTAATTTCGCCTCATAGGTCAAATCCTATTCCTAGGAACAAATCTGGTGAGCCTTTAGTGGCCTCCCTCTATGGGCAACATATCCTTCATTCGGTATGGAAACCAGTCTTACACATAACATTCCAGGTGCAGCCTCATCAGGAACAATGAGGATGGCAATATTGCACTCAAATCCTTTTGCAATAAAGTCATCTGGGGAAGATGATTTCCGAGTCATGGAATGAATCAATGCTCACTACTTCTACCCATCTATCTAAAAAGGTCAATTTCAAATCTCAGTCACTTCTCCCACCACAAACCAGCCCAGAGTTCCACTGAGAGCATGCAATGCCAACTCCAATCCTTCCCACAGAGGACACATTTTATTCAAGATGGGAATTGGAGGATTGGAGGAGTAACTGATATCTCATCCAAATTAACATTTACAGGACAATATCAGACTCGGCTTAAGGAAGTATTTCGTAGCTCAATAGAATAAACCTCACATTTTCACCATTCCCTCTGCCCACTTTTGCCCTCCTTTTATTTTACCTTTGATTGTTCTCATGTATGGTATGATATTGTTTAATTGGAGCGCACACTACACTAGTTTTTTCCACTGTAACTCAGCACACTTGACAATAATAAACCAATACCAATAATCTGCTTCACCCTATTCCTTTCCTGGCTGGTTTCAGACGTTCCCCTGCAGCCATCCCTCAGATGGCTGCAGGGGAACTAGCTAGTATTGCTACTATTAGTATTTGGTCATGTCTCCCAGCTACAAAACACTAAGTTGTCTGTATGTTAAACAATACCAGATATTGAATGTTTAATAAAGGATTATTTGTCATACCTCTGTGGAAATGGTCGGTGCTGGTCGCTGGCTCGATGCTTTAAAAGCTGGTAAAGAAAAATTTGGTTATTGGTAATGTTCTTGCAAATCAGAAAGGTGGAAAATGTATTCTGGAACACCGATGTGTCAATAGGCAGTTCAAAAACCTATAATTATTAGCATTCCGAGTTTATTAAATCTCATAACTCAATTTGGTTCATTCTCGGGATATAGAATTAATTGGAATAAAAGCGAAATTATGCCAATAATGGAACAAAACCCGCATATACTCCAACAGTATCCTTTTAAAATTGCCTATGAAAAGTTTAAATACCTTAGAACCTATGTGACCAAGAAATATACTTCTTTATTCAAATCAAATATTCCTCCTTTACTTACTAAATGACACAGAAATATCCAATATTGGAAAACATTTCCCATCTCTTTAGTTGGTAAAATTAATGCTATAAAGATGATTTTTCTCCCACAATTATTATACTTATTCCAATCAATTCTGAAATATCTTCCAAAAAAATTATTCAAAAAAAATGGATTTAACTGTTATAAATTTTATTTGGGATTATAAGAACCACAGAATAAATAAAACACACCTATGTAAGTCCCAAGTTAATGTAAATACTAAAATTTTGGAAAAAACCAGCAGCCCCCACAATTAAAATGTGGATTACAAAAATGACTGAGACCTTGCATTTGAAAAAAATAAGATTTGGCTTAATTGACAAACCAGAATCATTTGTTAGAATTAATGAATCGGTTTAACACAAAATCAGGGTTTAAACCCGAGTTTGGGATTGGATGAATAGTTATACTCAACATCTCCTGGATCTATCTCCACAATCTTGTTATTTGTAATTTATTTTTTCGTCTTCTTTTTCTCTCTATTAGATTATAGTTCATTTTTATCTTTTTCTCTCTTTATCTTTATTCTTTAAAAAAAAATTTAAAACTGATGCTATGTAAGAAATCTGTAATTAAATTGTCACTTACTATTATTTGTATATATGCTTCTAATTTTAAAAAAAAATTTAAATAAAAAATAAAACCTATAATTATTTTTATAAAAACTAGAATGCATGTTAGAACTATATCCTGCTCAAAATTATTTTACTTAAAACAATAAACATTAGTACTGAAAAGTACTAATCTATAGTTGTCTGAATAACTCCATAGACAAAATCTGAGAACAATCAAAGCACTTCAGGCATAATGATTGGTGGTGGTGGTGCTCGTGGTGGGGTGGGAGGGAGCAAGAGCTGGATATTGCCCGTCAGGCAGATAAAACAGGAATTGTCACCCCACCACTGCGTAAAATAAATATTTACATAAATGATGCTGTAGAATCATATGTAAAGCACATGGTGACAGGGTTTTAGAAGAGCCCAGAGATGTGTCATATGTAAACATGGAATTCAAAGAACGAGACACATGACTAATTTTAAATTTACTTTCCTTCAGTCCACCACTGTGCAGAATAAAAACAGAATAATAAGAATGTCATACTTTCTACTCATGAAGATAATTGCATTGGGAATGCAATGGAAGTCAAAGGAAATCAAACAAACACATTACAATGCCCTCCAAAATGTTTGTGACAAAGATCCATCATTTATTTATTTGCCTCTGTACTCCACAATTTCAGATTTGTAATAGAAAAATCATATGTGGTTAAAGTGCACATTGTCAGATTTTAATAAAGGCCATTTTTATACATTTTGGTTTCACCATGTATAAATTATAGCTGTGTTGTTACAGTCCTCCCATTTCAGGGCACCATAATGTTTGGGACACAGCAATGTCATATAAATGAAAGTAGTCATGTTTAGTATTTTGTTGCATATCCTTTGCATGCAATGACTGCTTGAAGTCTGCGATTCATGGACATCATCAGTTGCTGGGTGTCTCCTCTGATGCTCTGCCAGGCCGGTATTGCAGTAATCTTTAGCTTGTCCTTGTCTTGGGGGCTAGTCCCCTTCAGTTTTCTCTTCGGATTATAAAAGGCATGCTCAATTGGGTTCAGATCGGGTGATTGACTTGGCCACCCAAGAATTTTTGGACCATTTTTTAGCTTTGAAAAACTCCTTTGTTACTTTAGCAGTATGTTTGGGATCATTGTCTTGCTGTAAAATGAACTGCCGGCCAATTAATTTTGAGCCATTTGTTTGAACTTGAGCAGATAGGATGTGTCTATACACTTCAGAATTCATTATGCTACTACCATCAGCAGTTGTATCATCAATGAAGATAAGTGGGGATAGTCCCCGAGGATTGGCGCACTGCGCATGTTGTTCCATTGTTTAAAAAGGGTTCTAAGAGTAAACCTAGCAATTATAGACCTGTTAGTTTGACTTCAGTGGTGGGCAAATTAATGGAAAAGATACTTAGAGATAATATATATAAGCATCTAGATAAACAGGGTCTGATTAGGAACAGTCAACATGGATTTGTGCCTGGAAGGTCATGTTTGACTAATCTTCTTGAATTTTTTGAAGAGGTTACTAGGGAAATTGACGAGGGTAAAGCAGTGGATGTTGTCTATATGGACTTTAGTAAGGCCTTTGACAAGGTTCCTCATGGAAGGTTGGTTAAGAAGGTTCAACTGTTGGGTATAAATGCAGGAATAGCAAGATGGATTCAACAGTGGCTGAATGGGAGAAGCCAGAGGGTAATGGTGGATGGCTGTTTATCGGGTTGGAGGCAGGTGACTAGTGGGGTGCCTCAGGGATCTGTGTTGGGTCCTTTGTTGTTTGTCATGTACATCAATGATCTGGATGAAGGTGTGGTAAATTGGATTAGTAAGTATGCAGATGATACCAAGATAGGGGGTGTTGTGGATAATGAAGAGGATTTCCAAAGTCTACAGAGCGATTTAGGCCATTTGGAAAAATGGGCTGAAAGATGGCAGATGGAGTTTAATGCTGATAAATGTGAGGTGCTACACCTTGGCAGGACAAATCAAAATAGGACGTACATGGTAAATGGTAGGGAATTGAAGAATACAGTTGAACAGAGGGATCTGGGTATAACCGTGCATAGTTCCTTGAAGGTGGAATCTCATATAGATAGGGTGGTAAAGAAAGCTTTTGGTATGCTAGCCTTTATAAATCAGAGCATTGAGTATAGAAGCTGGGATGTAATGTTAAAATTGTACAAGGCATTGGTGAGACCAAATCTGGAGTATGGTGTACAATTTTGGTCGCCAAATTATAGGAAGGATGTCAACAAAAAGAGAGAGAGTACAGAGGAGATTTACTAGAATGTTGCCTGGGTTTCAACAACTAAGTTACAGAGATAGGTTGAATAAGTTAGGTCTTTATTCTCTGGAGCGCAGAAGGTTAAGGGGGGACCTGATAGAGGTCTTTAAAATGATGAGAGGGATAGACAGAGTTGATGTGGACAAGCTTTTCCCTTTGAGAATAGGGAAGATTCAAACAAGAGGACATGACTTCAGAATTAAGGGACAGAAGTTTAGGGGCAATATGAGGGGGAACTTCTTTACTCAGAGAGTGGTAGCGGTGTGGAATGAGCTTCCAGTGGAAGTGGTGGAGGCAGGTTCATTGGTATCATTTAAAAATAAATTGGATAGGCATATGGATGAGAAGGGAATGGAGGGTTATGGTATGAGTGCAGGCAGGTGGGACTCAGGGGAAAAAAAATTTGTTCGGCACGGACTTGTAGGGCCGAGATGGCCTGTTTCCGTGCTGTAATTGTTATATGGTTATAAGTGAGCCAGTACCTTCAGCAGCCATACATGCCCAGGCCATAACACCCCCACCACAGTGTTTCACAGATGGGGTGGTATGCTTTGGATCTTGGGCAGTTCCTTCTCTGATCTACACTTTGCTCTTGTCATCACTCTGATATAAGTTCATCTTCGTCTTATCTGTCCACAAGACCGTTTCCCAGAACTGGGGTTGCTCTTTTAAATACTTCTTGGCAAACTGTAACCCGGCCATCCTATTTTTGCGACTAACCAGTGGTTTGCATCTTGCAGTGTAACCTCTGTATTTCTGTTCATGAAGTCTTCTGAGGACAGTGGTCATTGTCAAATCCACACCTGACTCCTGAAGACTGTTTCTGATCTGTTGGACAGGTGCTTAGGTTTTTTTCTTTATTATAGAGAGAAATTCTTCTGTCTTCAGCTGTGGAGGTCTTCCTTGGCCTGCTGGTCCCTTTGCAAATAGTAAGCTCACCAGTGCTCTCTTTTTTCTTAATGATGTTCCAAACAGTTGATTTTGGTAAGCCTAAGGTTTGGCTGATGTCTCTTAACAGTCTTATTCTTGTTTCTCACTCATAATGGCTTATTTGACTTTCATTGGCACAACTTTGGTCCTCATGTTGATAAACAGCAATAAAAGTTTCCAAAGGTGATGGAAAGACTGGGGGAAAGACTAGGTGCTGAGTGCTCTCTTATATCTGCATGAAGGAGGCACACACCTGAACAATTACAAACACTTGTGAAGCCATGTGTCCCAAATAATATGGTGTCCTGAAATGGGGAGACTAGGTATAAACACAGATGTAATTTCTACATGGTGAAACTAAAATGTATAAAAATCGCCTTTTTTTAAAATCTGACAATGTGCACTTTAACAACATGCAATTTTTTTTCTATTACCAATTTCAAATTGTGGACTACAGAGGCAAATAAATTAATGATGGGTCTTTGTCCCAAACATTATGGATGGCACTGTAGTTACTGTACAGTAAATAAAAGTATCATATTTGAAGTATCTACAGTGTCGAACATACTGATTGGCCTACCTTCCTGGATCGTTTTATTCTTTGTTTGTGTAACTACAGGAGCCTTGTATGCCCTGTTGCTGCCGCCCCTTGACTCTTTGTCAGTTTCCTTTCCACTGCTTCCTGGTGAGTAAAAGAAGAAAGCTTATCATCAAAATCAGAACAAATGCAGTTACCTCAGAGTAGGCCCAAATCATTTTACTATGAAAACAATTGTGAAATGATAGTAGGTAGTATTTGATTGAGTACTTTGCATTTCAAATTATGACTGAATATATACGTTGACAGTTAAGCATTCAGGTTATCGTTTTTTTTTACTGTGAACATTTCTGATTAGTTTGGAATGTAAATTATAATGAACTAACTTGTTAAAAATCACAACTGAAGGTTAGATTTCAAGGTAGGTGGGTAAAAGTGATGGGTGATCATGCTGGAAGGGAAAAGATTGCCAGCTGCTTGTCTGTTCCAAAGACCACTGTCTCTGAAGGATTTTCACTGCACTTTGCCAAAGGTGTGAAGAATAGTGTGCCGTCTCAATGGAAAATGACTCATAGTGCTCCGAAAGGGCTGAAAGAAATATGTTTATATAATCGTCTTCAAATAAAAAATAATTTATTGATTATAATGAACATTTTACAGTCACCAATAGCCTGTAATGAAGTACCCAGGTGCCTTGTTCATAATAGCTGGGTACATTAATCAGGCCAACCTCAAGCACATGCAGCTAAAATACTGTTAGCAGGTCTCCTACTCAACCAGAGGCCTCAACACCCTCAACCACTGCTACACAACCATCAACAAAGCATATCGCACCATTCCCAGACTGCACTTTGGTAAATCTAATCACCTCGCCATGCATCCACTTCCTGCCTTCATGCAAAAACTGAAGTATGAGGATTAGTACAGAAAATTGTGTTGTGCTGGACCGAGGAAAACACGATACCCTTCGTGACTGTTTTGAGTCGAGGATGGGTCCATATTCAAGGAATCTGTGGCTAACCTACATGAATATGCCGCTGCCATCAGAGCTTAGCAGCAAGTGTGTATCGGACCGTATACCAAAGAAGACAATATGTGTATTCCCCAACCAGCAATTATGGATGAATTGCGATGTCCACTCCCAGGTGTAATTCTGCAGCATTCATGTCAAATCCCTGTTGGGTTAGATACACGTACCACCAGGTTGAATAACAGCTTCTTCCTCACTGTTATCAATCTCTTGAACGGACCTCTCATAACCCTCGAATGTATTCCCTATCTCCCAATCTCCCTCACCGTGGCCTCTGCATTTTTTCTTTTTCTGCAGCTGTAACACTGTATTCTGCACTCGGTTTCCTTTCCCTTTTTGCACTCTTGTACTCATGAACAGTTTGATTGTACTTGTGGATGGCACAGCAGATAACATTTTTTTAAAGTGTATCTTAGAACACGTGACAAAAATAAACTAACCAAATCACCTTGCTTCTTGCTCAAGATTACAGCATCTGCAGTCTCTTGTATCTCTAATTCCTAAACTTTTGTGTCAATTAAATGATGTTTGGTCCAACTTATTACCTGGAGTGATTTCGATTAGCTCAGAGAGGAATTCTCTGGATACATTTTCACTTTTTAATCTCCCATAAGACCACATGACTGAGAGATTGAGAGGTTTTTGACAATGATGGTGCTGCCAGCTATTTAGTTGTGTCTGGTTTGATGGACTAGCTGGCCTTTCTCTTACCTAACAATTTTGTGACATTTAAAAAAATGCAAACAATACTTACTGCCCCCTCTTCTCGATCCTCCTCTTCCAGTGGAAGAACTCTGGCTTCGGGAACTACCCCTTCCTCTTCCTCGCCCTCTAGTAGGGAGTGATATATTTTCATCCGAGTCTGCATTTCTTTCATCAATACTGTCCATACAATCCATGTCATCATCACTAACCAATGACGAGCCTCCTTTCCCTTCAGCTCTATGTGCCCTAGCTCGGGTAATTGCCTTACATTTGTGGAGAAAAGTAGAGCCAATCAGAAAAATATTTATTACAGTGACATTAAACAAGAATTAATCAAGTATGTAATTGCTTTATTTACATCAAATTCCATTAGAAAATAATTTTGGATCATGGTTTCCTGCGAACTAAGGCAACTAGCATTCTTGATCACAATTCAAATAATTGTTTGCATTGTTATAATTTTGAACCGGGTGATTAGAAATGACAGTAAGAAAAGATAAATAAATGCTTGCAAATTAATATTTCAAAATGGGCAGTTAGAGCAACTATATAATCCAGAGGATGACATTGTTAAGACATAAAAGAATACCACCATTCATTTGAATGGTGCAAAAAGATTTACTCTTTTGAAAAATCTGGCCAATTGAGGAACAAATCATTGACAAGAGAATTTATATTATCTAATAATCTAAACCTCTACATGCTGACTTTTTGTTCCTCCACCAATAATTTGAAACCAAACAAACAAGATTAACATAGTCCACCTTAATATGATAATCTCTAGGATCATATTACAGCTACACTTTCTCCACTAGAGTTAAAATGAATGATTATACCATTCCAAATCTTTATACTTCTAGAACATAGTTCATATTACATTTTAAAAGGGACGTTTCAAAGAATTCTTATGTCTTTTTTTAAACCAATTTTATCTTGTTTTTGTGCAGCTAAAGCATGGAAAATCTATTAAATTGCTATTATGGCATGGCCTTTTGCCGTTTTCAATATTTCTGCAATAAAATGGCCACACATATAAATATCCTCTTACAAAGCAGACCAATTTACCAGGTTTCACATAGGCTCAGTGTTAAAATCCCAATACTCTGCTGCTAACAAACAATAACCCAACAGTAGGTACACAAAAAAAGCTGGATAAACTCAGCGGGTGAAGCAGCATCTATGGAGCGAAGGAAATAGGCAACGTTTCGGGCCGAAACCCAACAGTGTTAGATTTAGCTCTTTGTTCTAAAGGAATCAATGGATATGGGGAAAAAGCAGGAACGGGGTACTAATTTTAGATGATCAACCATGATCATATTGAAGGGTTGAAGGGCTGAATGGCCTACTCCTGCACCTATTTTTCTATGTTTCTAATGTTACAGACTAAATGCAAACAATCAATGCTGGCAATACTACATCTTATAATGTATTCTAACACCAAACATCCATGCAATGGAAATTTGGACAACATATTCTCCACAATTAAGGAGGACCTCCACAATCTCCTTTCTGGTGAACAATTTATCTACCTGCTCCAATCATTCTGGAGCAAGAGACAGGGGCTTTGTGCTAAATTGTAGAAACCTGTATATCACTGATAATAAACAACAGAGACACTGTATTTCAGCTATAAAATCTCTTTGAAACCTTGATCATTATTTTGTTGGACATGGAAAACTCAAAGAAAGATCTGGCAAAGTTGTGATGAAATCCAGTGAAAAGCTCATTGCCACTTCTTGCCCACTCTCAGGTGTAGAGTCGTAGAGCTATCTATACAGCATGGAAACAGGTCCTTCCGCCCAATTTGTCCACACTGATCAAGTTGGCATTCTGGGCTAGCCCCATGTACTTGTGTTTAGCCCATACCCCTCTAAACTCTTCCTAGCTTTAGATCAGTCCAAATGTCTTTTGTAATTGTGTCTGCTGTGATAGCTTCTCTGTCAGCTCATTCCAGATAGGAATTACCCTGTGAATGAAAAAGTTGCTTGAGGTCCCTCTTAAATCTCTCCCCTCTTACACTAGCATATGCACTCTAGTTTTAGAACCCTCTACTCTGGGTAAACGACTGTGAGCATCATGCTCCCCAACCAAATCCGCAAGAGCGCTGGGAAGCTGACACACCTTCTGACGCCAAAGAAATCCATCATTGTGGGGACATGCAACATCCTAACCATGTTCCTGGTTGGTAAGACTGCCACAATTGCCAACAAAATGGTGTGCTACAATCTCTTAGTCTTGGGCTTGGCTGAAACAAGATGGACAGTCAGGGGAGATCAAAATGGTCAGCGGGCAGTCCATTACTTACTCCGGACAGGAAGAGGAGGGAGCGAAGCATACAGAGGGAGTGACCATTATGATGATGAAGGATACTAGAAAGGCTCTAACAGCATGGGAACCCATCAGCCCTCGGCTCATCTCTGCAACCTTCAAAACCAACAACAAGTCAAAGCCCACATAATCCAATTTTATGCACCCACCAACGATGCAGAGGATGAAGTCAAATGCAGGTTCTATGACAGCTTGAACCATCTACTTGATAGTATTGGAGGCAGAGACCTCATTATCCTGATGGGTGACTTTAACGCTAAGGTTGGAGGCCAAAACGAGGGATATGAGGCAATAATGGGAAAGCATGGAGTGGGGAAAATGAATGAAAATGACGAGATGTTTGCTGAGAGCTGTGTTAACAATAAACACACTACAAACAGGCTGCAAACATTCATTAACAGCTGCCTTAGGAGAATACTTAACGTCTGGTGGAGAGACAAAGTAAGCAAGGTGGACCTGTGGAAAAGAACAAGCCAGGAGCGTATTGACTTACAAATTCGAAGAAGAAAATGGAGTTGGATTGGACACACCCTCAGGAAAACTGCCAAAACATCATCCGCCAAGCCCTGAAATGGAACCCCAATGGATAAAAGAAAAGGGATCGCCCCAGGAACAGCTGGAGAAGAGGCGTCCAGACAGAAATGTCTGAGAGTGGGCTCAACAGGGGAGATCTCGAAAGAATTGCCAACAACCGAGTGAGGTTGAGGACATTTGTCAATGGACTACGCTCCCTAGAGGAGCAAAGGGCTTAAGAAGAAGAAGATTTTCATACATTTTGGTTTCACCATGTAGAAATTACAGCAGTGTTTATATATAGTTCCCCCATTTCAGGGCACCATAATGTTTCGGACACAGCAATGTCATGTAAATGAAAGTAGTTATGTTTAGTATTTTGTTGCATATCCTTTGCATGCAATGACTGCTTCAAGTCTGTGATTCATGAACATCACAAGTTGCTGGGTGTCTATTCTGGTGATGTTCTTCAACGCCTGTATTGCAGCCATCTTTATCTTATGCTTGTTTTGGGGGCTAGTCCCCTTCAGTTTTCTCTTCAGCATATAAAAGGCATGCTCAATTGGGTTCAGATCAGGTGATTGACTTGGCCAATCAAGAATTTACCATTTTTTAGCTTTGAAAAACTCTTTTGTTGCTTTAGCAGTATGTTTAGGATGATTGTCTTGCTGTTTAATGAACCGCTGGACAATGAATTTTGAGGCAGTTGTTTGAACTTGAGCAGATAGGATGTGTCTACACACTTCAGAATTAATTCTGCTACTACCATCAGCAGTTGTATCCTCAATGAAGATAAGTGAGCCAGTACCTTCAGCAGCCGTACATGCCCAGGCCATAACACCCCCACCACTGTGTTGCACAGATGAGGTGGTATGCTTTGGATCTTGGGCAGTTCCTTCTCTCATCCATACTTTGCTCTTGCCATCACTCTGATATAAGTTAATCTTCGTCTCATCTGTCCACAAGATCTTTTTACAGAACTGAGGTTGCTTACTTAAGTACTTCTTGGCAAACTGTAACTTGGCCATCCTATTTTTGCGGCTAACCAGTGGTTTGCATATTGCAGTGTAGCCACTGTATTTCTGTTCATGAACTTTTCTGCGGACAGTAGTCATTGACAAATCGACACCCGACTCCTGAAGAATGTTTCTGATCTGTCGGACAGGTGTTTGGGGATTTTTCTTTATTATAGAGATAATTCTTCTGTCATGAGCTGTGGAGATCTTCCTTGGCCTGCCAGTCCCTTTGCGATTAGTAAGCTCACCATTGCTCTCTTTCTTCTTAATGATGTTCCAAAAAGTTGAATTTGGTAAGCGTAAGGTTTGGCTGATGTCTCTAACAGTTTTATTCTTGTTTCTCAGTCTCATAATGGCTTCTTTGACTTTCATTGGCACAACTTTGGTCCTCACGTTGATAAAGAACAATAAAAGTTTCCAAAGGTGATGGAAAGAGTGGAGGGAAGAATAGGTGCTGAGAGCTCTCTTATACCTGCATTGAGGAGGTATTTAAACACACCTGAACAATTACAAACACCTGGGAAGCCATGTGTCCCAAATATTATGGTGCCCTGAAATAGGGGGACTATGTATAAACACAGCTGTAATTTCAACATGGTGAAACCAAAATGTATACAAAATACCCCTTAATAAAATCTGACAATGTGCAATTTAACCACATGTGATTTTTTTTTCTATTTCAAATCTCAAATTGTGGAGTACAGAGACAAATAAATGTTTGGGTCAAAGACCCATTGGTCTTTGACCCAAACATTAAGGGGGGCACTGTATGTTTAGAGGGTACCAGAATTATTTATATTTAAAAAGAGGCGGGCAAGTAAAAAAGTGAGGATCAGTAAAGATAAGAGGAAAAGTGAGGAGGGTGGCACGAACCTAGTGGATTGAGGAACCTATTTCCGTGCTGGTTCAACTTTATGACACCAGGGACCAGGGAAAGTGTGCATGCATAACTCAAACAAAAGAGGGATTTTGGACAATAATCTCATCTAGCAATAAATGTAATTACTACAGAGGTCTCTGGGTATACATAGATTAGATTTGGACCTGTAAATTCACAGGACAGCAAAACCGCACCATTGTAAAATCTGGACACGTGCACAGTTTAGAGAGAAAAATCACTCGAGTGAGTTATATCGCATTGCGCAAGTTCAGAAACAGGGAGTGAAAATTGGGCCACATGTTATTTAAAACTAGAAAAGGATTAATAGAAACATAAAAATACAATACATACTTCTTTAACCTCTTCATCTTCTTCTGCCATGTTTTTTCTTCGACTATCACGAAATTGCCGTACCTGAAAGTTATAATAATGAGAGATGATCAGTATATGTGATAAATTACAAAAGTAAACATCTTCCCTAGTCCAATAACCAGACCACATGATGTTCTCTCAACACTATAATCAAGTATTAACCAGCTGAAAGATGGTCACTTTAACCATTTAATTTTTCAGGTTTGTCATTCTAATAAATTTAGAATCATAGAACGAAACAGCATGGAAACAAGTATATGGCCCAACTTGTCAACACTGACCAAGTTGGCATTCTGAGCTAGTCCCATTTGCCTGTATTTGGCCCATACTCCTCTAGTTCCTTCCTATCCAACTTCTCACCTATTCTACTACAAACATCAAATCTAATTGAATTCAATCACTGAACACGTACTGCACATTCATATCAGTTTAGTGGCTCTTAAAGTTCAAGTATTAGAATAGGGCTTGCATTTGTAATCAACATCAACATCTGTCCTTCTTCAGTCTCTCACCATTGGAGAAATTAGAGATCACAGAGAGAACAGTAGACAAAGAATAGGGA
The DNA here is from genome assembly GCF_028641065.1 of Leucoraja erinaceus. NCBI lineage: Eukaryota > Metazoa > Chordata > Chondrichthyes > Rajiformes > Rajidae > Leucoraja > Leucoraja erinaceus. The sequence continues at coordinate 68,613,275 of NC_073382.1, forward strand.
TATTTGGGAAGAAACGACATCAGAACCAGCTGGAAAGATGAGACAACCAAAGGGGAAAGGAGAAGGAGATGACTGGTGTCAGGGGGAATCGCTAGTGAGTGCAATGTCCCGTGTCGAGGTCAAACAGTTCTTTGTATTATGAGAGAATCTGCAGAGTGGAGCCCTCCTCAGTGTGAGAGACTTGATGGAGGCCCAAAGGAGACTAGGCCTAGATCATGGCATGCATTGATACCAAGCAAGATTCAAGAGAGAGTTTATGTCATGTGTCCCAGATAGAACAATGAAATTCTTGCTTTGCTTCAGCACAACAGAATATAGTCGGCATGAATACAGAACAGATCAGTGTCTCCATATACCATTATATAAATATACATGAATAAATACACAGATAAAGTGCAAATAAACAGATAATGGTCTATTAATGTTCAGATTTTTGTTTGAGTTGAGTTTAATAGCCTGATGACTGTGGGGAACCAGCTATTTCTGAACCTGGACGTTGCAGTCTTCAGGCTCCTGTACCTTCTACCTGAGCGTAGCGGAGAGATGAGTGTGTGGCCAGGATGGTGTGGGTCCTTGATGATGCTGCCTGCCTTTTGAGGCAGGGACTGCGATAGATCCCCTCGATGGAAGGAAGGTCAGAGCCGATGATGGACTGGGCAGTGTTTACTACTTTTTGTAGTCTTTTCCGCTCCTGGGCGCTCAAGTTGCCGATTCCCCTCGAACTATAAAAAAACTTGAGTGTGTGAGACTGTGAGTCGACAATGCAGTTCAATTCAGTTTCTCCAAGTGGGTAACATGGCCGTAGTGTTTTCAACATGCTCAGCATAACGTATCTGTTTAAATTCAGAAAAGGACAGAACATTGCATTTAGCTCCTGTATCAATCTTGGCAAGCACAATTTTGTTGTTGATAATCAGGGTGACTTCAAGGTTGAGCTGTTTGTCAGTGGAAGGGAGGAGGAACTGAACGTCTGAACTGTTATCTTGGCCTGCAGAGAGGAGAGCGGGGGATGGCGTGTCCAGCTCTTGGTACTCGTTATCAATAGGTTCTTCTTTTGACAGGTGCACATTTTGTCTTGGGAAAGAACGGGTTGCACGAAAACAGCAACATTTCATGAACTGGTTAAACTTTGTACAGTAGTGGCAAATTTTTCCATAGGCGGCGCAGAATTCCTGACCTGGAGCATGGGCGTTGTTACAGTTAGGGCACCGAGCAATAGGCCTTTGAGGCTGCCAGGGAGGGGGAAGGCTGTGAAGGCTTGTTACGATAGGAGGTATCGGCAATATTAACACTCTACTGGGAACGTTGCCCAGAGCTTACAGATCTTGTGTGAGAAGCAGTTATTTCAACGATTCTACATGCATGCTCGGCTTGATTCCAAGTCAGTTCTGTGTTCCTGAGCAATTCATCTTGCACTTTGTCACTGAGTAAACCTTCTACAAGTTTGTCACGGATTAATTTGTCACATAAATCTCTGACGCGGCATCATGAAGCCATGTGTTTCAAATCACTCAGAAAACTTTCAATCGGCTCATCTTGTTGCTGGAAACGAGCAAAAAACCTGGTGTGTTCGATTATCAAGTTGGCTCTTAGGTCACATAGCTATCTGAACTTAGCTAGTAAAACCGCAGGGTCGTCAATTGTTTCTGCAGGCACCGCAATCTGATTGTTGTGGTCTAAAACAGCAGGCGCATAATTAAAACGCTCTGCATGCTTCATTGCTTCAGAGCCAGCAAGATTTAAGAGTACAGAAGCTCGAACCTCTGGCGGATCGTTGCGATGAGCAATACAAGCGTAGTGGTTGTGGTCGCGCTCGCGCTCGAAGAGGCGCCATCGTTCAGCAATGTCGGAGTCAAAGACCAAAGGAATTGGACGGCGAGGCGAGTTTGCCATGACAGAGATAACAAGCACATAAAACAGGTTGGAAAAATAAAACCCGATGAACTTAAAAACTGAGTGGGCAGGAAACCACTTCTTGACACCATGCAATAACGCCAGTCATACGCACGTCAGGGTACAACATGTTTATTAAAGTCTACTCACAGTATACTTCAACATGGTGTTACAGCAAGCTTAACAAATACTCAGACTAAGCATATGAACTAAATTCTGATAATATAAACTGCATAGTAGGCGGAGCTTCTACTATAAGAGCACACCAATGTGTTCGTAAGAAGTAACCAATCTACAGATGTACCAAGATATCATTGGACAGAGAGGCGAGGATGTTCAAATAGGAAAAAAGAGTGCCTTCCAGGTCCACCTGTCCCAGGGATCTTACTCAAGATAGTTAATATCAGTTATTTTCATGCATATTGGCCTGAGCATGACTTGAAGTATAATAGGAGTAAAACTTCTCTGCCATTGTCCTCCACTATTTAGCCTTCTTTCTTGTACTCCAGGCATATTCTTTTCTTACAACTCAGGAGCAACTGTATCTTTGTAAAGAATGTTACAACCTTAACCTACATAACAATTTGTTCTGTCTTTAACTGCATAGTTATCACAATTATAGCTGTTAATCATTTGAACTTCAAATGCTTGCATTGAGATCTCTGCCTGAATGCTCCCTGGAACCTTCAACCCTCAGAAGGCCTGGTGAAGAAAACTAGCCAAGGATCTCAGTCTTGATTGTAGTCCAACCATCTTTGTAAATGATTATATGTATGCAACTGCATATGTACAAATACAGGTTGAATCTGGTCACAATCATGACTAATAATAAAAAGTAGTGGTTGGAAAGCAGGGAGAGTATTTTGGCAGAAAGTATCGCAAAATGAAGCAAATACATGGAAAATCAGGTAACCATGTTAATTGTTTTTGTTTATGAACTTGTGCATGTGCAGTTGCACACATACAATTATTTAGAAAGATGGTTGTAGGTAGGTTGTGATGGCAGTCTTAGGTAGGTAACTGGCCCGAGAAAAAAAGAAGCAAACATGACATAATTTCATCATGTGATCATTTCCCACTCGTAGCTAGTCGTAGTTGTTGGTCTTAGGTGTGGAAGACTGAGGTCGTGGGGGGTCGTAGACATAATCATAGGAGATTGTAGATATAGTTGTAGGAGGTCTTTAACTTTGCGAGTCAACATGACCTTGACATTTTTTTCAACTCGTCTAGGGTCTTCTAAACTCGTGGATTAGGTCGTCCAAGTGGGACAGGCCCTTAAGTCTTATTCATAGATATTGTAATAACGGCAGTCATACGCACGTCAGAACGGAGAACACCTCTCCCATCAGGCAAGAGGTACAGAAGTTTGAAAACGCATACCTTCCACATTCAGAGACAGTTTCTTCCCAGCTGATAACAGGCAACGGAACCAGCTAGACCAGCTAGAATGTGGTTCCAACTTACCATCTATCTCATTGGAAACCTTTGAACTATCTTTAATCGGACTTTATCTTGCATTAAATGTTATGCCCTTCATCCTGTGTCTGTACACTGTGGATGGCTTGATTGTAATCATGTGCAGCAGTCTTCTCATTGACTGGATAGAACACAAGAAACAAGCTTTTCGCTGTACCTCGATACACATGGCCAGAATAAACTGAACTAAACTAAATGTTCCATTTTCACTGCATAGTGTAGCAATTCAGGTTCATTCCTGTTCCACTCCACCCAAATATGGTGAATGCAGGCATTATATGTCTCGGGAGTAAGATTAGCTGGAGGCTCTCATATCAAACAGTCTGCTGGATTTTTTTTTAAATGCAAATTTAATTGGATGATACGCCAATTTATTGTTAATCACATACATAATGTAATACTTATGTCCATGTACCACCAAGTACTGCTGTAGTCTCTTGAAACAGAAATACAAGTGGTCACAAGCAAATTAACTTAAACCTTGTTTTACCAGAGTTATAAAGCTCACTTGCATCATCTATTGGCATTTTAGGATTACTACACAATTTCCCTCAGTGATTATTCTTCATGTGAGATTCTGGAGTGATGGTTAACTTTCTGATCATGGACATCGCATTTGATTCTTGTCCTGTTTTCTTTCAAAATTTGCTTAAGTGAGTGCACAGCAGAGCCACTAGACAGTAACTAGGAACATACACATTTTCCTATGTTATGTTCCACTTGACAGATTTTGAGTATTTGAGCATTTTGAACCAATGATAGATAGAACAGTCCGAACATCGTAGAATCTTGCAGAGCAACACAATTAATCAATGACCTCTTCGTGTAGGTATCATTTGGCTTGTGGGAGAGAAGACTAAGAATGGTATTTTAAACTTAAATAAGGACAATTGTGGGCATATAAATAACTCACTAATGTCATTATTGGTTTATGTCAATAAGCTGGGAAGATTTCTGAAGATGTTGCCAGGACCCGAGGGCCTGAGCTGTCAGGAGAGGTTGGGAAGGAGGTTATTCCTTGGAGTGCAGGAGGCTGAGGGGTGATCGTACAGATGTGCAAATGAAATCATGAGGGGAATTAATAGGGTGAAAGACACGATCATTCCTCTACCCAGTGTAAGGGAATCGAAAACCAGAGGACATGGGTTCAGGATGAGAGGCAAAATTTAACAGGAGGCAACGGTTTCACTCAGGTAGTGGGTATATGGAATGAACTGTCAGAGGTGGTGGTGGTGGGTGGCAGGTATTATAGCAACTTTTCAAAGGCACTTGGACATGTACATGGATAGGAAAGATTTGTAGGAATATTGGGGCAAACATGGGAAAATGCGAACAGCCTGAATGTGGTATCCTGATCGGCATGGATGACGGACCGAGGGCCTGTTTTCTTGCTGTATCACTCAATGACAATGACGAAAAATGAACTACATTTTTTAGTGTAAAGAATCAGTTAATTGCAATGCAGTGACAGATGTTTAAGGGAATCTTTCAGGGTACCCAAAATCAAAACATTCCATGGGTGGAACCACGATTTTATGTTAGTTAAAAACTTTAAAAGTAGTGTCAAACTTTTTTTTTTTAAATGACTGACAAAAATAGAATATGAAATACAATCAGGCAGTAATACAAACCAGATAGTACAAATGTCAATGGTTGTGGAAAAAGTTAAACTGATGGACGATCATGTAGAAAATGAGACTGGGGAATTAGCAATGAAAAACAAGGAGATGACAAATGAATTTTGAACTGGCATTTTGCTGCAAATGTATAAAAGTTAACATCGTAGAAATTTCAAGTAGTTAGTGGGAAAGGAGGTACTTAGGAATATTAAATTCAGTAGTAGTGAGCAAACATTGCACGAATCTACTTGAACAATTCTTCCCTGCACCTTTGTACCACTCTGATATATCCAACTCCTGGCAGAGCACCTTGAGAATTAGCTTTCATTTCCATTGCACTACCCGGGAGAGTCCCTAACCCCTTATATCTCTCTTCCTCACACACTTCTCACAAACTCCCTACGGATCTACCTTATGGCCATTTCTCTTCGTGTGGCTCCATGACAATGTAATCTGCAAACATGATGTTAGCTTCCACTTTCAAACTGAACACTGTTTACCCTGCCTCTCCCAAGTCCGCCATTCTTGCTTGTCAAACATTCTGTTACATACATTTTACAAATGATTAGTTCCTTCCCAAACTATAAAGAATTTTGAGAAATGAAAACCAATGCACTCTGTCATGGATGAGTTTCAATGTCATCTAAATAAAGTCATAAGCAGACTGAATTCTGCAGCTTTATCACAACTTCACTTTCCTCAATATACCACCTCGGGCTCAAACTGTTTGCAATTCTAGCGTTACTTAATTGGAAACCATTCTCTAACATTAGGAACAATTTAATTTACAGCATTACACATCTCGAACCTTAATCTGCAGAAGCCTTCCAACATCCTTGCTTCAAAACTATTCATGCCCTTGATGCATTTGGTCATTGGCTTCCAATGGTTTCTAGTCTTCAGCATCCCAAAATTATCATGTTGATGTTTAAGTATTTTTTTTGTAATCTGTTCTCACCCTATAATAATTCCCTCTCAGACTTCTTTCCCCTTCAACATCCAACCCCATCTCCCTTTCACCAAACCATTGACAGCTCTACCTTGGGCTTCCACGGCTACACAGTGGAATTCTCTTGTTAAACGTCAAGTCCCTCCACCTCATTTAAGACGTTGATTAATAACGCTCCATGGAGCAAGATTTTGGCAATTCCTGATAATATCTTCTGTGATTTAATATACATTTCTTTTAGTTATATACCTGTCAGGTGTGTTGGGATATTTTTCTGAATTAAACTTGGACTAACAAATGTAGGCCAGCATTTCCTGGTACATATATGGTGAACCATCAGCACCAATTACCTCTTCGTCAATCTTGTCCTCAATGGCATCAATTCTCCGGTCTTTCAAATAACGCTGTGTCTTCTCCAATTGAAATTTTACTAGTTCGTCAATAGCATCTTTTTCTTCCTTGTCAACAAATTCTTGGACAGCTTCTCCCATCCCCCTTTCAGTCAGCAGTGACAACTGGATACTCTGCAGAGGATAAAACATTTTAGTCCAGATACATTTATTTTTTACTAATATAAAAATACTGCACTGCATTCCCATAAATGTACCTGAAGTCAACGGGAAGGGATGGTGCAAACTTGTGGTATTTGTTGGAGAATAATATCATAGGTGTGTACCAGGCAGTTGAATGAGAGCAAGGAGGAAAAGAAGTAGATTGTAGCACAAAGGCACAAGTCATGAAGTTGACTGGAGATGATGGCAGGGCAAATGTCAATTAGTTAAATTAAACTGATGCAGTCTTCAACCCTCTAAAGCCAGCTTCAGTGTGCAAATCATGTCTATTTTCATGTCTCAATTTCGCATTACAATTTTACTCAAGTCTAAATTATGTTTTTTTAATGCCCAAGGATATACATATGCATTCACCTTCTAAGTAAAGGTTTGGTGCCTCCTTTATATATAGAGCTGTAACTATACTAAGAATTGATCACATTGTGTTGCAAACAAAAGCAATGCTGTAGGAAACTGGATTTCTATGTTATTAAAATATTTTATATTTGGCTTTGCAACTTAGCAGACAGGGTAGTTAAAATGCAACAACGTTAATATTAAATATGAATAAATGGAAAATGTGCAGATCATATTTTGTCAAGGCAGCTGAAGTAAAGATTCAGTTTTCTAGTGGATTGTTCCACTGCAATTTGATTTGCTCAAAAGTTCTACCCATTGGCACGCATAGCTTCATCAAGCTATGAATGAGGATGATGATTCTGGTCATAACTAATCAATCACTCCGTTAGGATTGCCTGACTGTGTCAAGGATGACATGATGGACAAGAATTATAGAAAATGGACAACTCTCTGAAATGCTGGAGGTCTATTTAATGTTGTAGACTAAATCCTTTGCCCCACTTATTCCCAAAATAAAGGGATTAAAGAGAATTGACACTGGGAAGCACAACCCACCCCACAAATCTTGGGAAATCTCATCTTAAAAGTTAGTAATATCCTCGGAAAGGACCTACATTGACTCCTGCTGCTGTAATACGTAAAAATGCCGAGTATACATGTTAAAATATCATTTAACATGAATTTAAAATCTATTATTTTTTAAATACTTCATCTTGCCAATATAGCAAACAATAATCATAGCTAAGTTCACCACTAAAAACTCAACAATCAATTGTGTAACAAAAGTGAAGTTCTTGGGATATTTTACAAAAATCTAAAATTCATGTCAATTCTGGTAACGTTAGTTTGATTAGAATGAATAAAGTTGTAAACATCGTCTGTGAAGCTGCGTTGGAAACCTAACAGCAACGTTTGTATTTCAGTTCAACAAGGGAAAATCCTATGGTTGTTTTCACTTCATGGAGCCTATGTGCTAATAGAATAAGAGCTTTGTGGAAAACAGCCTGCCGTACTTGTATGCACATTGTTCTTGTTCCTTTATCAAACAATCAGTTCATCAGATTTATACGTGTTTAAAAACAAAATCCACAAAATCATTAGCTACAAAAGGCAATCAGCACACAGTGGAAATTTAACACTGGGTTAGTCTAATTCATTTTAAACCAGATTAATATTTTAATGCAGATAGAGAAAGCTAATTCTTAGGGGTTCACTTCAGGTATTTTAGCAAACTACTGTTTGCATTTTATCATCTTTGCAGTTATGTTGTACTTATAATTGACACAGAATGTCAAAATGGTGTTAACTTACTTTCTCTGCCGTCTCAAAGTACTGTTTGACCAGATCCTCCACCCTCAATGTCATCCCTTCTGAAGATTTATTTGCAAATTTTTCAAAGTTAATTTTTGTATCTGCAGGAAAATAAAAAGATTGTCAAACACCTTCATTCTTTCAAATGATTTTTTGTTTAATGATTGTTGTCAAGTGTACCACAGTGGAAAGCTTTTGTTGCATCCTAGCCAGTCAGCGGAAAGACAATACAAGACTACAATTGAGCCATTCACAGTGTACAGATACATGATAAGGGGGTAACGCTTAGGGTAAGACAAAGCCAGTAAAGTCTGAGCAAATATAGTTTGAGGGTCTCCAAATGATGTGGATAGTAGTTCAGGACTGCTCTCTAGTTGTGGTAGGATGGTTCAGTTGTCTGGGAACAGCTGGGAAAAAACTGTCCCTGAATCCGGAGGTTGTGTTTTCACACTTCTATACCTTGTCCAATGGGAGAGGGGAGAAGAAGGAATGGGCAGGGTCCTTGATTATGCTGTATTCTATGAAATGAATGTCACTTTATGCTTGAGGGGGGGAAAAAATATATATTTTCTCCTTCCAAGTAGAGATAAAACTGCCATAAATTTAACAAGATGACTTTCAGACAAATGGAGCTCAATATTGTACAAGCGTGAGCTTATATGCTAATGTCTTGGGAACAACATCCCGCTCTTAATTCGTTTTTTCTCTGAATTGCTAAATTTCTCCATAAAACACACCACAGATAAAAAAAATATTCCAATAATACCTGACGAGTAACAATAACTCTCAACTTTGGAGTCTCAATCCCTCAAGTTTGAATATTCATGGAGCCTTAAAACAGTAAATTCCATTTTTTTTCTTACTTTTCACCTCAGTCTTTTCCAAATACATTTTTATTTTCCCACTCTAATTTACTTTTAGTTCCCAATTTGATGCTTAATTCACCTTAACTCTTACGTTTATTTCCAAATCTATTAATTTCATTGTTTCAATTGATGCCCAATTGTTCACTGTTAATACTAATGCCAAATATTAACCTTCGAAGAAATATCCAAAAATCCAAATGTTTTAGTATATAAATCACTTTTTCTGTTTGTACTATGTTTCTAATAATCAAATGCATAGAAACATAGGGTGGTACAGCATGGAAACAGACCCTTCGGCCCATTCACCCATATCCCATCTAAACTAGTCACATTTGCTCATATTTCGCCCATATCTCTCTGAACCTTTCCTATCCAAGTATCTGTCCAAGTGTCTTCTAAATGCTGCCTCAATTTCCTCCACCGACAGCTCATTCCATAAAACCACCACACTCTGAGTGAAAATGTTCCCCCTTGGGTTCCTTTTAAATCATGCCCCTCATCTTAAACCCATGTCCTCTGATACTTGATAACCCTGCTAGGATAAAAGACTTTGTGGATTATAAAAATATCCAAAATATGCCTGCACACAGATTATGCAGCATGTGTGGATAGAGGAACAATTAACATTTCAGGTCTATGACCCTTTCTCAGAACTGGAAAAGATAGAAAACAAGTTTTATGAAGGTTAAATGGGAAAAATACCTGATATATATTCACAAATGTTCAATTAATGTAAGACATAATCTAATTCAATTTAAAATTGTACATAGATTATATTATTCAAAAACAAGATTGAACAAATTTTATCCAAATATATCCGCCACTTGTGATAAATGTCTAGCCCAAAAGGCAACTATAACACACTCCTTAGTTTCCTGCATAAAACTTTATAGATTTTGGAATTATATTTTTGAAATATTTACAAAATTATTCAAGACAAGAATGGAACCTAATACTGAAATGATAATATTTGATGTAATGGAAGATGGGAATAAATTGAACACATCTCAAAATCTATTCCTTAACTATGGTTTAATAATAGCAAAAAAATTAATACTTAAATTTTGGAAGGGTACATCAATACCAACACTTAAAATGTGGATTGCAAGTATTTTGGACACCGCTCATCTTAAGGAAATGCGATTCCTCCTAATGGATAAATCAGACCAATTCATAACGAGTTGGTCTCCATTCGTCGTTTTTTTGGAATCATATGGTGCAACACAATTGTAAAAAATAACTGTTTCAGGACTAGACGAGGGTCGGTCAAGATTATAAATAATGATCTCCTTTTCTTTTTTATTTTATTTTCTTTTCTCTATTTTCTCTCTCAACTTTCTTCATTTACTCGTTTTCTTTCTTCACACACTATATATTTCACATCTTTCTATCCTTTACTATCTAACTTCTTTTTCTTATTCTAATCTTTTTTCAATGTAACAAAAAAAAAAGAAGTTGTACATAAAATGTATTATGAAAATATATATTAGGCACTTTGGTGCCATATGACTGTACTTACTTTAATAAAATAAAATATTTTTAAAAAAAGGGAATATCTCTGATTGTTCGAAATCAAATGTGTTAATGTAGAACTGGAGGAACAGTTGGGGTAAGAATATATTATCTTCAGCAGGGCTGAGATATGCCCATTGGGTCACATCAGACAATTAGAAAAATAACTGAATCAAAAATGGCCAGTTGTAATACAATTGGGAAGAAAGAGCGAGTCTCCTAAAGTTGGAGAAGTCAACATTGAGTTCTGTGGTTGCAAAGTGCTTGGACAGAAGACGAGGTGTTGTATATCAAGCTTGCCTGGTGCTTCATTGTAACAGAGCAGGAAGCCACAGACAGAAAGGTCAGAATGGGAGTGGATGGAAAATTGAAAAGCAGAACTTCAGACTCACTCCTGTGCTACATTGAAGGAAGCAAATGTGGGTGCACTCCAAAACAATTGCCAAATCTGCATTTCAGTTTAGTTTCAGTTCAGTTTATTGCCACGTATACCGAGGTACAGTGAAAAGCTTTTGTTGCGTGCTAACTAGTCATCAAAAAGACAATACATGATTACAATCGATCCATTTCCAGTGTATAGATACATAAGGGAATAACGTTTAGTGCAAGGTGAAGCCAGCAAAATCTGATCAAGGATAGTCTGATGGTCACCAAAGAGGTAGATAGTAGATCAGCACTGCTCTCTGGTTGTGGTAGGATGATTCATTTGCCTGATAACAGCTGGGAAGAAACTGTCCCCGAATCTGGTGGTGTGAGTTTTCAAACTCATTACCTTTTTCCTAATGGGAGAGAGAAGAGGGAGTGCCCAGGGTGCAATTTCTCCTATGTTAATGAGACCACATTGATGTCAGCAACTGCAATAAACTAGACAAATATAAACTGAGATTAATAAAGTCGTAGAGCTATGCAGCATGGATCAAGACCTTAGGCCTAACGTCTCATTGAAACCGAATAATGAAATCCTTGGATAGAGTGGGTGTGGGAGAGTCTAGGATCACAGGGCAAAGCCTCAGGATAATAGGACGTATCTTACAAAATGAGTTGATGAGGAATTTCTCTAGCCAGAGGGAATTCATACCACAGGTGGCTGTGGAGGACGTATTTGGATATTTTTAAAGCATTGATTGGTTCTTGATTAGTAAGGATGTCAAAGGCTACGGGGAAAACACAGGAGACCAGCGTCGAGAGGGAAAGGTAGATCAGCCTTGATTGAATGGCGGAGTAGACTAAATGGGCCAAATGGCCTAATTCAGTTTCTATGACTTTTGAACAAGTGTGGTCTCATCAATATCTAGATCAGCTGCATCAAGATTTCCCAACTTTTGTACTCAATGCCTTTCTCCGAGTCATACAGCAGGGAAACAAGCCCTTTGGCCCACATGTGAATGCCGAGCAACATCAAGTCAAGTCAAGGCAACTTTATTTGTCACATACACATACAAGATGCACAGTGAAATTAAAGTGGCAATGCTTGTGGGATTGTGCAAAACAATAGAACAGAACCAGTATTTACATTAAAAAAAGACGCAACAGTATTTACGCCCTGGTGAGATCAGAGTTTACAGTCCTGATGGCCTGTGTGAAGAAATTCCATCTCAGCCTCTCTGTTTTTGCTGTGTGACAGCGGAGGCGCTTGCCTGACCGCAGCAGCGGGAACAGTCCGTTGCTGGGGTGGTAGGGGTTCCCATCTACACTAGTCCCACCTGCCTGCATTTGGCCCAAATCTCTCCAAACCTATCCCATCTATGTACCTGTCCAAATATGTCTTAAGTATTATGACAGTACCTGGCTCAACTACGTCCTCTGGCAGCTCGTTCCATATACCTATCATCCTTTGTGTAAAAAAAAAGTTGCTATTGAATATTTCCCCCTTCACCTTAAACCTGTGGTCCTCTGGATTTTGATTCCCCTACTCTGGCTAAAAGACTATGCATTTACCCTATCTATTCCTCCCATGCACCTCTATACAATCATTCCTCACTCTTCTGTGCTCCAAAGAATAAAGTCCTAGCCTGTGCAATCACTCTCCATAGCCCAGGCCCTTGTGTCCTGACAACATCCTCTGAAGAAGGGCCTCAACCCAAAACGTCACCCATTGTTTCTCTCCAGAGATTCTGCCTGTCCCGCTGAGTTACTCCAGCATTTTGTGTCCATCCTCATAAACCTTATTCAATACTCTGACTGTCGAAGGCCGATGTGCCAAAAGCCTTTTTGACCACCCCATCTACCTGCGATGTCACTTTCAAGGAACTAGGTACCTGCACTGCTAGATCCCTCTGCTCTGCAACACTTCCCAGAACCCTGCTATTCACTGTGTAGGACTTCCCAAATGCAAAACCTCAAACTTATCTGTATTAAATTCCATTAACCATTCCACCTGCCAAAACCATGGAGATCCTGCTGTTATTTTTGCCAACCATCTTCGCTATCTACAACACCACCTACTTTAGTGTCATCTGCAATCTTAAGGGCCTGTCCCACCAGCATGCGATTGCATGCGTCTAGCGCGACCAAACGGAAGCGGAGTTCGCACTAGGTTTGCGGTAAGCGCGCGCAAAGATCGCGCAAGACGTAATTTACGTCAAACTCACCAATCAGCTGGGCAGGAGGCGGGCCGACTGAATTTGGACGTCGCACGGCGTCGGGCGGTGACATCATCACGCAACGGCACGCCGGCCGGTGACATCATCGCGCAACCCCACGCGCTAGGCGTACGCCCTCAAGACGCTGCGTACGACATCGAGACGCTGCGTACGCCCTCAATGCACCTGCGGGCCGACAGGCCGTTGGCGCGCGGGATTTTCGGACAGTGCAAGATTTTTGGAGCCCCGCGCGATGTCGGGACCAGCCCCGCACAACTCCATACGCCTCCGCCGATCGAAGTGCGACCGGCCCCACGAGGCCGTACGCCTCAAGCGACCACGTTTGGTCACGCTAGACGCATGCAATCGCATGCTGGTGGGGCAGGCCCTTAACTAATCATGCCTTGTACATTCTCATGCAAATCATTGTAACAGATGTCAAACAGCACCAGACATCAAACAGTATGGACCCAGCACCATACCAAAGCACACCAGTCCAAAAATCAATCTTCCACCATTACCCTCTGCTTCCTTCCACAAAACCAAATTGCAATCAAGTCGGCTAGCTGTCCCTGTATCCCAAGCGATCTAACTTTCCAGAGCAGCCTACCATGCGGAACCTTGTCAAATGCCTTGCTGAAATCCATATTTACGTCTACCTTTTGGTCATAACTTCAAAAAACTCAGATTTGTGGGACATGATCTCCCACGTACAAAACCATGCAGACTATCCGTAATGAACTTCTGTCCATCTAAATGCATGCATATCCTATCCCTCAGAATACTCACTGGTAACTTTCCGACCTTCCAAACCATGTAGGATATCGTCAAAGGCCATGCCAAAATCCACATAGACAATGTTCACTATCTTCCCCTTATCAATCCTCTTGGTGACATTTTCAACAAGCTCTATCAGATTCGTGGGACACAATATCGCACACAAAAGCAAAATGTGGCATTTTAGATTACAAAACACATTAGACCCTGTACAGTGGAGGGTTGGAAAAAAAATGTGCACCTATACTGATAAAGGAAGATTGGCAATCCTCAGGCCTGTAACTTCAATTCCCAACATTGCAATGTAAAATTTTGAATTTTATAATAGAACTAGATAGACATGTATCGGCTAAAGTGATACTTAATAAGAACATAATCAAAGATAAGCAGCATGGAATTCACTACCAATCTCCCCGTCGTTGCCACTCCCATTGAAATGCCATTATGCTGACACCTGCCCCGACAGCCCTGCAGAGTTGAGGATGCCATCCAGTCCATCATGCAAATTAGCCTCCTCCCCACCTCCCACGTACCCCTTGCCCCCTCCCAATCGACTAATCCACACGTCACGCTGCTTTGAGAAAGCAGCCAACATAATCAAGGACCGCTTAAACCCCAGTCATTCCCACTTCTTCATTCCCATCAGGAAGAAGATGCAAAAGCTTGAAAGCACATACCACTCGATTCAGGAACAGTTTCTTCCATGCTGTTATCAGATATTTGAACGTTCTTTTCATAAGCCAAAGGTATAGTTCAGATCTCTCGCTTTTAGCTTTCTTATTTGCACTTTCTGCAAGTCTATATTCTGCACTATCTTTATTCTTCTCATCGCACTTGGGTTTGTGTATGGTTTGATTGTTTTATTTGCTCTCCTGTCAAATCCTATTATACAACGTTTTTCTACTGCATCTTGGTACAGAGCAAACCAACCAACAGTACTAATAACTCGATCACACAAATCCCCTGTAGTGCCTTACCATCATTGAAAGTTGCAGCACAAATGTCATATTATATTGTAGGCAAATTGAAATGTATGAATATTTGTCATTAAGTACAGAATGCAGGCTTACCATTTTTCTCTTTATGTTCCCTGTGCCGGAAAAAGTGAATGATATCCTTGGGGTTAGCCACTCGCTCAACAAATCTCTGGCTAAATCGAAGAGTATTGAAGGGTTCAAATCCACCACTGTAATCTACCTAAACCGCATCAAGACAAGGAAGTGAAACTCAGTACAATTTATTTTTCATTATCTGCTTGGAGCATTTTTGCAATTATGCAGTACTTTTTATTACCCAAAGACACGTCAAAAAACATTTTGTTCCAAAAGCCAACTTAAGTATAATCACTGCTGAAATGCAGGAAAATATTGACTTGATTAATTTACCAAACGTGTATAAAATTAATCCTTTGTTTTCTGACAAGATGTAGTTTCTGCATGCCATTATTCCCCTTAATCTTATTTAACAAAGAATGTCAAGGGAGTAGACCTTACAAGCCAACTCTGCCAATCAATAAGATGATAGCTAATCTGACCTGTTATCAAGATCCACTGATCTATGAAAGGTGTTCAAATTCATCTCCAATTTATCAATATAAAAGTATTAATGAAGAACTTCTTCGCATCACATCACAAAGTTTTGGACTTTGTTAACTTGTACTTATGTCTCCTGCTCTGTAACTTCTCCAGCTCAACCTCAATCCCAACACTTCTCCAGCTCTCCATCTGAACAAATAAATTGACCCATTCAAATCCATTTGGTTTTTCTTTCCCCCAAAAAATGACCTTGGGCCAATTTACTGAAAGCTTATGAACCCTCGCTCAAGTTAAAAGCCCCAACTCCATTACCCTGGTTGCTAAGTGTCCATCCTCTGAGCCTTTACCAGGATTTCTATGTTTCTCATTTTTTATTTTATTATTTATTTCGAACAGAATAAAAGAATAAAAAGCAAATGTGAAACAGCATACAAAAAAATAAAACAAAAATATTTATAAAGTGTCATAAACAATATCTATAAATAAGTGAAATCATACGTGTCCGAAAAGGAGCAGGAAGAAGCCAAAGCTGATTAATTCCCACCCCTTATTCAACTGCTTGTAATTATCTTATACAAATTTAGCAGCTATATGTACGCCATATGTACACCAGCCACTATATGTACACCAAATTATTTACATTTGAACACTATTCAAATATTTACAAAGCCATACAAAAAAAGAAAAAAAGAAAAAGAAAAGAAAAAAACCGCATATACCATACAGTATCTTGGTCATATTTACAACCCATCACTCTATAATCACTCTTCCCAATACAATCAGTATAACAAATATCACAATCACCTATCCTCATCCCAATATCCTTTTAAACAAGTGTTTTTGTACATTTTTTTAAACTGAATTATGCTTGTGCTAAGTTTTATCTCCTGTTCCAGACCATTCCACAAATTCACACCACAGATTGCTATGCACATACTTTTAAGAGTTGTTCTGACATTGAGTTTTTTTTAAATTATGTTCCCCTCTCAAATTATACCCACCCTGTCTTTCCATAAACAGTTTTTGTATATTTCTTGGAAGTAAATTATTTCTTGCTTTGTACATGACTTGCGCAGTCTTAAATTTAACCAGATCAGTGAACTTCAGTGCATGTGACTTTAAGAATAATAAATTGGTATGTTCAAGATATCCAACGTTATTGATAATTCTTATTGCCCTTTTTTGTAATGTGCATAACGGCTGTAGGTTGGTTTTGTAGGTGTTACCCCATATCTCCACACAGTAACTCAGATATGGCAATATGAGTGTATTATACAAAGTGTGTAATGATTTGTGGTCCAGAATGTATCTTGATTTTCCCAATATTGCTATAAACTTTGCCAGTTTTGCTTTGACGTGGTTTATATGTGGTTTCCAGCAGATTTTGTGGTCCAAGATCACACCAAGAAATTTATTTTCATATACTCTTTCTATACTTATGTTATCTATTTTCAATTGTACTTGAGGGTTTATTTTATGTTTTCCAAATAGCATAATTTTTGTTTTGCTTAAATTTAGAGACAATTTGTTGACATCAAACCACTGTTTTAATTTATTCACTTCTGATGTGATGACTTCCAAAAGCTGCTTCAAATTGTCACCGGAATAAAAAATATTCGTATCATCGGCAAATATAATCAATTTCAGTATATTTGATACTTTACATATGTCGTTAATTTACATTATGAAAAGCTTTGGACCTAACACAGACCCTTGAGGTACTCCACAAGTTATGTTCATGTAAGTTGATTTATGTTCACCTATGTCTACAAATTGTTGCCTGTTTCTTAAATAGCTTCTCACCCAATCCAATCCAACCCCTCTGATGCCATACCTATCCAATTTCATGAGTAAAATGTCGTGATTTACGGTATCAAATGCTTTAAAACAGAATTTGAAACTAGACCTGATCAATATCTATAAAACATACCTTGTTGTTCAATCTCAAATCAAATCACATTTCAAAAGCATCCCCTTCCACACCACACAGGATTTCTTTCATAAAAGCAGGGAGGTTCTACTGCAGTTGTACAGGGTCTTGGTGAGACCACGCCTGGAGTATTGCGTACAGTTTTGGTCTCCAAACCTGAGGAAGGACATTATTGCCATAGAGGGAGTGCAGAGAAGGTTCACCAGACTGATTCCTGGGATGTCAGGACTGTCTTATGAAGAAAGACTGGATAGACTTGGCTTGTACTCGCTAGAATTTAGGAGATTGAGGGGGGGATCTTATAGAAACTTACAAAATTCTTAAGGGGTTGGACAGGCTAGATGCAGGAAGATTGCTCCCGATGTTGGGGAAGTCCAGGACAAGGGGTCACAGCTTAAGGATAAGAGGGAAATCCTTTAAAACCGAGATGAGAAGAACTTTTTTCACACAGAGAGTGGTGAATCTCTGGAACTCTCTGCCACAGAGGGTAGTTGAGGCCAGTTCATTGGCTATATTTAAGAGGGAGTTAGAAGTGGCCCTTGTGGCTAAGGGGATCAGAGGGTATGGAGAGAAGGCAGGTACGGGATACTGAGTTGGATGATCAGCCATGATCATATTGAATGGCGGTGCAGGCTTGAAGGGCCGAATGGCCTACTCCTGCACCTAATTTCTATGTTTCTAAAAGCTGTACAAAACTTTAATAACACACAAACTCCTAGACTTTTTTCCCCATAGCAGCTTTGAACTATTGCATGTTGTACAATTCATTGGGATATCTTTTCTGCCCAAATTTTTACCAAGCTGGAAGAATCCTCTGGCACTTCATTCCTTTGGAATTAGCTCTGTTTTAAATGTGTATTTTGAATAAAAGGAAATAATTAATGCAAACTAACCCTCAGTCTTATGAGAGGCTTTTCAGGCTGATGTGGATTTCCAATACGTTCTCTTTCGGCAACATCCAATAGACCTTCCACCTAAAAGATAAATACAAATAGACTGAGAAAATGAATACTGATTATTGTTCTAAAATAAAAGATTCAGATTAAGAAACTTCTAACCATTGTCACCATCGTAACCTTAATCTTCAACAATTCACCATGAAAACCTAACCACCTACCCTCAATATTCAATGCTAATACCATCACCAGCAACCATTTCCCAATCAAAGACTCAACTGGATTTGCCACATAAATACCCATGGCTAGAGAGGCTGAGTATATTGCATCTCTTGGCACCCCAAGATCTTTTCACCACTTGTATGGGATCTGTCAGGGGCATAGTATCTATTTGCTCAGATGGGTGCTGGGCTGACAGCACTCCAGGAGCTCCATCTAAAGGATTTACACGAGTCGCTGCCTCAAAAAGGCATTATCAAAGACCCACACCACCCTGGCCACACACTAATTTCACCCCTGCCATCGGGAAGAGGGTACAGGAGCCTGAAAACTGTAACGTCCAGGTTCAGGAACAGCTTCTTCCCTACAGCCATCAGGCTATTAAACACCACAACCTCCAATACACAGACTTAGGACCATTAGTTTTGTCTTTTTGCACTATTATTGTTTGTTTGTTTTTTATGTGTATGTGTATGCATGTGTGTGTGCGTGTGTGCATGTGTGTGCGTGTGTGTGTGTAGGCATGTGGGTGAGTGTATGCGGGTGTGTGTGTGTGTGTATATGCATGTCAAGTCAAGTCAAGTCAAGTTTATTTGTCACATACACATACGAGATGTGCAGTGAAATGAAAGTGGCAATGCTCGCGGACTTTTGTGCAAAAGACAAACAACAAAACAACCAAACAAATTATAAACACAATCATAACACACATATTCTTTTACATAATAAATAATAGAAGGAAAAACGTTCTGGAGAGTTAGTCCCTGGTGAGAAAGGCGTTTACAGTCCGAATTGCCTCTGGGAAGAATCTCCTTCTCAACCTCTCCGTTCTCACTGCATGGCAACGGAGGCGTTTGCCTGACCGTAGCGGCTGGAACAGTCCGTTGCAGGGGTGGAAGAGGTCTCTCATGATTTTGTTTGCTCTGGAGTTGCACCTCCTGTTGTATAGTTCCTGCAGGGGGGTGAGTGAAGTTCCCATAGTGCGTTCGGCCGAACGCACTACTCTCTGCAGAGCCTTCTTGTCCTTGGCAGAGCAATTCCCAAACCAGATGGTAATGTTCCCGGACAAGATGCTTTCCACCGCCGCTGCGTAGAAGCACTGTAGGATCCTCGGAGACACTCTGAATTTCCTCAATTGCCTGAGGTGGTAAAGACGCTGCCTTGCCTTACTCACCAGTGCTGAGGCGTGTGATGACCATGTCATATCCTCAGAGATGTGGGTGTGTGTGCGCGTGTGTGCATTTGTGTGTGCGCATATGAGCACACTGAGTTTTATTCCCTCTTGTTTATTATATTGTTCACAATGTGGTATGTTAACATATTCTGTCGTGCGGTTGCAAGTAACAATGTCATTGTTCTATCTGGGACATATGATAATAATACTACCGTCGCCTCCGCCTCACAGCGTACTTCCATGGGAAGGAGTCCTCGCCCCCCACTGATGACCCCTTTTCCCGTCTCCAACGCACCCCCTCCTCGTGGAACCCCCCTCGTGGCCAATTTCCGGCTTTAGAACTTTTTATCAATAACTTCCGTCGCGACATCAACCGCCTCAACTTCTCCACTCCCCTGTCTCACTCCAATCTCTCACCACATGAACGTTCTGCCATCGACTCACTCCGCAACAACCCAGATTTGGTTATCAAACCCGCTGACAAGGGAGGTGCCGTGGTAGTCTGGCGCGCCGATCTCTACAAAGCTGAGGCCACGCGCCAACTATCGGACACCTCCTCCTACTTACCCCTGGACCATGACCCCACTGACGAGCACCAGGCCACCATCTCCAGCACCATCACCAACTTCATCCACTCCAATGCCCTACCCGACCGAGCCTCCAACCTCATCGTTCCCCAGCCCCGCACAGCCCGATTTTACCTTCTCCCTAAAATCCACAAACCTGACTGTCCCGGAAGACCCATTGTCTCCGCCTGTTCGTGCCCCACCGAACTCATTTCCAAATACCTTGACTCCATCCTATCACCCTTGGTTAAATCCCTCCCTACCTATGTTCAAGACACCTCAGACACTCTCCGTCGTCTCCGCGCATTCAATTCTCTAGGCCCTCACCCCCTCATCTTCACCATGGACGTCCAATCACTATACACCTCCATCCCCCACCACGATGGTCTCACAGCCCTCCGGTTCTTCCTCGACCAGAGAAGCAACCCATACCCAGCCACCGACACTCTCCTCCGCCTAGCGGAGCTGGTCCTTACCCTCAATAACTTCACGTTCGACTCCTCCCACTTCCTCCAAATACAAGGCGTAGCTATGGGCACACGCATGGGCCCCAGCTATGCCTGCCTATTTGTAGGTTACGTCGAGCAATCCTTGTTCAATACATACCAGGGCCCCATCCCCGACCTCTACCTCCGCTACATCGACGATTGCTTTGGTGCCACCTCCTGCACCCGCACACAACTGACTGACTTCATCCACTTCACCACTAACTTCCATCCGGCACTCAAATACACCTGGACCATTTCCGACACTTCCCTACCATTCCTTGACCTCACTATCTCCATTGCAGGTGATAGACTTCTGACCGACATACACTATAAACCCACTGACTCCCATGGCTATCTGGACTACACTTCTTCCCACCCTGCTTCCTGTAAGGACTCCATCCCCTACTGCCAATTCCTCCGTCTACGCCGCATCTGCTCCACGGATGAGGCGTTCCACACCAGGACATCTGAAATGTCCTCACTATTCAGGGAACGGGGGTTCCCCTCCTCCACCATAAATGAGGCTCGCACCAGGGTCTCTTCCATACCCCGCAACACTGCTCTCTCTCCCCATCCCCGCACTCGCAACAAGGGCCGAGTCCCCCTAGTCCTCACCTTTCACCCCACCAGCCGTCACATAAAAAAAGTAATCCTCCGTCAGTTTCGCCACCTCCAACGTGACCCCACTACTCGCCACATCTTCCCATCTCCCCCCATATCTGCCTTCCGCAAAGACCGCTCCCTCCATAACTCCCTTGTCAATTCTTCCCTTCCCTCTCGGTCCACCCCCTCCCCGGGCACTTTCCCTTGCAACCGCAAGAGATGCAACACTTGTCCCTTTACCTCCCCCCTCGACTCCGTTCAAGGACCCAAGCAATCGTTCCAGGTGCGACAGAGGTTTACCTGCATCTCTTCCAACCTCATCTATTGCGTCCGCTGCTCTAGATGTCAGCAGATCTATATCGGTGAGACCAAGCGGAGGTTGGGCGATCGTTTCGCCGAACACCTCCGCTCGGTCCGCAATAACCAAGCTGACCTCCCGGTGGCTCAGCACTTCAACTCCCCCTCCCACTCCGTCTCCGACCTCTCTGTCCTGGGTCGCCTCCATGGCCACAGCGAGCAGCACCGGAAATTGGAGGAACAGCACCTCATATTCCGTTTGGGGAGCCTGCACCCCGGGGGCATGAACATCGAATTCTCCCAATTTTGTTAGTCCTTGCTGTCTCCTCCCCTTCCTCAGCCCCCCTGCTGTCTCCTCCCATCCCCCAGCCTTCGGGCTACTCCTCCTTTTCCCTTTCTTGTCCCCACCCACCCCCGCGCCCGATCAGTCTGAAGAAGGGTTTCGGCCCGAAACGTTGCCTATTTCCTTCGCTCCATAGATGCTGCTGCACCCGCTGAGTTTCTCCAGCTTTTTTGTGTAACCTTCGATTCTCCAGCATCTGCAGTTCCCTCTTAAACACATGATAATAAAACACTCTTGGCTTGACACTATACAGGTGAAAGTAGCCAGATTGATTGGCACCTCTACCCAAATTCTTTAAGCAGAGAAACCTGCAAGTCCACAAGTTCAACTCACAAACATAACATTTGTGATTTTTCTGGAGATAGCTTACTAATCCTTCCAGCTACTTTATGATGAATTCGTTGAATACATTTTTTTCTCCCCATATTAAGAATTTTGATAAATCTTTTTTCCCTCATGACAGAATGATCAATGAGAAAATAACAGCTTTATCTACATTAAAAAGTAATCAAATTATAAACACAAAAAGCTGGAGTAACTCAGCGGGTCAGGCAGCATCTCTGGAGAAAAGGAATACCTGACGTTTCGGGTTGAGACCCTTCAACCTGATTTCAGTGCGAATAAATGTTTAGAGTAGGCAAATGGTGGAAGTGAGATTATGAAAAGAACTGTGATTGATTAAATGTTTGAGCAATAAAAGGCAATAACAAAAGACTAGTATCCAAACCTGATAAGACAATCTATTGTAACAGATACATTCTAACTCAAAACGATTGACAACAATGGAGTCATCAATGGAATTATTCTTATTTCTCTTGCCAGCCAGAAAAACAAGTAAGTTCTGGGCATTGTTGAAATATTTCCAAGACAAAAAGGTATGCAGTTGCAGTAAAAAATCTCCCTCCAATTTACCCGGAGCATCTAATCTTGGCTATGATTAGCAACAATTTCTAATGAATGGCAAGACCAAATGACTTACACTACATTGCATTGACTTACCTTCTCAACACAGAAGGCCTCTATTTTCTGTGTGACTTTGGGGTGATCTTGGTTAAATATATCAGGGTGATCTCCAAGAACAATATCTTCAATAAAGAACTGGCGAATTGTTTTCAAAGGAATTTTCTGCATATTCATTTTCTTTCCTTTGATTCGCAACAGTCCAATGTGTCTAAGTGAGAGGAATAAACTATCAGAAATATGTATGTTCATAAATAATAACAATTTTAATGATGTCCAAATGTAAGTGCATGTAAAAGGCACCCGATGACTGTATAATTGAGCATTGCTCAGAATGGAGTTCGGCATTAATATTAGAAATTATTATACAAACCATGCTGCTGTTATGGATTACAATTATTTAGCACAGTGGGACTATGACTTTTGCGGCCAAATTCTATGGATAACTAAACTTTGTGCTACGAATTCAGATCCAGATCCGGTTTTAGTTTTGGGCAAGCTTTATTCGTAGAATATGGAAAACTTTACAATATCTGAGAAAAATATTTTTCAACCAATTGATGGATCCATTAATATAAAACAGAGATAATGAAATGGAATAAGGAATAAAAAAAAAAGATTTCCCCTCTAATACTAAGTTCAGGTATCCCACAAGTTACTTTCTTGACTGTGAATGGAGAAAAAGTGCAACATTTCCATTGGTCCCAGAGAACTTTCATTCACGGCCAAAGTTAAAGCAGAATTTTAGGGGTGGCATGGAGAACCTCTAGCCCATGCACCAGGAACACTTGTGCATAAATATTGGAGGGAGATTTCAAACTACCCATCCACTGGCCTTGTCATTCTCTGTCTGTCCCACCGGTGCAAGAATTTGCAGTTTCAAACTGATCTAATCTGTCACCTCAGAATCCACCTAATTCTGTCTGCTTTGCTAAATAATACAATAATTAGCTTTTAACTGGTAAAATATTAATATGCCAAAAAGACAGATTAACGAGGACATACAAATGTCATCATTTCTGTGAGATTCCTTCAATGGTGCCAAATCATTATTTCAGTACAAGTCCTACAGGAGGTCAAGGCAATTACTTGAAACTCCTTGAGGCAATCAGGGATGGGCCATAAAAATAACAATTCCAAGTCAAACTTTTAAAAACAGAAGATGCACCTATTAACTCGTCAATCTGTGCTAAACGTGCTATAGCAAGCAAAAACAAAATACACACTTTTTTACAGCTTCTCCAGGAGAAAGTGACGTGACAACAGAGCTTCCAGGCTGTGAAACATAGAACAGCTGCTGTTCATTTCTTGCGGGTGCTATTTTACACTCATGTTCATGTCCCCAAATGACAAGATCAAGAAAATCATCCAGAAATTGTTCTGGAATGTAATTGGTGGCTCCGTGCTTGCTCCTGTTTGAGAAACACATAATTACTGAATTAGATTATGTACAGTTATAATATTTCCAAACACAATGCTAATCTTGAATGAAACTTTAAATTATTATCTCACTTCTCTAGAACCATAGGAAATAATTACTGATACAAGTAAAACAATTAAGCAGCTTTAAATTGAACAAATAACTGGCTTATGAGCTCGTTCCCAATACAGAATTAAAAGTCACTTTACTATGACCTTCATCTTGAAGCCAATTCCATCATAAAGGTAGATCATGAAAATTATTTGCATTCCCTTTCAAAATATTTGGCACGCTCTATATTAACCAATACCACACATCTCCACACCTTGCCCATGTCAAGCCACCCGAAGATTTTCTATAAGTAAATAATTATGTAAACAATGGCTCAGAGAATTAAATTCTTAGCAATACTTTGTAGATTAGTTAAGATATAGAAATAATGCAGGAATTGAATTTCCTTTTGTTGATAATTTACAGAAAATCTCAACAAGAGCAGTATTTGGGATTTTACTCTGCACTTGAATGTATTTTCATTTAAAGGAAAAATTGTATTGGCACGGTGGCATAGTGGTAGTTGCTGCCTTACAGCGCTGGAGACGTGGGTTTGATCCCAACTACGGATGATGTCTGTACGGAGTTTGTACGTTCTACCCATGACCGCGTGAGTTTTCTCTGAGATCTTCAGTCTCCTCCCACACTCCAAAGTCGTACAGATATGTACGTAAATTGGCTTTGTGTAAGTGTAAATTGCCTCTAATGTGTGTGTAGGATAGTGTTAATGTGCGGGGATCGCCAGTCGGTGCGGCCTCAGTGGGCCAAAGGGCCTGTTTCTGCGCTCTAAACAAAACTAAATCTGCATATAAATGTTATGAATTCAATCATTCTGGACTAAACTAAACTAAAATTACATATAAATGTTATGAATTCAATCATTCTTGTAGTAGGAATTAAGGCATTGACTATTTTTTAAATGGGGAGAGGATTCAGAACTCAGGGGTGCACAGGTCCTTGGGTGTGCTGGTGCAGGTTTCCCAAAAAGTTCATTTGCAAGTTGAACCGGTAGTACGGAAGACAAAGGCATTTAATTCAAGAACAGTAATATATAAAAACAGGGATGTAATGCTGAGGCTTGACAAGGCACTGGTCAGACCGTATTTGTGATTTCATTCTCTGAGTCATCCTTTACATGAATGTTTACGTAGAAAATCTTCAGGTGGCTTGACATGGGCAAGGTGCGTGGTCTGACCGCAGGTGTGGAGATCGCATCAGTATTGTGAGCAGTTTTGGGCCCCATATCTGAGGAAGGGTGTGCTGGTGCTGGAGAGGGTCCAGAGGAGATTTACGAGAATGATCCCCGGGATGACTGGGTTAACATATCATGAGCGTTTGGTGGCACTGGGCCTGTACTTGCTGCAGTTTAGAAGGATGAGGGGACACCTCATTGAAACTTACTGAATAGTGAAAGGTCTGGACAGAGCAGATGTGGGGAGAATGTTTCCATGTGGAAGTCTAGAACCAAAGGGCATAGCCTCAGAATAAAAGATTGTACCTTTAGAAAGCAGATGAGGAGGAATTTCTTCAGTCAGAGGTTGGTGAATCTGTGGTATTAATTGCCATAGAAAGCTGTGGAGGCCGTCGTCAGGCATTTTGTAAGGTGGAAATTGACAGATACTTGATTGGCAAGGGTGTCAAGGTTATGGGCAGAAGGCAGGAGAATGGGGTCGAGAGGAAACGATAGATTAGCTACAATTGAATGGCAGAGCAGACTTGATGGGCCGAGTGCTCCTCTAACTTATGAACTATGAAATGTTATTTTCCACCAAATCATAAAATTATTGTTTCTTGCCTATTTTGATGAATGACAAACATGTTAAACCAGCTGTCTTCCTCTTCCTTTGGCCTCAGCATTGTTACTTGTTTATTTACAAACATTCGATAGAGACGTTCATCCGGAATGGATCCTATGAATTATTAAATCAAATAAAGCATTTCACCAAATTACCAACAAAATTCCATGTTTAATCTAGGGTATTTTACTAAAGCACAAGTCTCAAAATGTTAACTGGTATATGTCAAGCCTTACTTCTATTGATTACATTATTACATATTATCCTGAACATCATCTGTTTAAGCATTTCATCAAATAGCAACAAAATATAATTTGCTCTCTTGGCATTTTACAAAAGGACAATGCTCAAAAACTCAACTGGTATTAAACGTCTAACTGCTATTTAATGCATTATCAAATATTATAAACTAGTTCAAGTTAAATAAGTCTCAAAAACATGGCTCTTACTAATTGTTTTATCTCAGCATTTGATTTACCTTTCCCCCTTATGTCATTAAAATATCAGATATTGCTAAATGTTGATATTTTGTCCCAATTTACATCTTAAACTGGTACGCTTCTAATAAGCGTATCATGCATCACATCAACCACATTCAGCACTTCCACTGAGAAACAAAATTAAAATTACCCAAGCGTTGCCCTAAAATTGGCAGTCAACATATTTTAAACAATGGCAGAGAAAACTTCAGTAATGCTTAACCACCATGTTGAGAGGGTAGTGAGGGGAGCAGAGAGGATCATTGGCGTCTCCCTACCCTCGGTACAAGAACTGTTCCAGAGCCGATGTCTGAAAAAAGCTCAGAGAATTGCTAAGGACAAACTGCACCCCCTCCACATACACCTGGATCTCCTGCCATCAGACAAGAGATATCGAAGCATCAAAGGCTGGACTACAAGAGTGCTAAACAGCTTCCTACCACAGACTGTGAGGCTGCTAAACAGTCACTCTGTACTCACAGTCACTTGATTCTGCGGCTGGCACGGACACTTTAATAACTGGCACTGGCCACTTTAATAACTGGCACTGGCCACTCAAATCAGCTGCAACGGACATTTTTATGATTGGTGTATTGCATTTTAACGTTGTGTTTTACCTGCTTTTAACTATTTATACTGTTCCATCAGGGACTGGATTGTTTTTAGTGTTATTATGTGTGAAATGTTTTAAATTTCATGTGCGATGCTCCGCTATTCCCTGGGAAACGTCTTTTCATTTTGCACTGTACAACTGTTGCTTGCAGGATGACAATAAAGGTTTAAGAGGGAACTGCAGATGCTGGAGAATCGAAGGTTACACAAAAAAGCTGGAGAAACTCAGCGGGTGCAGCAGCATCTATGGAGCGAAGGAAATAGGCAACGTTTCGGGCCGAAACCCTTCTTCAGACTGATCGGGGGTGGGTGGGGACAAGAAAGGGAAAAGGAGGAGTAGCCAGAAGGCTGGGGGATGGGAGGAGACAGCAGGGGGGCTGAGGAAGGGGAGGAGACAGCAAGGACTAACAAAATTGGGAGAATTTGATGTTCATGCCCCCGGGGTTCAGACTCCCCTAACAAAATTGGGAGAATTCGATGTTCATGCCCCCAGGGTGCAGACTCCCCTAACAAAATTGGGAGAATTCGATGTTCATGCCCCCGGGGTGCAGACTCTGCACCCCGGGGGCATGAACATCGAATTCTCCCAATTTTGTTAGTCCTTGCTGTCTCCTCCCCTTCCTCAGCCCCCCTGCTGTTTCCTCCCATCCCCCAGCCTTCTGGCTACTCCTCCTTTTCCCTTTCTTGTCCCCACCCACCCCCGATCAGTCTGAAGAAGGGTTTCGGCCCGAAACGTTGCCTATTTCCTTCGCTCCATAGATGCTGCTGCACCCGCTGAGTTTCTCCAGCTTTTTTGTGTAACAACTGACAATAAAGGTTGATTGATTGATTGTTTGATTGAGAGGAAAATGATTTTTTCTCCCCATACAAGTTTCCAATTCAGTCATGCTGATGAGGTGGTAGACACAAAATGCTGGAGTAACTCAGCGGGACAGGCAGCATCTCTGGAGAGAAGGAATGGGTGACGTTTCAGGTCGAGACCCTTCTTCAGGCATTTTGTGTCTACCATCGATTTAAACCAGCATCTGCAGTTCTTTCCTACACATACTGATGAGGTGGTTGGCAAAGGATGGTCAGGGAGAAGGGGAATGTCATCTGGAGTAAGTCACATCCAACTGAGAAGTATGGACAATACTGCCAAACTGCAGTAGCTCACCTCTCACCTACAAGGTTTGCAACTTAGAGAGACATCAATTGAGTTGTTTTTATTTCCAGAGCTGTTCTGACCTGCTGCATGTTTGTAGCATTTTCTTTTGTTTTTGTTTCGGTCTTACAGCATCTGCAGTTTATTGATTTTCAGGTTTAAATGCCTTTGTTTAAAATATTGTGGCCTCCTTCCTTGCAGCATTCTCAATACCCCATTCTTTTCTTCTCCAGAGTAGCAATCGAGCTTACAATAGTACCAATTGTTTGTAGGATGAGGGCAATTCTTAGAAACCAAAAGGTGATGGATTTTCTCCTTGAATTCATGCTCCAACTATTTTGTTAAGATAAAAATATTGATCTAATGACAATGAAGGAATGGGATAACTGGCATGAAGGGAGTTTAGAACAGCCATTTTTCTACTCGTGATGCAGGGGGAAGGGGAAGGTGTATTTGAAAAGTTGCTGTATTGACAATGCACCAGGCGAATTGTAGAGTGCTGAGCTGGATTCAATTCTGTTAATAATTTCAGGGTTTTTTAGAAGACTGGGAGGCATTAAGGGATCATGAGGTGAGCTGTTCCTTACACCGATACTAGATAAAGTAGAAACTATACTCCTGTAATTATGGTGTTGAAAAGTTGCTGTTTTTAAATCTCGGGTCAACTGTGAAATAAATTGATTTCAAGGATGCCCGCAGCACTTAAACAAACAAGAAGACTATTTATTTTAATATGGGATGATCATTAGAACTGTAAACATTAGAATTCTCACCATTAAACAAGGGGAAAAAAATATTCAATGGTTATGTGCATCATTAATTAATATTGTTTTCCATTAGGCTTTATGAAGTCTGACGTACCACTGTTCATATGTTTAGAGTCATAGAATCTAGTCTACTTGTCCTTTTATCATGTTTACCATTTATGCTTTGTTAGTCTAGACTTCAAAAACAATTTGGCATGAGGCATGATAAACACAAGTCATTCTGCCTGCAAAGAGCAAACTTCACTTTATAACTAACTATGCTTAAAACAAATACACCTATTCAAATAAGTCAACAGTTTTAGTGAACCATGCTCAAGAACGCAGGGTTATGGGGTGGATACTGAAGCCGCGACGGTGAGTTACTGATAACCGAGTTAAAATTGGAGATTTATTGTTCCTGTTTTGACAATATAACGCTCAGTAAATGATTAAGAATTTAATCGGATGAATTATTTTCGAATTACTTTTTAGAATTTTAGTATGATGGTATCAAACCATAACTTTTAATTTCTCCAAGATACTCTTAATTTAATGTAATGGTATTATACATTAACTTTTAAGATTTTCTTTGTTAGTTTGTCGACTTTTAAAATGTCCTCCGAAGGATTTATCCCTATCTTTAGACAAACAATGTGAAGCAGTTCTTGTTTTTCACAGTTTGCACATACTCTTTAACCATTGTTCAGGAAACTCATGTAAGGAAAGATGACAATCAATGATTCTTTAAGTTTGGAGAGGACAGCAGTTTCATTCCAATTCACCGGCGAAAGTGAAAGGAGTCTCTATTTTTATTGACTCCTCAATCTCGTTTGTTCATTATGAAACAAATTCTGATCCATATGGTAGATTTTTCATCACTGGCGTTCTTCATAACCAAAAAGTTGTTATGGTGAATGTTTATGCACCTAATATTGATCACCCTGAGTTTTTTTTAAACAGTTCATCGCATCCTTTCCTAATTTAAATGAACATCTTTTGATAATGGGTGGAGATTTTAACTGTTGTTTGAACTCCGCGATGGACAGATCTGCATCTGGTCATGCGCTTCCAAATAAATCCGCTAGTTTTATCAATTCTTTTTTATTTGACTGGAATGTTAGAAATCTGGAGATTCCTACATCCAAATGACAAAGAATTTTCTTTTTTCTCTCATGTATATTATAGTTACCCTAGGATTAAATACTTTATAATAGATTCTCAGCTAGTTTCATCGGTCCCTGCATGCGAGTATGATGCAATTGCTATTTCTGATCATGCACCATTGAAACTATCAATTAAACTACCTGATTCCAAGTTTAGTGCTAAACAATGGAGATTTAATACTACTTTGCTTCAAGATCTCAATTTTGTTAACTTTATTAAAGATCAGATTGCCTTCTTCTTAAACTCTGCTGAAGAAATATCCAATGGTGTAGTCTGGGATGCTTTTAAGGCATATATTCGTGGACAGATTATTTCATACTCCGCGGGATTAAACAAACAAACTAAAAATGAAATACGTATATTGGCTGATGATATTTAACAAATTGATAAAAAAATATTCAAAAGCTCCTAGTTTAGAGCTCTATAAGAATAGAGTTGAACTTCAAATGAGACATGATTTGTTATTAGTATCACTGATTGAGAACCAGCTACTTAAAACCAAAAGTCAATTTTTTATACATGGTGATAAATCTGGCAAATTACTTGCCAATCAGTTGAAAGCGGTGTCAGCCAAACGTCAGATTATTAAAGTGAGTAAACGGGATGGTACATTGACAGTAGATCAGGATGAAATTAATAAATCCTTTCAGGAATTTTATACCTCCCTATACCAATCAGAATTTCCTACGGATTCCAATATAATGCATGAGTTTAAGGAAATTGAACTTGCCAAATTTACCACATAATGAGTCTCTGTTGTTAGATGAACCCATCACGGAGGAAGAATTACAGAAAGCAATTATTTCGATGAATTCTAGTAAAGCTCCAGGTTTAGATGGGTTTACAGTGGAATTTTTAAAGTATTTTTCAAGTTTACTGTCCCCCTGGCTATGCAAGATTTTTAAAGAAGACTTTTTCATCAATATATAACCACAATCCTTTTATGAAACATCTATTTCTTTAATTCTTAAAAAAAGATAAAGACCCTACTGAAGTGACATCATATAGACTTGTATCACTGTTAAACGTAGATTCCAAAATTCTTTCAAAAATATTAGCTATGAGATTGGAAAATATTTTACCGCAAATTATTTATGAAGATGACAGGTTTTATTAAAAATCGTTACTCATACTTTAACGTTAGGAGATTAATGAATATTGTATATACAGCGTCAAATAAAATTCCAGAATGTGTCATTTCACTTGATGCCAAGAAGGCAATTGATCAGGTAGGATGGGAATACTTACTCAATACACTTGAAAATTTTAAGATTGGTCCAAAATTTATCTCTTGGATCAAGCTGATATATCATATACCTCAAGCTTCTGTACTTACAATAATCAGAGATCCCCCTTTTTCAGGCTCTTTCGAGGTACTAGACAAGGCTGCCTTTAAGTCCTTTATTGTTTGATATCACTTTGGAACCTTTGGCCACCGCTATTAGGGAATCCCCTAATATTTTTGGTATTGCTCGTGAGAATAAGACACATAAGCTATCTCTTTATGCAGATGATCTGTTATTATTTA
The DNA here is from genome assembly GCF_028641065.1 of Leucoraja erinaceus. Classification (NCBI taxonomy): domain Eukaryota; kingdom Metazoa; phylum Chordata; class Chondrichthyes; order Rajiformes; family Rajidae; genus Leucoraja; species Leucoraja erinaceus. The sequence goes on from NC_073382.1 coordinate 68,645,122, forward strand.
TCTCTAACCCAGAGAAATCTATTCCTGCAATAGTAGCACCACTTAGTCAATTTAGTAGTTTTTCTGGTTATAAACTAAATCTTAGTAAGAGTGAGCTTTTCCCATTAAACAATCAAATTTCGAATTATGGACAGTTTCCATTTAGATTGACTACCGACTATTTTACTTATTTAGGCATTAAGATTACCAAGAAACATAAGGATCTATTTAAAGCCAATTTTACGGCCCTAATTGACCACATCAGACAACAGTTTACTAAATGGTCACCAATGTCCTTATCTCTAATTGGCCGAATCAATGTCAATAAAATGTTTATCCTACCTAAATTTTTGAATTTATTTCAGACGATAGCAATTATTATTGCTAAATCTTTCTTTGATATTATTGACTCAAAAATGTCTTCATATATATGGCAGAATAAAAATCCCAGACTAAGTAAAAAATACTTACAGAAATCAAAAAAAGACAGTGGTTTGGCACTGCCAAACCTTAGATTTTACTACTGGGCAGTTAATGCTCGCTATTTAACGTTTTGGACAAAAGATTTAGAAGATACCCAATGCCCAGGATGGATAAATCTTGAACGTGATTCTATGCAAGGATTATTATTGGCCTCTATTATAGGGGCCTCGTTACCTTTCACAATTACGAGATTGAATAAATATATGATTAACCCAATAATAAGACATACATCCAAATACTGTTTCAATTTCGTAAGTATTTTGGATTGAATGATTTCATCTTATCGAGTCCTATCATATCTAATTTTTTCTTCCAACCTTCCAGTATTCATCAAGCCTTTCTGTTAAGGAAGAGGAAGGGATTAGCAGCTTTTCGTGATTTATTTTTGGATGGTTGTTTTATGTCTTTTGAACAACTCTCCACTAAATATAATCTACCTAATTCACATTTCTTTAGATATTTACAAATTAGACATTTTTTGAAGGCTACTCTACCCTCTTTTCCGTTACCACATCCAACCGAAATCTTCGGGAAAAAAATTACATTAGAACCCTTATCAGAAAGGTTTAATAACGACTATTTATGAGTTGATTTTGAAATTACAAATAGATACATTTGATAAAATTAAGAATGACTGGGAAAGAGAACTTCAAATTTCTCTACCTATAGAGAAATGGGAGAGGATTCTTCAATTAGTTAATACTTCTTTAATGTGTGCAAGATACGCTCTGATACAATTCAAGGTGGTTCACAGAGCTCATATGTCAAAAGATAAGTTCACTCATTTTTATGGTCATATAAATCCAACCTGTGACAGATGTAATTCTGAAGTGGCCTCACTGACTCATATGTTTTGGTCTTGCCCACTTTTGGAAAAATATTGGAAAGAAATTTTTGATACTATTTCTGTAGTTTTAAGTATTGATTTACAACCTCATCCTATTACTGCAATTTTTGGGCTATCAATATTAGATTCTACTCATCTGTCCCATTCCACCCATCGGCTGATTGCTTTTACTACATTAATTGCCAGAAGATCTATTTATTTAAATGGAAAGACTCTAATCCTCCTACTGCACTCCATTGGTACTTTGAAACGATATCAATGATAGAAAAATTAGGAGTGACATTGTTGAACCCTTGGTTAAATTTGATAGGACTTGGTAGGATAGGCTTTATTCAACATTTTCATATGATATAAATTGTCCCCTCTCTAACCGCTATAATAATTATTTTGCCTTTATATGGTGGAACGGACTTGACGACGAACATGGACTTAAATTGTTGACATTTTTTGTAGCCCAGATTTTTTTTTTGATTTTTTTTTCTAGTTTAGGGGATTTTGTTTTTCTCTTTTTTCTCGCTTTTTTTTTTTCTTTTTATCTTTTTGTTCTTATATAGACAAGTTCTCTTTTAAACACTTAACTATATTTACATAGAGACCAGGAGGTTTATACTCAATGTGTATTTTGACACTGGACTCATACTTAGGTTATACCTGTTATTAATATAATCTGGATCCCTATGTATCAATATCACTGTTATGTTTATCTTTTTTTTTGTTTTTGAAAAAAATTAATTAAAAGATTTTTTTAAAAGTCATAGAATCTAGTCTACTTGTCCTTTTATCATGTTTACCATTTATGCTTTGTTTGTCTTGACTTCAAAAAACTATTCATCATGAGGCATGATAAAACTCTTAGAAAGAAACTACATAAAACGCAAGTCATTCTGCCTGCAAAGAGCAAACTTTTAGTTTATAACTACCTGCTTAAAACAAATACACCCATTCAAATAAGTCAACAGTTTTAGTGACCCATGCTCAAAAACGCACCTAACCCATAGAGGGCCAACCTGGTATCTCCTTTCTGAATCAGTACAGGGCTAATGTCAATCTTCTCAACTGACATTGTTCGACCAAAATGGTTTATTAATCCAGCACAGCTCAAGATATCCAAGGCACACAGTGCATCAGCCTGTAACATAATTGAAATATAGAGTGTTTTGGCAGATTTAAGATGGCACACAAACTCCAATTATATTCCCAAGCAACAAAGCAAATGAAAGGTCCAATAAACATCCCTGCGTTAATTTCCATGATTTCACTCATCTTTTGGAGGTGGTTAGTTTGGGTTAAATGTTGCAGAAACTTAAATGAAGAAAGGCATTATATTGTTCAACTAAAATTAAAAATCAAAAGTATATTTAAAGAAGAAATCCAGGACTACCTCCTCAAAATAATTATGACGATTAATAGAAAATACATAACATAGTGATTTTGACACAGGTTTGGTGGAACAAGAGGAGGAAAGGAAAGAAGGGATGCCAGATCTACAAAAATTCTGCAGACATCAGATATCCTGTTCCAGCAAGAAGTGGATAGCTGGACAACTACTCCCAGCAGGTTAATAGATAATTTAAAAAATGAAGCCAGCAGTCCATAATTTAAAATAAAAGCAAAAACTAAAATCTGTACTCAGGAGATTCCATAGCACCTGAGCAGAAATAACATTTCATTTGAACAATTCTCCTCTAACTTCTTGCAATATTGGTTAAAGACCATTGATTGGGCATTACTATTACTTAACAACAAATTCTGACAATTCTACTCGGCAAACATTTGACTTTCAAGGTCTTAAAATATTAAATGGCTTTCAATTGCAGCTAACAGGTGATGAGGTGGTCTGGTACTTTTTAAAATTATATCTCTCAATGTTCGAGAGATCTGACCCACTTACAGAAACAATTTCCACAAATCCTGGTCTTAATTCAAGTTGCATCCTATGTACTAAATTTAGTGCATTAGACAAAAGACACCGACTTGAATTGATTGGACATTAAATTCTCAATATGTAAAATAATTAAAAACACAAATCTTACCCCTGTAGGATCATCATGGTTACCATGAACACTGAAAACAGGAATGGAGATGTTTAAATTTCCATCTTGATAGTTTACCCAAGGAAACCTGAAAACAGATCAATGGTTATAATTTGAGAAATACCAGGTTTGTTTTATATTTTAAGTCTATTCCCCTACTCCATCAATCCATAAGGTCTTAAGGTCATAAGTAATAGCAGAATTAGACCATCAGCCCATCAAGTCTACTCTGCCATTCAATCATGGCTGATCTATCTCTCCCTCCGAACCCCATTCTCCTGCCTTCTCCCCATAACCCCCGATACCCGTACTAATCAATAATTTATCTATCTCTGCCTTAAAAATATTCATTGACTTGGCCTCCACATACTTCTGTGGCAAATAATTCCACGGCTTCACCTCCCTCTGACTAAAGAAATTCTGCCTCATCTCCTTCCTAAAGGAAGGTCCTTTAATTCTGAGGCTATGTCTAGTCCTGGACTCTCCCACCAGTGGAAACATCCTCTCAACGACCACTCTATCCAAGCCTTAATTTATACCTTAAATGGTATTCTAACAAGACTTTCTCCAGTATTTCAGTCAAATTACCATTAAGCAGCTTGGATTTTGACTGAAACCAGCCAGAGCACACTTGAAAATAAAGACCACAGGGGAACTCACAAATGCACTTCTAACAGAAGTACTCCCTGCCACAGAAGGTAGTGGAGGCCAGTTCATTGGCTATATTTAAGAGGGAGTTAGATGTGGCCCTTGTGGCTAAATGGATCAGGGGGTATGGAGAGAAGGCAGGTACAGGATACCGAGTTGGATGATCAGCCATGATCATATTGAATGGCGGTGCAGGCTCGAAGGGCCGAATGGCCTACTCCTGCTATTTTCTATGTTTCTATTATCTTGTCATCAAAACACTGTGGGAACGTGTGAGTATAATGACTGCTGATTGTTCTACAAAACAAGATGCTATAGTAAAGTTCTGAGGCTATGAAAAACAAATCTTTAATGCAAGTTTTGTTTTTATTTTTCAAACTTAGCCCTACCAAATCCATCTCCATACAACTGAAATTAAATTTATGGGTAACAAAAAAGCCGAGTACATTTAAAACTTTAAATGAATAGGAAAATCATTTTGCCAGTTCTCCATGAATGTTCAGAGTTTCTCGCCAATCATTAATTTGCTAAGAGTTTTATTATACATACTTTAAATAATAGAAAAAACTGCAATCAGTAAATAAAAGTCATAATGTGTACTTACTTACTAAAACCAAAATTGACTGACTGGTCACTTAATATTTCAAACTGTATCGGAGTGTCACCCATGCAGTATTTCCTTAGCAACTCTATACATGTATGTAATGTCTTCCGGGAAGGTTTGTTGTCATGAAAGAGGTCACCACCCAGCAGTATAAAATCAACCTAAGAGATGGAAAGAGATGGAGTTAAAACATGATTTTCTGCGTAATCTTGCATCAGCCACGCTCAATGCCGAAAATATACTTTTTCCAGAGCTATTTAGAAGGTTAACCTTAATTTGACCAATTTAAATGACAGTGCACAGGGGAATACTGCAATAACAAAATGATTTTCCCTTTCAGCAACTGGACAGAGATCTATTGGTTTCCACAGAGTAAATGTCTTTAAAGTTTCAGTTGCTGCCCTGGATAGTATATATCAAATCACCATTGGAGGTAAAGTAATTATTTCCTGATGGCAATCAAAGCAAAATACTTTTTATTACAATCATCCAGTTATGTTAAATGTGTTACTTGTTACATCTGCTTAATTAAGCATGAAGGTTATTATAGCTTATCTAAATTATTTCATGGAAAATTAGCCTCCTGGAATTTAGCCTGTAGATTATGTAGCGACATTGCAATACTTACCTTCAGCGGCGCTGCTGTTCTGCCACTCGCTGTGTGCGCGACTTTGGCACCTTTGGGGGAGGGGGCGGAAATTAAAATCCAGTTTTCTACTGCCTGTCCGAGGCCGATTTCCTCGGGCTGCCAGCTGCTGCAGAAAAATCGTTCCGACTTCCATTCCCGATTTTTTTATTTTAAATCGCGAGACAATTTAATGATATTAAAATAAAAAGCGGCTTCTAACGCCGTCAACGCCTACAACGTGACGGATCTCATGTACGGGACAAAACAAAATATAAGTCGTGTATTTTACATATAAACTTGCTTCTTGGGATGTCTTTAATCAATCCTCTACAGGCGAAAATGTTATTTGGGCCCCATATCGGCAGAGTTTTTCCTGCCGATATGTGGTTGAAATTCACCGCAAATGCAACGTTCCAATTGATCGCGTTCCAGAAGCAAGATGATTAAAAAGCCCTTTTTGGAGATAAGCCGTCTAAATTGTCTATATTTTGTGTTATTCTCTCTCTCTCTCCATGTTCATTATTTTTAAACTAAATATTCACAACAGTTTTAATACTGAAGATATGAAAGTGAATCAGGTGTCAAATTAAACTTCTTTTTATGCTTTATCTGATGGGATAAATTGCAGACTTGATTTTTTAAATCTCTAAATTTTGTAACATTGCTACATTATGTAATATGAAACATTTTAAACTAAATTTAGGAGGCACAATATGGTTGAGGCTCTATGAGGTGCTGGTAAGGCCGCATTTGGAATATTGTGAGCAATTTTGGGCACCATATCTGAGGACGAATGTGCTGGCTCTGGAGAGGGTCCAGAGGAGGTTTATAAGAATGATCCCAAGAATAAGTAGGCTAACCTATGATGGGACGTTTGTCAGCACTGGGCCTGTACTCGCTGGAGTTTAGAAGAGTAAGGGGAGTCATTGAAACATACAGAATAGTGAAAAGCATGGATAGAGTGGATGTTTCCATTTTTGTGAGAATCTCGAACTAGAGGTCATCGCCTCAGAATTAAAGGACGTTCGTTTAGGAAGGAGATGAGGAGAAATTTCTTTAGTCAGATGTTGGTGAATCTGAGGAATTCTTTGCCACAGAAGGTTGTAGAGGCCAAGTCAGTGGGATATTTTAAGGCAGAAAGATAGATTCTTGATTAGTACATGTGTCAGAGGTTATGAGGGGAAGGCAGGAGAATGGGGTTAGGAGGGAGAGATAGATCAGTCATGATTGAATGCAGAGTAGACTTGATGGGCCGAATGGCCTAATTCTACACCTATTCCTTATGACCTTGTAATAGTAAACTTTACAAATTATACTAAATATCTGAATAGGAAAGTTTTAGATGGCAGGTGGGCAAAAAGTAGTAAATTAAATTTTATCCAAAAGTTGAGGAAAAGGCACTTCAATGGCTAATAGGTCATGTGGGAGGAAACTTGGAATGGATGCCAGCAGATCCTTCAAGGAAGCAGTGCAGGAAGGAACTGCAGATGCTGGTTCGCATCGAGGATAGACACAAAATGCTGGAATAACTCAGCAGGTCAGGCAGCATCTCCAGAGAAAAGGTGACGTTTTGGGATGAGACCTTGAGGACAAGTAAATAAAGCATGCTGAAAGGTCATAAGGAATAGGATTTTGTTCGGCCATTCGCCCCTTCAAGTCTACTCCACCGTTCAATCATGGCCCATTTAGAAAATAGTCTACACCTTTATTCCTACTACCAAAATGCATGATTCCACACTTTTCTACACTATATTCCATCTGCCAGTTCTCTGCCCACTCTCCCAACCTGTCTGTCCTTCTGCAGAGTCCCTGATTTCTCTACATTACCTGCCTCTCCACCTATTTTTGTATCATCCGCAAACTTTGCCACAAAGCCTTCAATCTCCTCGTCCAAATCATTAATATACAATGTGAAGAGTAGCAGCCCCAGCACTGACCCTTGCGGAACTCCATTAGTCACTGGCAGCTAGCCAGAAAAAGCTCCCTTTTTGTACTCATCCAGCCAAATCCATTAGTATCCGCTCTTTACAACCGTAGCCTTCAATCTCTAAGCTCGTCCAAATCATTAAGCATACAATGTGAACTTTGAGTAGCATTTACTTCTTCACTGACCCAAATTGCGCAAGAACCTCCCCTTAAAGTCACTGCTGACCAGCCTATTTTAAGGAAGCAGAAAGAAACCAGTTAAAAATACTCAGTTGTTTTCCTTTTTTGCCACTCTTTGTCTTCAAGAACCATCCAGTCCAACCCAGGTTCAGTCCAGTTTCAAGTCTAGATTATTCAAGTTATAAGCACTCTTAGCACTGGTAAATACCCATAGGCTCTGAACTCGTCTCAGACAAACATACAAAAACAAATGAAAAAATTCGAAGTAAGCAATACTGGTGCAGACATATACTGACTCTACTTTGTCTAACGCGTGCTAGACCATATTTCCATTCGAGATTCAAATAGATGGATTCCTTCCTCAGCAAGTCTACTTTTTCAGGCAAGTACCTCCCCTTCAGCAGTAAAAAAAAAAAAGCTCCCTGATGCGGGAAACCTGACCATGCCTATTCTTAAGGACATAACAGATCAAGAAACCAATTTTAAAAATTTACTAACCAATGCATGCACATTTCTGGAACATTTTCCTGTTTTGGTAACTCACCTCATTGAATCCAAGAACACGGAATATTACATGTCTTATTACAACCCAGGTTCAGTCACAGTTTCAAGTCAAGTTGAGATTATTCAAGTTATAAGCACGTACAGAGTAGCACTGGTAAATGAAAAAAAACCATGCTTACAGCAGCATCACAGGCAAAAAAAAACATCGTCCATCAGACATTAAAAAATACAAAAAAAAATTCATGAAACAAATTTAAATTTACTAAACATTCAACAGCGCCGACCGGCAGCAAAACAGTGCTCTGCTGCAGTGTGGGGGTTTGTGCGCGATACTTGGCAGGGGGCAAAGACCATATACAGTCTTATAGCCTGTAGAAAGAAGCTAATGAGCATCCTGGGGTTTTGCAGCTAATGCTAGACCTCTTCCCAATGGGAGGATGGAGAAATTGTCGAGATGGGTGGTAAGGGTCTTTGATGATGGAGATGGCTCTGTTGATACTCTCCTTGTATATGTCCAGCAGACAGTCTAGCACCAATAATTTGCACTATCCTGGCTTGGTGCCGTTCGTACCTCCTTGTTTGACCAGGAAGTGATGCCGTATGTCAGTGCAAAAAAAAAGTCCGTAGGTGTGTGATGGGGGGGAGCCTGCTTTACATGGCGGGAAACGCTGCTGGGCTCTCTTACATGTTGGTGGACCGTGGACGTCAGTAGTCCTCAAACTTATGACTCCGTCGAGAGGTGTATGGTGTTTATCCCCGCCCTCCAGTCAACTTTTTGTTTCCCACGTTAAGCTTCTTTAGGCACATAACAGTATGAAGAAAGAAATAATTTTAATAATGTTTTTCATTTACTAACCAATGATCATGGTAAATCACATTTCTGGAACATTATTGCTGATATTGGTAACTCAAACAGAAGGGGGCTTAGGACATTATCCTGTGCACATCTTTTTGAAACCCTGACTTTCATCAAGAAAGGTTCAGGACAGCTACATGTGCCCAGCATCAACCCCCAACAGCTCCACTTCTCCCCAGCTGCTGCGGCATCTTTTTGAAAGCAGAGCTGAAGTCCAAATAGGATCCATAGGTATTTTTTCCGATCGAGATGTGACAATGTGTTGTTGAGACTGCGTCCTCTGTGGATCGGTTGGCTCTGTAGGCGAACTGCAGTGGGTCTAGGTCGGCAGGTGTCTGTCATTAAGAACAATTCAGCATGTAGTATGCAAAACAAGATTAATACCTCTTTCTTGAAAATAAAATTGCAGATACTGGAAATCTAAAATAAAAACAGGAATTGATAGAAACACACAGTGCATGGAAAGAGAAAGAGTTAACATTTCAGGTGGGAGAATCTTTGACAAAACAAGTTTGGCTTAATTGTATGTCATTATATATATATATATAATTACAGCATGTAGTATGCAAAACAAGATATATATATGAACTCTTTATTCTTTGAAAAGGTTAAGGGGGAAAATGATGCAGAGTTGACGTGGAAAAGCTTAAAAGTAAAAACAGGGGACATGACTTGAGAATTACACAAGTTTAGGGGTAACATGGAAAACTTCTTAAGAGTGGTGCTGACATTTCCAGGTGGGGAGAAGGTCATTTGTCAAAAAATAAGGAAGTTATATGACAATAAGCGCAGGTATACTATAGATATGTGTTCGGCACGGACTAGAAGGGTCGAGATATGTTTCCGTGCTGTAATATTATATGGTTATATAGACATATATATATAACGAGTAATTTTATGTTACAGGGAAAGTGGCAAGAGGAATGGAAAGAACAAAAAGAACATTTGTGCTAGGGCGAGACCAGGCCAAATGGGTTGAGGACAGCGAGAGGTGGATTATATAATTTTAGAGCCTAGAAACAACTGATTTGGCCGATTATGTTCATGCTGACCATTAAGTATCTATCTCCACCAATCTCATCTACCAGCACTTGAATCTCCTACGCTAGTAGGATATGAATCAAATGTAGTTCCTAAATCTTGTGATAGTACCTGCCTTCACCACCTACATGGGAGAACATAAATATTCCCCAGTTCCCCTCAGGCGACAGATGGCGCAATGGGCTAAGTGTTCCGGAAGGTAGCCGGTTCGAATCCTGCTTGGAGTGCATACTGTCGTTGTGTCCTTGGGCAAGACACTTCACCCACCTTTGCCTGCGTGTGAATGTGTGTGAGTGATTGGTGGTGGTCGGAGGGGCCGTAGGCGCAGATTAGCAGCCACGCTTCCGTCAGTCTGCCCCAGGGCAGCTGTGGCTACAGAAGTAGCTCACCACCACCGAGTGTGACTGGGGAGTGAATGAATAATGCAATGTAAAGCGCCTTGAGTATCTAGAAAGGCGCTATATAAATCCCATCCATTATTATTATTATTATTAAACCTCTTATTCCTCACTTTGAATCTATCCCCTCTGATTATAAGAGTCATACCACACAAAACAACCTCTTTGGTCCAAATCTTCCATGTTAAGATGCCAATGTAGGTTTGTCCCATTTGCTTGCATCAAACCCATATCCCTCAATATCTTTTCTTTCTACGTATCTGTCAAAATATATTTTAATGGTGCTATTGTACCCGTCTCAACCATATCCTCTGGCAACTCGTTCCATATATGTAACACCATCGGAGTGAAAAAGCTACCCCTCAGGCTCCTATTAAATTTTTCCCCTTTTACCTTAAACCTATGTCCTCCAGTTCTTGATTCCACAACCCTGGGAAATACAGTGCATTCACCTTATCTATGTCCCTTCTGGGTTTTATGCACCTGTCTAAGATCATGCTCCAGTCCCCTGTGCTTGAAGAAATAAAATCGTAATCTTCCCAAATTATCCCTTTAAATCAATCCCTCGAGTCCTGCCAACACCTTCGTAAATCTTTTCTGCACTTTTCAGTTTAACGGTGTTCTATCCTTACTTGACAACCGACATACCTTCAAAAAAAATGCAACACCTCACATTTATTGATCAACATATTATTACATCTACCACTACCCTACCCGACTTCCAAGCAGAAATTATGCTAATATTATTAGTCTCCCCTCGTAATGGTCAGCATGAACATAATGGACCAAAACAGTTGTTTCTATGTCCTAAATGTGTATGTATGTTGTATATGTATAGATAACGATTTTTTAGTGTTCATTGAATTTGATAATCTTAGAATTGTAACATTGTCAATAAGTTTGTGTGTGGCTGCAACAAGCGGAGCGTAGAGCCAAGGCACGTAGGCACCAAGTGTCACTACCTGCTGAGGTTCTACCTGTCCCCCGTGATGCGAAGGATGGGCCTGGCGCAGATGCCACGTCATGTGCCAGTCAGCTGGGCATTGCTGCACCATATGTCGTTCGTGAAAAGGTTCTTCCAGACCAACACCTTTGACCACAAGTTCATCGGGCAGTGGTCAGCACAGACTGTCCTGCAGGCACTGCAGGGAAATGACTCCATGGATCCTGTGGCATAGTTCCCAGAGCAGGCTGCCCAGCTTGTCTGGCAAAATGCCTCACCACCAGAATTCACCAACAAGCACCAAGACCTGGCTTGGCTGGTGGTGCAGGAAGCCCTCCCAGTCAGATCCTTCCGGCACCGTCGGAACCTCACTACCATTGCACGTCTCCCTCGGGACAGCTGTTATTGAGAGGAGACGGTTGCCCACCTCTTTGCAGAGTGTGGATTCACAAAGAGTGTGTGGAGAGGTCTGCAGTGGTCCCTGTCACGGATTTACGGACTGTTCCCATGGACGCATTCAGAGACTGACATTGAGTGCTGCTGGAATGTCATCAACTCAGTGAAAGGTGCTCTTTTGTCTGCCCAAGCTTTGTTGACCTCCCAGCGGAGCGGGATGTCCGCCGGGGAATGTTGGCGAGCGGCCCGCTACAAGACTGCAAGGGTAGGTGCTGAGGGACGCACTGAAGTTCGGTGCAGCCTACGCCACGGCTCGGTGGGGGAGGACCACAGTTTAGGGTCCTTCCACTGCTGAACACGGAGGGAGGGGCAGGGTGTGATGGAGACGCCCCTCAAAAATAAGGGAAGGGATTCCACGCCAGTGAGCCACATGTGGCAAGGGTGTGGGGTAAAATTGTGATTTGGGGAAATTATATTGAATGTATATAGGTATGTTACAAAACTTACCTTCAGGGTGCTGCAATTCTGCCTTTGGCCGTGTGCGCGATTTTGGCGCCTTTGAGGGGGTGGGGGCGGGGTTAAAACGGGTTTTTTTCCCGACCTGGTCCTGAATTATATTTGTTGGAGTGCAAGATGTTGCTAAAGAATCGTTCCTACGGCCGTTCTGTGTGTTTTGCTTTTTTTTAATTCACCCGACAAGTTAATCGCTGGAATAATTTTAAAATCAGCTTCTGAAGCCGCCAATTTCTGAAAACAGGGACGGATTTTATGGAGGAACAGATAAAAGAAAGTAGTTGGTTTTTATGTATAAAAGTGTTTCTTAAGATGTATTTAATTCACATTTTAAGTTGCGAAACGGTGATTTAGTCCCCGAACGAACCGGCAGTGTATTTGCTGCAGATATGGGGACTAAAAACACTGCAACCTCAACCTTCCAAATGGTCCCGTTCCAGAAAATCCCACTCGCAAGCTGATTTAAATGGCCATTAATTTACAGGTATTAAACATTACATTCCTTCCATTTGGCCTATAAACCCATGACAATGAGATTTTAAAATTATGTTATGTTCTGAATTATTGTGGGAATGTTATTTGGACACTTAGGCTATTTAAAAATGTTAATCTATTCTTAAGAAATGGATAGAATTTTAGATCTAGTAATTGAATTTTGTAATTAGCTACAATTAGGTAACTAATTATATGCTTTAATTTCAAGTCATCTAAGTAAGATAGTTTCATATTTGTTTCAGAATGCTTTAATCACTATAATAACTGAACATTTCTTTCAGTTCTCTTACATTTTAAGAAAGTTATCGGCCTTTAAATGTTTTCGATCACAACTTTTGTGTTAAGTCAATGAAAAAGCAATAGGGAACAAGATGCCAATTTCCGAGTATGAAAATGGCCATAACTTTTTAACACTGAAGATATGAAAGTGAATTAGGTGTCAAATTAAACTTCTTTTTATGCTTTATCTGATGGGATAAATTAAAGACTTGATTTTTTTAATATCAAAATTGTGTAACATTGCTAATGTATAGTATGGAGTTTTGTATGGATCTTGTATTGTATATAATTATTTCTCGAATAAAGTATATTTTGAAATTAAAAAGAATCAAAAAAGTTAACCGAGTTGTTTTATCTGTAATGTTTCAAATAATTTATCTTTGTACAGAAGAATCAACAAAAATCAGTAATAATATCAAATAATCAATGTCTTTAATCGGGTGCGGAAAGATATACCGTACTCGGGGTATTAACTATCTTGAAAACAAAAACTATTGCTCAAACTGCATTCGGTCCGAGCAAACTGCTCCTTGCAGCTAAACTGACAAACACCTCAAATGGGACAGAAACCAAAATGCTGAAGTTTCCAATGATTCACAGCAAACTCTTGTGCAGAACTTACAGCGTGTTTCCAGCACCCATCCTAACAAACTGCTCGGCTCCACTTTCACTTTCACATTGCTCCTTGCAACTAAACTGACAAACACAAACAGGCCAAAGAAAACCAGATGCTGAAGCTTTCAATACTTCACAACAAACTCTTGTAACCAGTAATATTATTATCAATGTATTTAATAAGGTGCGGAAAGCTTTCAATGAATGATTCACAGCAAACTCTGTTGTGCACAACTTACAGCGTGTTTCCAGCACTCATCCTGGCAGACTGCTCGGCTCCACTTCCACACGTGCTCCCGCCAGCCGGGGCGTGGGTTTCTGAGCGATGGGGATGTGAATGAAGGAGCTGGAGCTGGAGCTGCTGCTGCTGTTGTTGTCGTTGTTATTGGGGCCGCCTCGGGCCTGTGTCCGCGCCGCCCCCCGGAATCACAACCGCCGCGTCCCCACGACCAGGCCAGGGCCGACCTTCCGCTGCAACCCGGAAACACAAGCGGCCGAGAGGCGAGCAGAGCAGACGAGACGAGACGAGACGGATGAAGTGAGTAACCGGCTGCGATTTAGCCTGGTCCTTGCATCTATCAGCCGCACTCTTACTCCCATCCATGTTCCACTGTGGTTTCCCTGGCCCCGTCTCCCCCTTGCACCAGCCTCTACATTCAGTGAAGCCAACACCAAGGATCTCGACGCGAAACGTCACCCATTCCTTTTCTCCAGAGATGCTGCTGCCCGGCCCGTTGTTACTCCAGCATTTTGTGTCTATATCTTCGGTGTAAACCAGCATCTGTCGTTTCTTCCTACACTAAATATCGCCTAACTCCCACTGCTCAACCCGACCCAGCTTGTGCTTTCGTCCCTTGACAGCTTCCAGAGCAAACGCAGATATAACTGTCATTTTATCCACTCCATTTCCTTTTCCAGAGCCCCAAATATGTGTGTTTTTTTTACCTGCCACAGGATGAGGGAACTAAAATAAATAATTCAACCTGGCTTATTTTGGAATAACATCTCCAACCTCGAGTTACGTCCAATTTAAATCTCCATCCCTTACGGATCTGCTTATATTCCGACTTTTGTGCACTTATTTTATCACTTGAACCTGTTACGTCCTCAACATCCAGTTGAACTATTTTAAAATATATTTGGCATGTTTGGGGAACTGCCCCACAACTCTAATGATCTGAGTTCAATTGAGTTTGCATTTTCTCACAGCTACATGGTTTCCCTCCAACATCTCAAAGATGCACTGCTTGTTAAGAATTGGTTGCTGACATTTTCCCCAAGTGTAGGCGAATTGACTGGATTACATTGGACATCTTTGAGGAAATAGTTTACAGTTAAATAGGTTGGGGAATGGGATTGATTGGTTAGCTCTGAGAGCTAACTTAGATTTGAACCTTGTAGCCAATCACATGCTCTTCTTTTAATTTTTCCTCTCACCACCACTCAGTCCCTGCTATAATTATTTTAAACTGAAAGGCCATAAATCTAAAATCTTCTGTTTCTAAAAATACTGTGTACCAAGCTTATTCTAGATTTATTTTAATGACCTATTCTCTTCTTGAGTAGATTTCCCCACACATCTATTTGATGACACAATGTGTGCCACTTTCAATGCTGAAAAACTTCACATTCTACTCATCACTAAGGACTTTAATTACCATTACTGAAACACTACCAGCTTCTACCATGGCAATTACTGAAATTCATGACTCCATTTTTTACACTTTATCCCAAGTGCTAACATGATATATGTGTGAACAGCAACTTCAGACTTCCTTTCGGTCTCAAATTATTTCACTAAACTTCCCTTGAGGGAATGGTGCAATAACTTATCTTCTTCCTAACAATTTTGTTTTTCTTTTATCAGTTCAAATGGAATACAGCATAATTTCTATACTTTATTCAGATAATCCATTTCAAACTATTTTTGTATTATTTTCAAATTTTCAGGATACCTCCCATTGTTAAAAAATATTATTTCCCTGGATTGCAACAGTTGCATATATTGCCCAATTTTCTGTTGAAGAGAATTTGTCAGTTTTCATCATTAGATTGACTTTCCATATTTATGCTCCAATTGTCTCGCATTTTGGTGGTAATGATTAGATCACAGCTAGCAAAAAAACACAGGAAAATTGGAAAAGGAATAGGTCCCTGGAGCCTAACTTTTGCTGGATTCAACTCCCCTCTGTGCCAGCTCCCGATAGCTCTTAATTCCTCAATCTTTCAAATAATTATCAAATTGTATGGCTCTGTCATTTGAGTGAGGCGGGTAAACAATTGTATATTTTTAACTAGTCAGATTGGTTTATGAAACCAACAAAAACTAAGAAAGAAATCCAGTTCAAAATATGAGAGTTCAATGTCAAATCGCATACAGATAGTGAAATAAAAAGTGGCAAAGAAATGCTGGATTAAGAAAGAGTAAAAAAATATTTAATTTCCACAGCAGATATGAATGAAATTCAATGCTTGCATTAGTCAATCTTTAATGATAGAAAAGTTGGCTGGCTTTGACCTTGACCTTGAAGGACTCAACAGTGACATTTTCTACAATTTCTATCTATTTTCTACAGTGAGATGTGTTTGAGCTTGCTGAATACACAGTAGCTTCATGGGTTGTTTATTTGATCCAGACAGTAAACTATAATTTTTTTGCAAAGCTAATAGTAGAGCATCACGTGTTGTGCAGCAGCTTCTCAATTTCTAATTTAACCCTACATCTGCCCTTACCTGAGCTCACTCACATTTTCACATATTTAAAGAATATTTTGACTGTACTGTTATTTTGTTGGGAAATAATGACCCAAAATGGGTCAGTCACAAATTATCCTTCCTCTTTGTTTGAAGAAGGGTCTCGACCCGAAACGTCGCCTATTCCTTCGCTCCATAGATGCTGCCTCACCCGCTGAGTTTCTCCAGCTTTTTTGTGTACCTTCCTATTTGTGTAATCCTTTTTTTGTTTTTCCTTATTATTGACCTTTAATGATATTTGTAAAGCAGTCAATATTTTTTTCCTGTTTTTTCTCTGAATTGTTTATACTTATTTCCTTTAATCTCTCGGTCATGAATTTTGTCTCGTTCTCTTAATAGTTCATGTGTAATCACAACTCTTTATGTATTCAATTTTATTTTCATTCGCTTTAAGCAGATGTCTCTACCTGAAATGTATGTTTTTTTTTCTTTCATTAAAAGAACACTGTTTTGAAAAAGATCTTACTGTGGTTCATTAAAATTCATTAAAGTTAATCTATTACTTTATTTTTTAACAACATATCCTTAATGCTGAGAAGATTAGGAATCAGCCCCTCCTGTGCTCTTAGGAGAAGGAAACTCTCCTATTGTCTTACCTTTACAAACTTCCACCACTTAGTTGCAGCAGAAAAGCAAAATATTGTTGCTTCTCCAAAAATATATTGTAAGATAAAGCTCACTTAGTCCATTTAAGAATGCAGTACCTGTACTTTAAAAAAAAATTCAAAATCATTTTGGTGACTTTAGGTAAAGCCGCTACTACATGTTGTACTAATACATAATCCCTTTTGTTCATCTGGGCTGCATTAAAGTGCTTTAATCACCTCTTCTGTTGAGCTTTCATCATCAAGTATAAATAATGTAAAAGTAATGTGTATTTTTGTGCACTTGCCTACTTTAAATGGTTAAAAGAACACTGGACATTTTACATAGGTACTAGGTATCAGGTCAGTGCTGATTCTGATTGTGTTATTTTCTTTACAGTGGATCTTCAACTACAATGTTGAATCTGAAGTGGTACACTCAAGTAAGGCAGTAATGAAAATCTAGGTATTTCAGTGGAAAATGAATGGGCAAGAGAATAATAGTCCCATGGTGAAGAAGAAAGTGTCAATTGTTGCAAAATCTTCAGAAGAAAATCAAATAACTGAAGAATCTGAGAATACAGAATGCAGCACTGAAGGAATTGCCGGTCTCACAAACTACTTCAACCAACTTGATCTATTAGAGACACATGGACATCTGATACCCGTGGGGACACACAGCATGTGGCAAGGAGAGTCTGATGATGAAGATGACGAAGCTGAAAATGATGCTTATTTTACAATGAAAGAGAAAGAGCTGGAAAATGACCTACCAAATCTATTACTTTGGGCAGCTGAGAAAAACCAGGTAGGTACCTGATTGGATCACCCATGGCTTACATTGTTGACATATTGGGAATCTTCAGATTCAAATACTTCAACAATGAAAATTCACTCAATATTGAACCATGCACCATGGAAACAGACTCTTCAGCCCATGATATTTGCACCAATCATAAAACACCCATTTATGCTAATCCTACTCTGATCCAATTGCCTTTTATAGGTTGTAATATGCCATCTGTCTGATAATATATCTGCATGTTGACATCTTTGTGCATTATTAAGGATCTTACTGCCTTGTTAATGTGCACTGTTGTGCAGACTTTATTATTCATATTGAATAGCCTCTTCCATATATCTACACATTCCACTATATTACCTGAAATGTGCCTTGTATACTTTATTCAAAGGACTATGCCCTTTAATTGTTCATTGTGATGTTATTTTTGCCATTTATACAAATAAAACATTAGGACTGAATCCCTGGGGGCATTTTTAAAATGTTGCCAATGTAAAATATCATAACTTTAATCCTGAATTGCTCAACTTTATTTTTTGTGATGCATCTTGTTGATAGCATACATTTCTTATTTAGTGTATCATAGATACATGTTAGTTGTGGTAACGTCATGAAGCTTGTATTGAGGAAGACAGTTTAAAAGTATTGATAGCTATGAATGTCTTTACATTCGATGATGGCCTTAGTAATCAAGAATGTGCTGCATTCAATGAAGCTATTATTAACCTGTTTACCTATGCCTAATAATAATGAATATGTATATTTTCTTGTTATTTTCATGGTGAAGCTTTCGATAGTGTGCAGACTTCTTTCAGAAAACCCAGAGCTTGTCAATGTTAAAGACGATGACCACTACACACCACTTCATAGGGCTGCCTACAGTGGTCATATTGACGTTGTTCGCAAGCTGATAACTCAAGGAGCAGATGTGCATGCTCGTACTATAGATGGCTGGACACCTTTGCACAGTGCTTGTAAATGGAACAATGCCGAAATAGCTTCATTTCTTCTGCAGAATAATGCAGACGTCAATGCCCAGACGAATGGTCTGCATACAGCACTACATCTTGCTTCAGGAAGTAAAGATACCAAGGAAGCCATTGAATTGTTGCTAATGAATCGTTACATAAATTCTGATCTAAAAAATAATTTGGGTGAGACAGCATTTGATGTTGCTTGTCGAACAAATGTTTACTATTACCTCTTTGAAATTACAGAACACTGCACAAATTCGGTACCTGAACCAAAATGATTCATTTAAATGTATAGTCACCCAAACACAAAATCTGTGGTCATTTTAATTTGGTTGAAGTTAAGTAGACCTTCTGAAGTTTAAATGGCCATTGTAACAGTTTCAATGTCAATGTGAAAAGAGTACATTTCCTAACTTACCCCAAAACTGGTTGTGTTAATCAATCTATTGAAAATGTTTTGTGATTTTTGGTGTAAAATTGTAAATATTTTATTTTCAGTCAGTGTTGGCTTTTTTTCTGTTGTGATGTGTTGACGAAAATAAACCCTATACTTTCTATTTATAATATTATTCTGATCTTAATCTTTTGACTCTTCCTTAACATGGTATCAGAAACTCGTTCCCCTTGCAAAATTCTAAATTGCTTTGAAAAGTAATAGCAAAAGTGGCGGTCCAGCTTGATAGGGTAGTGAAGGTGGCTTTTGATACATTGGCCTTCGTCAGACACAGTATTGAGTACAGAAGTTAGAATGTTATGTGATGGTTGTACAACACGTTGGTGAGGCTCTATTTGGTGTATTGTGTTCAGTTTTGGTCCCCCTGTTATAGGAAATAGTTATTAAGCTGAAAAGGATGTAGAGAAGATTTACAACGATGTTGCCAGGACTCGAGGGCCTGAGCTATAGGGAGAGGTTAAGCAGGCTAGAATTTTTTTCCTTGGCACTGGAAGATGAGGGGTGATCTTAGAGTTGTATAAAATCATGAGTAGAATGGATAGGGTGAATGCTAAGAGTCTTTTACCCAGAATAGGGGAATCAAGAACCAGGGGACATAGCTTTAAAGTGAGAGAGGAAAGATTTAATAGGAAACCGAGGAGTAACTTTTTCCACACAGGGTGGTAGTTATTTGGAACGAGCTGCCAGAGGAGGTAGTTGACGGAGGTACTATAACGGTATTTAAAAATAAATTTGGAGAGGTACATGGAAAGGAAAGGTTTTGAGGGTTATGGGACAAGCGTGGCAGGTGTGTCTCGGTAGAGGGGAAATCTGGGTTGGCATGGATGAGTTGGGCCAAAGGGTCGGTTTCCATGCTGTACAACTCCATGACTTTTGTACTGGGAAAGGGCAAAAGAAAATCGCTTGTTTTTATGGCCTGCATCAGATATGCCAACAAATATGTTTGCCTCCAGTGTAATTTTATTATGTTACATCGTTAATGACATTTGGGAGAGTTTTTGCCATAACATGTTTCAGCACTGAAAAAAAAATTATTGAAGGTTGGTGATCAAATTTTCTGCTGGTCGTTAAAAGGCCCACAAATAAGCATGGTTTTTGTAATTACCGGACTCATACAGATTTAAAGATACAGCACATCTTTATTAGACTACTTACAGTATTGGATATGCAGCACATTACATGCCCAAGCTTCTACATCTACTGCCTGACGTAGCCAAGTTCCTATTATTATAAAGCATGTACTAGGCGGGGCTACTACTAACAAACACTCTAATTGGCTAGCATGCAATAGCCAATCTACATCTCTTCTTGTAGAAAATAGAAAGTAGCTATGATACCTTAAGCTATATACCCGAGGGGAACATGCTAGCAAGATTATACAAAATCACCATATCTAATGGCTGGCCTGCAAACCCGTCCGGCCCTTGTGCAGTAGGAGGCCGCCTCACCCTCTTTTGCAGGAGCAAAAATGGGAATCGGGAGAAGGGACATGACTGGCGACCTGGCAGGCCTGGTGGGAGAAGTCGCCACGGGCGAGCTAGGTGTAAACTGACGCGGGGAACACTCGGCAGCAACAACAGCTGTAGGTGGTGTAGCTGGAACAGTCCTTGCATACACGAGAGGTGGGGTATCAGGACCTGTAGGCGCAGGATGAGGTTCCTTCACTGGAAGGATATGTTGACTGTTGCGTCTGTAGATGACACCGTCTACTTCAGCCAGGGACGAACGTGGTTCTTTGGAAGGGCCGAAAATGTGCCCCTCTGCACCGTTTGCCCATGGCGGGGAAGCGGCTTGCTCGACTTGCCTGGCTGCAGCTGCTGGGCGGGGAGGGGACGCCTGGCTGCAGAGACAGGCAAGGGTGGACGCGCCTGGCAGGACATTAGTCGCTGGGCGGAGGAGCCAAGAAAGTTGTCCCATGCAATGTTTTGTAGGTTGAGTAAGTCCAGGTAAATGTTGGATTTTGTCAGGTAGGAACGTTCCATGAGTTGTTTAGCACTCTGAACAGCGCGCTCGGCCAGTCTGTTGGACTGTGGGAACTCTGGGCTGCTGGTGGCGTGTTGGAAGTTCCATCTTTTAGCAAAGTTCTTGAATGCTTGGCTGGTAAATTGCCTGCCATTGTCAGTCTGACTGCGTACAGGGGAGCTATGGACGGAAAGGTGTTGTTGCAGCTTCTCGATCACAGACTCGGAGGAAATGGTTTGCAGTAAGTCTATTTCAAACCATCCCGAGTAAGAGTCTACACGAACTGGATAGTGTTTTCCATGCCATTCAAAGATGTTAGCGGCCAGTGATGACACGGGAGGGAAGGAGCTGGTTGGGGCAGAAGTGGCTGCTTCTGCTGGTGTGGTGCTAAACTGTTGCAGATAGTGCACGTTTCAGTCTTTTCACGTATGAATTTTGTAATTCCAGGCCAGTAAAACATACTCTGGGCCCGCTGGAGGATGGTTTCCGTGCCGGGGTGGCTCCTGTGGATGTCGTCATAGTACTCGCCCACCATAATGCAGTCGGAAACACTGCCTTGTGGCCTTTGACTATGATTCCGTCCTGCAGCACTAATTCGTCGCCAACTAGGAAGTATGGTCGTATTTCGAGCGAGGTGCTCGACTGTTTATGGGGCCAGCCGTCCCGTATGGTGGTGGACAGCAATTGTAGAGTTCCATCTGCAGCCGTGTATTCAGCCAGGCGGCGTAAACAATCCGTCAGCACAAACGAGAATTTGGAACAGGCGAAAACCACTGCAAGCAGTTCTTTTTCAATATCTAGGCATAACGTTGTTCGGTATCAGTCAGTGTACGGGATGCATGAGACTGGCTTTACGTCGCCATTGGCGGTGGGCTGTAGGCACGACGCACCAAACCCGTACTGGGACGCGTCGCATATGATGGTTACCGGTAATCTGAGGTTGAAATATGACAGTGTCGGCGCGCTGGCCAATTGTAGTTTCAGAATGTCAAAAACCCTTTGGTGCTGCGGGTACCAGGACCATGCCGTGTCCTTATGTGTCAGTTGGTGCAGGGGGGCCGACAGATCGCTGAGGTTGGGAATAAATTTGCCCAGGTAGTTTACCATCCCGAGGAACCGTTGCAAACTTGGGACATCGGTAGGACAGGCAGTTTGTTAATGGCTGCAGTTTTCAGTGGATCAGGCTTTAGGCCGCTGCTGGTGAAAACATATCCGACGTCGGTGACCTCAGGAACCCAAAATCTGTATTTAAGTGGGTTGAGTTATGATTAATGTCTCTGGTACGGTCTAGTATCTTCTTCAGGTTTGCGTCATGCTCAGCCAGATCGCGACCATAGACGAGAATATCATCAACAATGATGGCACACGGGTATTCTGCAAACATTTGTTCCATTGTGCACTGGCAGAGTTGATGCCGAAGGGCATCCTTAAAAATTTGTATCGGCCAAAGGGTGTAGCAAAAGTCGTCAGGTTCGATGATGCAGGATCTAGTGGTATTTGCCAGAAAGAGCTTTTGGCATCCAGGACCGAGAACACTGCTGCGTTTCCAATCTGCGCAGCGACGTCTTCTGTGGTAGTGGGGGCTCTTTATTGCAGTATTCAGAACTCTGGGGTTGACGCAGATGCGTATCTCTTCTTTGTTTTTCTTAGTCGCTACGACCATGGTGGAAACCCAATCAGACGGTTCTCTGACTTCAGCAATGACTCCAATGGAAACCATGCGTTTAAGTTCATTGTGTATTCTATCTCACATGGCATGGGGAACAGGATGTGGTGCACGGAGCACAGGTGTGACGGTAGGATCCACAGCGATCCGATACTATGTGGGCAACTTGCCAAGTCCATCATCAAACAGGTCTTTGTACTGGGATAGCAGCTGCTCTGCTGGATCGTCTGTGAGACATAGTTTGTGGACGGCACGTCCAAAATACACCAGGCCCAGGTCATGGCATACATTAATACCGAGAAGGGTCTCTGAGTCTGACTATACGATGTGAAACTGCAGGTTTCTTGTCTGGTCATCCACCGTGCATTTTAAATCGGCTTTTCAGAGTGGATGCAAAACCTCACCCCGTAAGCCCGAAGCGTGGAGGAGTTCTTTTGCATTTGTTCGGCATTCCGTATATTGTTAAACTCCCTTATCGACATTACGTTGACCTTTGCACCTGCATCCACTTTGGCTAGCATAGGCCTTTTCTTTATGAACACAGTCACTTCAGGGTCAAGCAGCTTGTAATGGGGCTGTCCCACTGTACGAGCTAATTCAAGAGTTCTCCCGAGTTTCACATGATTCGAACTCGGAGAATTACGGTAATAGCCGCTCGTAGGTACTCGGGGTTTTAGTGGACATTTTTCAACATGTTGAAAAATCTTCACGAGTCTTCACGAGCTTACCGCATTTCCTGAGTACCTGCCGTTAGCGTTACGAGCCGCTATGAGACGTCCCAAGCTCTGACGTACTCGCAACGTACATTCTACGTGCTTACCACGAGTGATTTTTTTTAAACTCGGGAGAGCTCTTGAATTACCTCGTACAGTGGGACAGGCCCTTTAGAGGGTCATAGGAGGGAGTAAATCACAGAGCTGCCATCAGCATTTTCAGAATGGCTCTCGTGGGAGTCAGTCGAGCTCTTGGGAGTCAGAATCTGAGAATTCTCGGAGCAGGTGCAAGTTCGTCCTTGAAGTACTGGCAGTCTCATGGGAACGACAGCATTTCGCAAAATGATTAAGCTTTTTACAGTGATTGCAGGTTTTACCGTAAGCTACACAATACTGGCAACCTCTCTCGTGGAAATAGTTACAGTTTGAACATCGCACAGCAGGTACATTTGGGGTTTTGCGGGAGGAGTAATTAGTAAGATTGATGTTGTGTTGCTGTCGTAGGCTGGGGGACACAGGGTCTGCAAGCGGTGCAACAACTTCTGACATACGACATGAATGGGTAGCTTGCTCCTGAGTCAGTTCAGGGTTGCGAGAGGAGCTCAGCCCTCAGTTTACGATCGATAATTCCCCCACAATCTTATCTCTCACAAGTTCATTCGTCAACTCACCAAAATGACAGCGTGCAGCCATGTGTCGTAAATCGCTGATAAATCGCTTGACAGGTTCGTCGACCCGTTGCAAACGGGCATAGAACTTTGTTCTTACGAGTGTACGATTTGATGGCAAGTCACACAGCTCTCTGAATTGTCTGAGTAGAACTGCTGGGTTATCAATGGTCTTGGCAGGCACTAGGACCATCCATCCAGAATGACAGGAGCAAATTCGAAGATGTTGGCACAATTTATTGCTTCTGAACCCGCTAGATTGAGCAGTAGTGATGCTTTTAAATCGTCAGGGTCATTACGATGAACAATGTGGATATACTGAGTGTAGTCACGCTCGAAGAGATGCCATCACTCGGCTATGGATCAAAGATCAAAGGGCTCGGTTTGCGGCAAGTTTGCCATAATGGATAGAGAAAAATTATAAAATAAAACTGATAAAGGAAAAGAATGGTGGTAAACAGCGGAATGTGTCCGAAGCACTCGTCCGACACCATGTAATTACCGGGCTCATACACATTTCAAGATACAACGCATCTTTATTAGACTACTACTTACAGTATTGGATATGCAGCACATTACATGTCCAAGCTTCTACATCTACTGCCTGACGTAGGCGAGTTCCTAATATTATAAAGCATGTACTAGGCGGGGCTACTACAAACAAACTCTAATTGGCTAGCATGCAATAGCCAATCTACAGTTTTTGCTTTCTTGTAAGTTAAGTCTGTTTTTAAGCGTACAGCACTTCTTTCAGTGTTGTATAAAATAATTTCTTAACCATGGTATCCAGTAAGGTTGCCAACTTTCTCACTCCCGAATAAGGGACAAAAGGTCAAAATAAGGGACAAATTCCCGCCGACAATTTGTTGATTGACTAGGCCGTGGCTGGGTGAATGATGAATTGGTCTGAGTGCTGGACAGCACACAAAGCCCAGCCAGCGGGCCGACTGAGAAGTTTATGCCCGGGCTCGACACCGCGCACAATGTTCGGCACCCCATCCAACTCATCAACTGATGATCGGCCATGAGAAGGAGGGGTGGTGGTGTCGGCGGTAGGCGAAGGTCAGAAAGGCCGGGCTGCGGACCGATGGGGCCATGGGCGAGACGCTGCTGCTGCACTCCATGGCTGCACTACGTCGGAACGGGCGCGGAAGGACATGGCGCTCTGACCCGACAGTCTCCTCGACCCAAGTAGTAGCAGTCAAATACGGGACAAGGGCAGTCCCGTATGGGACAAACCAATTTAGCCCAATATACGGGATGTCCCAGCTAATATGTGACAGTTGGCAACCCTACTATCCAGTGACAAAAAGGTGGCAGGTTTATGCCTTTTTGTCCATCATGACTGCTTTGGCTTTTGATAAGATCTGGCCACATTCTTGTGTCTTCCATATCCGATGCCTCTTAATATATAAAAAATGATTATTCTCTGTCTTTGTTTCTTATTCATTGCCAAAATGTACTTACAGGCCAAATTATCAAAATGCAATCTTAATACTGGGTATTTTAAAAAGTATTAGATCTTTTCCATTGGATCAATGAGTTTGAGGATTGATTGTGGATTTTTGATCGTTGAAATATCTCCTTATTTCCATAAACACAGTTTTTGAGAGTCCCATAACACAATTTTTCTTTAAAAACCCAAAAATATTATGATCTTCCAACACAAAGTACCCTGAACAGCATTGTGAAATTTCCCTGTGCAGTGCTGTAGCAGGTGCAATTGTTTTGAACTACTGCAAAATTGTGTAGCTGCCAGTACTTGCCCTTTTGGCGGGAACGGCAGGATCCAGCAAATATATGCACCACACAAGTAGCACTCATCTAGCTTTGGGATAGTGATGCTGTTTCAGCTATGGGCAGAGCAAGGAGTGCCAAAGTGCTTACCGGACCTCAGCTGAAATGAGAGAGGTTGGTGAACATGAAAGTGCAGTCTATGAATGTCTGTGCGTTGAGAAATTCTGCCAACCTAGTATTCTAAGTATAGGACTTAAATGACCTCAACATAGCACTGGGCATCAATCAGTGCAACATAGACCAACCATAGTGGCCTAGAATGATTCTGAGTTGAGGAAGTTGCTAATGACCTCTGTGGCCAAAGCAATACAAACACAATGAGATTGTATTAGAGGTTACAGATCTCAGTGAGGATTATCTTGGTGACATCCAGCCTATGTGAATCCTGTAAACCCTGAGAATAGGTTTTGGATAATCTAAGTCTCCCTTGTGATGCCAATTATGCAGCACCATGGTATACGACAAGAGAAATAAGAGTAACAGGTGAATTTCCGTTCGAATTAGGGTGGAGTGCAGAAAAGTCTTGTAAAATTAAGAGAAAACGAAATATTGAACCTGAGCAGATTGGGGAATAAGTGCTGAGGCCGTCTGAAGAAGGGTTTCGGCCCGAAACGTTGCCTATTTCCTTCGCTCCATAGATGCTGCTGCACCCGCTGAGTTTCTCCAGCTTTTTTGTGTACCTTCAATTTTCCAGCATCTGCAGTTCTTTCTTAAACAGTTTAAATAGCACTGCTTCAGGAGAAACATGGTTAGGAACAAAAAAAGATTACGTGAATAACCTGGAACTACGCGAGCTGAAGCACATTTAATGACATTTGGGAGATTTTTTTGCCACAACAATGTTTCTAGCGCCAGAACAAAATCTTGATGAAAGTCAGTTGACAAATATTCCACGAGGCACTGAGGCCCACAAATGGGTGCGAATTTGGTATTCCTGCAATTTAATCCTGTTTTCAATTGCACAGAATGCCTGGCCAATGTACTTAATGACATTAGGAATGGAAACAGGAATAGGTCAATTGGCCAATCATGACTGCTTCGCTCCAATTGGATAATCATACTCTTTCACGCTAGAACATTTGAGATTTCCTTTCTTCAGTATCATGGTTGGCCCCTCTCCCCTCGCCTCCCCATCCCCCTCCCTCTGCAGTTATGGATGGAGCCTAAGAAAAAAATCCTTTGAAGAAAAGGAGGGAAAAGGGGTATCAAATATGGAGAGAAGAGAAAGAGTGAAATGTAAAGCCGCAGGGATATGGGTGGTAGGGGAAAGAGAGCGGATAATAGGGAAGTGAGGGATTCCAGGATGGGAGACGAGCATAAGAGAGAAGGGAAAAGACCAGAGTGATTGGTGTGGTGAGGGAGGAGGGAGATGTTGGGAAAAATGTAGTGTATGCACTAGATTGGGTGGTGGGGGTCAGGGAAAAGAGTAGGGTGTATTACTTCCCGGTCTTTGATGCTGCGAGGCTGCAGCTCTACCAGCTACACCACTGTGCCGCCCCTCGAGGTTGCTGCATCATAAGGTTATAAGTGATAACAGAATTAAGCCATTCAAGTCTACCTCACCATTCAATCATGGATGATCTATCTCTCCCTCCTAACCCCATAACCCCTGACACCCATACTAATCACGAATCTATCTCCACCTTAAAAATATCCATTGCCTTGACCTCCACAGCCTTCTGGGGCAAAGAATTACACAGATTCGCCACCCTCTGACTAAAGAGATTCCTCCTCAGCTCATTCCTAAAGGAACCTCCTTTTATTCTGAGGCTATGAACTCTAGTCCTAGACTCCCCCAATAGTGGGAACATTTTCTCCACATCCACTCTCTACAATGCATTTCGTTGTCTCTGTACTGTACACTGACAATGACAATTAAATTGAATCTGAAGAGTCTTGCGTGCCAGCCCACTATTCCCCATAAGGGATGCATCGTGTCGGGGACGCTGCTCCAGGGCTCGGGCAGAAGCTGCATCAGTGGGTTCATTCACAAAAAGCCGCGGCGCATGCTGAGCCGACGTCACGCGGTAGAAGGAGTGTGACGTCCACAGACATTCCGGGTGCCATGGCGACGCTTCCCCGGCCTTGAGCGTTGCCAGGGTGACGGCAACTGGAGTGCATGGCACGAGACGCCGAGGACGCGGACGCGGCGGCAGCAGCAGCAGCAGCAGCAGCAGCGGTGCCGGGGAGGAATAAAGCGTGCCGGCGGGGCAGGAGCTCTGCAGGGACGGCCGGTGCATCCAGTGAGTAACCGCTCGGCAGCTGGGCGGCTGCAAAAGCGTTCACTGGCTGAGAAGGAGGGGCCCGGCGAAAGTCGAGGGGTACAGGCCAGGGTTTTATCTGTGATGCTGCATGGCCATTATTGCAATGCTGCAAATTTACTGAGGCTATTGATGGTGTTGCACGGTGTTTGGCACATTTTTTTCTATCATACTGGGTTTAATGAGGTACTCCCCGTTCTGGAAAATCTGCTGCAGTGACAGTCAATCCTCAACTTTTTTATCTTCCTTTCGTTTCTACACAAAACACACAGGGATAACAAGACTGATCTCTGCCACAAGTACCATGCTTTTTAGTTTTTACTGCATGTGACAATGATAAGCTAAAGTAAGTTATAAGGAAGTGAGTGCTTTGAAGTTTTTATAGGGGACATCGTATGAAAATATTTAGGAGGGAAAAGGGAGGACATGAAATAGCCCTGGCCAACGGAATTGAAGAGAATTGCAATATATTAGAAGCAAGAGGGTAGCTGGAAAGGCAGTAGGTCTTCTCGGACTAAAAGGAAATTCTTTGTGCGGAGCCATGGGATATGAGTGGTTTCCAGAATTTCCAGAATTTCCAGAATTAACATTTCATTTCAGGGCTCAGCAGGAAGACGTTTAGAGAGATAGGGGAGATACACACTCATAGTTTGTAGGGGAGATACACAATCATAGTTTGGAACACGTGAATCACGAAAGAGGAAGTACAGTATTCGAGATATTGATGCACATTGAGGTGGACAAATCCAAGGGGCCTGATGAAATCTATCTCTGTGTTTGGGGATGCAAGGGAGAAAATTGCTGGGGCTCTGACTGAGATTTTTGCATAATCTTTGGCCACAGTTGAGGTACCGGCAGATTGGACTATAGCTAATACTAGACTAAGTGGGACCCGTTGGGTCCCAGCATCACACAGGAGGGCTGGTCATCCAACGCAATATTCCACCAATTCTAATATTGGTGGCTGGGGGGGGCTTTCTGGAGCGCTAATATGGGTGTTGTGGGCTGAAAGGACTGGTTTCCAGAGGGCTAGTATGCAAATTGGGCGCCAAATGGATTCTTGGGCTGGCGTCTCAGTCAATCAAGCCTGTTATGTTGGCAACTCACTCACTCACGGCTGGTGGGCTGGTAGTTGACTCACGGCTAATCCTTGAAATTCTATTTCAAGCAGGGTATAAGGCCACTAAATTCAAGTGCAGTTTCTTACCACTTCTAGCAGGGTGCAAGGCCACCAAATTCAAGTGCAGTTTCATACCATTTGAAGTAGGGTGCAAAGCCACTAAAGACAGCGAGTCGTGACCTCTCCCTCCTCCATCTTGCAGAGACTGAGCCACACCCACATTTCCGGGTTTTATAACCCCCTCCCCACCGGAAAAGGTGTGGCTTTCATGGAGTGATTGACAGGAGAGAGATTCTCAACATTTAAAAAAAAAAAAACTAATAACACTTTTATTTTTCATTGATGGGAAGAATTCTCTGCATCTGCTCAGCGGAGGGGGACTGAGTAAGATTGCCAAAAATCACAGCCGTAAGTGGTAGCGTTTTATCTAAAATCAATATACAGTGCAAACAGGAAGTAAGTGCATTTATAGTAGTGCCTTTTAACTTCAAGCCAAAGCACCCAAGCCACCATTTGCAATACGTAGTGCCTTTCAACTTCATGCTACCATTTGCAGCAAGTAGTGCCTTTCAACTTCGTCAAAGCTACCAAGCCATCATTCGCAGTAATAGTGCCTTTCAACTTCATGCCATCATTTGCAGTAAGTGGTGTCTTTCAACCTCATGCCACCATTTGCAGTAAGTAGTGCCTTTCATCTTCAAGCCAATGCACCCCCGCCCCCCCCCCCCCATTTGCAGTAAGTAGTGCCTTTCAACTTCAAGCCAAAACAACCAATCCATGATTTGCAGTAAGTAGTGCCTTTCAACTTCATGCCACCATTTGCAGTAAGTGGTGTCTTTCAACTTCAAGCCACACCCAAGCCACCATTTGCAGTAAGTAGTGCCTTTCAACTTCAAGTCAAAGCAACCAAGCCATCATTTGCAGTAATAGTGCCTTTCAACTTCAAGCCAAAGCAACCAAGCCATCATCTGCAGTAATAGTGCCTTTCAACTTCAAGCCAAAGCTCCCAAGCCACCATTTGCAGTAATAGACATTCTCACCACATTCTACTACACATTCATTGAAAATGTAATAACCTTCTCTTTCACTAGCTGGTTCCACTCCATCACCCTGCAAAACAGAAACTGCCTGGTGAATGTGGTCAAGGTCTGCTCAAAAATCATTGAGCAGCCCGTCCGAACTCTCACTGCCCTATGCGACCAACAGTCTGTAAAGTTAACACGCAGGATTCTTCAGGACCCCTCTCACATCCTGTTTCCTGAGTTTGAGTGGCTCCCCTCAGGACGCAGACTCCGCCGTCCGGGTTGCCGGACACAGAGGAGGAAGGCAACCTTCATCCCCAGGGCTGTCCAGCTTTTTAAATGCTGATCACGGACTCATGAACATATGAAATGAAATAACCTTCTATATGCACTTTTTAATTGAAGCACTTAGGAAGCATTTTAAAAACTATTGCTATGTGTTGAATGTTGATGTGCGGTGTGTGTTTGAACTGTTGCCGTCAGGCAGACGGTACAGATCCACAAGGACAAGGACAAATAGACTACAAAACAGTTTTTACCCCACTGCTATAAAAGCACTAAATGTGGCCGCCAAGGAACGCAGGGGCGATACAGACTAAGGGACTGTGGTAACGGTGAAATCGACAGAAGGATGGAGGGTTGGGTGTGTATGCGTGCTTTGTCTGTGTTTTTTATTTATTGCTTATCTTTATTATTTTACCGTGGATGTTTCGTTAGCTTTAGAAATGTTTGAATGCTGCACTGACTGGCTGACATTTTAAATTTCGTTGTACATGGCCCATGTTACAATGACAATAAAGAAACTATTCTATTCTATTCTATTCTATTCTTGTGTGATTGTGCAGTGTGTCTGTGAAATGCGTGTGCTGGTTGATTGTGCAGTATGTGTGCTGCTTATGTTTGTTGATTGTGTCCCTTTTTAAAAAGCTACTGTAATGCGCCCTTTTAAATTGCCCCTCGGGGACGAATAAAGTGCTTTGAATTGAATTGAATTGAATAGTGCCTTTCAACTTTAAGCCAAAGCTCCCAAGCCACCATTTTCAGTAAGTAGTGCCTTTCAACTTCATGCCACCATTTGCAGTAAGTGGTGTCTTTCAACTTCAAGCCACACCCAAGCCACCATTTGCAGTAAGCAGTGCCTTTCAACTTCAAGCCAAAGCAACCAAGCCACCATTTGCAGTAATAGTGCATTTCAACTTCAAACCAAAACACCCAAGCCACCATTTGCAGTAAGTAGTGTCTTTCAACTTCAAGCCACAATTTGCAGTAAGTAGTGCCTTTCAACTTCATGCCATCATTTGCAATAAGTAGTGCCTTTCAACTTCAAGCCAAAGCAACCAAGCCATTTGCAGTAATAGTGCATTTCAACTTCAAACCAAAACACCCAAGCCACCATTTGCAATAAGTAGTGCCTTTCAATTTCAAGACACACACAAGCCAAGCCAACCGGGCGGGGGGGGCTTTCTGAAGCGCTGGTATGAATCATTTTAGAACCAATAGTCATTTTTTTTCCAAGCTTTAGAACCAATAGACATTTTTTGCAAGCTTTAGAACCAATAGACATTTTTTTGCAAGCTTTAGAACCAATAGACATTTTTTGCAAGCTTTAGAACCAATAGAGACACTTTTTGGAAGCTTTAGAACCAATAGACATTTTTTGCAAGCTTTAGAACCAATGGACATTTTTTTTGCAAGCTTTAGAACCAATAGAGACACTTTTTGCAAGCTTTAGAACCAATAGACATTTTTTTGCAAGCTTTAGAACCAATAGAGACACTTTTTTGCAAGCATTTTTTGCAAGCTTTAGAACCAATAGAGACACTTTTTGCAAGCTTTAGAACCAATAGACATTTTTTGCAAGCTTTAGAACCAATAGACATTTTTTTGCAAGCTTTAGAACCAATAGACATTTTTTGCAAGCTTTAGAACCAATAGAGACACATTTTGCAAGCTTTAGAACCAATAGACATTTTTTGCAAGCTTTAGAACCAATAGACATTTTTTGCAAGCTTTAGAACCAATAGACATTTTTTTTTAGCAAGCTTTAGAACCAAGACACATTCTGCAAGCATTTTAGAACCACTAAGGGCACTTACATTTGAGTAGACATGTGTTCAATGTTATTCACAGCTCAGAGAAATGTGACCCTCTGCCTTCCTCCATCTTGAAGAGTGAGTGAGGCACACCACTTCCTGGTTTTATAGTCCCTCCCCCCTGCCGCCAGCGGGGGCAGCAGAGAGAATGGGGAATTTTGTAAAAACATTAATATCTCTGTCATTTTTAATCGACGGGAAAAATCCTCGGCACACATGCGGCGGAGGGGGGCTCTGAGCAAGGTGGCCAAAAATGACGGCCGTAGGTGGCGGCGTTCTCTCGGAAAGCGCAGCACAGATGGCCAAAACCGGTCAAGAACAGACTTTTAGTAATATATAGATAGATAGATTATTCTGATGTTGTAGGGATCTGCCAAGGAGGTGAGTAGTTGGAAAAACAGTCAAAAAAAAATCTCAGAGATAGGATTAATGATCACTTAGAAAGACAGGACTGATTAGGGAGAATCATCGGTGTTTTTTTTGCTTGGTAATCCTGCCTCTCAAATCTGATCTAGTTTTTTTGAGGACATAGACTTTAGCAAAGCTGTTGACAAGAAACTGCATAGTAAGCTTGATCAGAAAATTAGGGCACATGCGATTGAAGGTGTTTTAGCAAACTGGATCCAAAATTGGCTTAGTAACAGCAGGAAGCAATGAATATTGATGGAGGATTATATAGTAGGTAGACAAAAATGCTGGAGAAACTCACCGGGTGAGGCAGCATCTATGGAGCGAAGGAACAGGTGACGTTTCGGGTCGAGACCCTTCTTCAGACTTGTTTCTTTTTCCAACAGTTGTGGAAGAATTAGGTTTAAGGTGAGAGGAGAAATATTTAAAACTCATCCAAAGGCGATGTTTTCCACAAAGGGCATGTTGAGCATTTGAAATAATTTGCCGTAGGAAGTGGAAGAAGTGGGAACAATCACAATATTTTAAATAGCATTTGGACAGGTACATGGATAGGACAGAATGATACTACATTTTTCTTTTGCATTTCAATTATGTGATTTTATTAATAATTTAAAATTGGCACCTGATTCCCATTTTCTGCATTTCTGGGATTGCATAGGATGTTGCTAGAAGGGTCTCCAAAGGAAGCAGTTGGTCACCCAGAAGGATGCATCCATCAAAGACAGTGATCCAAGATAAGGCTGAGACTGTGAACTGGATGTTTATGAATGCATCTGGCAACTTTAGGCTATCTGCATCTATCTTTATGAACGTTTTGCAGCCACAAACAATCTGTATGTTTATGGAAAAGAATCTTCCTGTTCTTAAAAACAATGTAATTGGTCAAAGGAGCATATCGAAGCATGCAAGTTACACGAGCCTTTGTGTATTAGCAGATTAGCTACAATACAAAACCAAAAAAGCCTGTTCAAATTTCAGGATAAAGATTATGACAGTCAAATGTTGTCAATCAACACTACATGTATCAACTATTCGTTGAATACATGATACCAATGGCAGACTGAAAGTAGTTGTTGGCATAACGTTCACGGTCATCGTGATTATTCATCATATGAATAGAGCTGATCAATTTTAGGAGTGATCATTGCAAGATCAGGAAGGTTCAGCTGTTTGCCCACCAGTTTAAATGGGTGGGGTATGAGCTTGATTAAATGTCGAGGAGAATGTGATATGTTCCAGATGAACATCTCGGTAGGTTTGCATAGGTTTAATTAGTCTATATTTAACTGTACCTTTCCCTTTGTTCTCCGCTTTGCTGGAAAAACTCCTGTCCTTCACTATGTAGTTGTATCATGATACAGGAACAATGCTGCACTCTGGATGTTGTTAATCCATGGCTGAAGAATAAAATTATTTATGAACTATGGTTCAAACATTCCAGCACCAAAGACCTATGCCTGAATCATAAGAGCAGACCCGAGTCGATCTCTGGTAAGAAGAGGCCGACAAGGGAGCTCCATGCTGCCGAGAGAGTTTCAGCTGACCCAACACGGGAGATTCGATCACCCCGACGGGGGCTTTGATCATCGGCTGCGGGGTCTTTGACCGCCCCGACTGAGGATGGTTTGACTGCCCCGACCGCGGGAGAACAAGTGGAAGAAGATTGAACTTTATTGCCTTGCATCACAGTGAGGAATGTGGAATCCACTGTGATGGATGTTTATGTTAACTTTTATGTGGCTGTGTGTCTTGTTGCTTATCACTTAGTATGGCTGTATGGTAACTCAAATTTCACTTTACCTTAATTGGTACATGTGACAATAAACTGACCTTGAAACCTTGATACAGAAAACATATCTTCTGTAAATGTCTAACATTCATTTTATTGGTTAATTATGATAGTTCAGATTAAACATGCTTTATATTTATATTAGTAATCCTCTGCCCTATTCATCTTTACTCCAATCTCACTGCAAATAAAACAAACTTAATTTTTCACTTCCGTTGTTTTGATTAATTGTTTTAGACCTGAAACATTAACAAGTACGAAAATTATTGTTAACATTTATAAAGGAAGGATATTGGAAAATTAGGGACTGATTATGAGGTATTTAAGAAAGAACTGCAGATGCTGGAAAAATCGAAGGTAGACAAAAATGCTGGAGAAACTCAGCGGGTGAGGCAGCATCTATGGAGCGAAGGAATATGTGACGTTTTGGGTCACAATACAATCCAGTTATTCTAGATATCAGTCTAGTAAACCTTCACTGAACTGCCGAGCAATGCGAGTAAGAATAAAGATTGATCTGAAGAAGGGTCTTGACCCGAAACGTCACCTATTCCTTCGCTCCATAGATGCTGCCTCACCCGCTGAGTTTCTCCAGCATTTGTGTCTACCACCGACTGATTAGGAGGAGTCAGCATGATTTAGTGCAGGGGTGGTCATGTCTCTCAAATCTGACTGAGATTTTGAGGAGGTCACAAAGAATATTGATGAAGGCAGACATAATGTACATGGACATCCGGAAGGTTTTAGCCGAAATGCTAACGGTAGGCTGGTCCAGAGGACTAAAACATATGAGATCCGAAGCATGTTGAAAACTGAATCCAAAGTTGGCTTGATGAAAGGAGGCAGAGAATAATGGTGGAGGGTTGATTTTCTTAATGGAAGTCTGTAAGTAGTGATGTACTGCAGGGATTGCTGTTGACCTTTGTTTTTTTTATATATTGTGGATTAAGAGTTGCTGACGACATTGGAGTCATAGATAGTGAAGAAGGTTGTTTAAAGATACAGACAGACATGGCTCAGCTGGAAAGTTGGGCAGAGCAATGGAAGATGGAAATGTAATCCTTGCAAGTATAAGGTAATGTATTTTGAGCATCAAATGCAGGAATCAGATGTCAAATGGTAGGAATCTTATTAGTGTTTTATACAGAAAGACGTTGAGAAAAAGCACTTTCATACTTCTCCAAAAGTGGTGACACAAAACAGCTGGGGTAATGAAAGTATTTACCAAGCTTGCTGTGATTGGCTAGGGGCATTAAGTGTAAGAGTTAGGATGTCACATTGCAGCTGTACAAAATGTTGGTTAGGCCACACTCGGAGAATTATGTAGAGTTCTGGCCACTGCGCTACAGGAAGGATGTACTAGTTTTGGAAAAAATGCGGAAGAGATTCACCAGTACGTTGCCTAGAATGGAGGGCTTTAGTTACAAGGAGACATTGGCTCCATTTCTGTGCTGTACAGCCTTGTGACGATGTCTCTAATTTGCTGCCTAACATAATGAATATGTGAAGTTAAACCTGTGGTTAATGTTGTTAAAGCTAAAATAAACCCACGAAAATCCTGAGGCTAAAAAGGAAAATCTGAAAATTTACTTTGGGTATTTTAAATCAATCCAGATATTCGCTTTGACTAGGTTTATGTTACCCAATTACATCAAATAGTGTTTATAAAATAGCATCTCTAGATAAGTCAAATACTGGTCCTGCTTCCAATATTATATATACTGAGCCTCTTCTAAATATTAATTAACAAAGCATGATGTAGCAAGTTGATAATGGTGCAAGTAAAGAAGTAGATTATAGGTTTTAAGTAGGTGTAAATGGAAATAGCAGTTTCAAATAACAGTTTCAAATAACAATTAATCTGGAGATGCCGGCGTCTTGAGCAAAGCACAAAGTGCTGTTGCAACACAGCAGGTCAGGCAGCATTTGTGGAAGGAATGGAGTGACGATGTTTCGGGTTGGGACCCTTAAAACTAATTGTTGGGGGGAGAAAACTATAAAAGAGGGAAGGACAAAGCCTGACTAATGATAAGTGGATACAGATGAGGAAGATGTGATTGGTAGATGGATTGCGTATGTGACAAAGACTAGACATGAAATGGAGACAAAAGAGTTTCCTCACAATACGATCCAGTCATTCAGAGGGCTCAACGGTGATGCCTGGCGACCCAGTTACACCCCCCTCAATTCAATACCCTCCCGTCTTCATCTAGCAGCCCACTTGTTGTTTTTCCTTTTGATCCAAATCCAATTGCTGCTTTTTTCTGCAGAATTTGATAATGACTTGATTGCTTGTTGGAGGGAGCGACCCCTCACCCCCATTTTCTTTAATAGCCTGGTCATAGATGTAGCAACAAATCCCCTGCATCCCACTTCGACAGGAAAAATCTTGGTCTTCCAGCCATTCTGGGCAGCTTCAGTTGTCGGTTCAGAGTACTTAGTCTTATTCCTCTTATAAGCTTCTTCAATACCATCTTCCCATGAAACTGTCAATTCCACAACGTATGCCAACTTGGCTGTTGTGGACCACAGGACCATGTCTGGCCAGAGTGTTGTAGCCACAATGTCTGGGGGAAACACAAGCCTTTTTTCTAAGTCCACTTCCATTTTTCAATCCCGAGCAGTCTGCAGAATGCTTGCATCCATTGATGTTATCTGGTGCTCTGGAGGTTGGCCTGCTGGTACAAATGTTGTGAAGTGGACATTTCCTACCGATGTTGGTGGGGAAGCATTTGTGATCTTGCGTCTCTGTTCAAGGATTGATGCCAACTGTGTAAGAACTTGGTTATGCCA
This sequence comes from Leucoraja erinaceus, assembly GCF_028641065.1. Taxonomy (NCBI): domain Eukaryota; kingdom Metazoa; phylum Chordata; class Chondrichthyes; order Rajiformes; family Rajidae; genus Leucoraja; species Leucoraja erinaceus. The sequence goes on from NC_073382.1 coordinate 68,682,353, forward strand.
TCAAGTGTAACGCCCTTGCCCGAGGCTCTTAGTGCATCTTGTTAAAATGTGTCTTAGTGATGCAGGTGCTTGGCAAAGGGAGCAAGCGGGTTCTTCTCCGAACCACTGCTTCAGGTTCTGGGGTGATGGTAGAACATCATAAGTGGCTCTGATGACAAAACTTAGCCGAGATCCTTCCATTTGCCAGATGTCACGCCAGCTGAGTTTCCAATTTTCCAGGCTCTCCCAGTTAGTCCATTGGCCCTGCTTGGCCATTCAGATGGCCTTGGCGTGTCGCTCTGCCTCCTCCCGTCTTCTTGCCTCCTCCACCATGAGCCGTCTTTACTGCACTGATGTTGCCTTGTGCCATTGAGGAGCTTTTGGGAGCCCGAGCCCGAGCCCAGCTCTCCCGTGTTGGACTTGGCCAACCACATCCCGGAAATGAAGAGCAGACTTAGCACTCTGAACGGCATCAGATGGGGCCCACTTCCCCCCCGTTGCCACACTGGGGGCCGCTGTTCGAATAACAGTATCTTCAGATTCAGTGAAGGTCATGACCAACCTTGCTTTAGTGCATTTGAACTCTTCCACATGTCCTGCAATGGGTAATTCCAATTTGCCACTCCCGTACAGTCCGACAGCATTTAAGCATCGTGGAAGTCCAAGCCACTGTTTCACATGTGTTGCTGATCATTCTTTCCAGCTTTTCCATTTTGTTGATGTTGATTTCATACATAGTTATAGGCCACATGATTCTTGGTAGTTTGCCAAATTGGAAGCACCACAGCTTGAGTTTTCATAGAAACATAGAAACATAGAAATTAGGTGCCGGAGTAGGCCATTCGGCCCTTTGAGCCTGCACCGCCATTCAATATGATCATGGCTGATCATTCCTGTTAGCATGGTCTTGTTGAGGCGAGCTATGTGCATGATGGTATCATTTTTCAGTTGTTCAAACTGCTCGGTGTCCTTGAGCTTTGCATAATACCATCGACCCAAACTCTTCACTGGCATTTCTGAAACAGTTGGAACAGGCATTCCGTCAATATGAAATCTTTGATCCTTGACTTGACCTTTGACAATGGAGATGCTTCTGCACTTGCTGGGTTTAATCTTCATCCTTGCCCATGTGATGTTTTGATGACGTTTTTCCAGAAGTCCCTTGCTGCAGGGAACAGTTGTTGTTAGTGTCGTTATATCGTCCATATAGGCTCGTACCGGTGGCAATCGCTGACCACACTGCAGCCGGTTTCCTCCCACAACTCATTTTGATGCTCTGATAATGAGCTCCATTGCCATAGTGAAGGGCAATGGGGAGATGGTGCACCCTGCCATGAAGCCTACTTCCAGTGGTTGCCACGCTGTGGTAAAGTCTGATGTTGTGAGACAAAATTGCAGATCCTGGAAGTAGTTTTTTTACCAGATTTATTATTATTGCAGGCACCTGAAAGAATTCAAAAGCAGTCCACAGTAGCGAATGAGGAAATGATCCATCGGCGTTGGCCAGATCGAGGAACAAGACATGCAGATTCTTTTGTTCTTTCTTAGCACTTGGATTTGATGCCATATGATGCTGGTATGTTCAAGGCATCCCAAGAAGGTTTATTTGCCGAAACTGTTCGATGGTGGAAGAATTTTTTTCTTTTGAGATCAGCTCTTCGCCAGGCTTTGGGGATGACTTCCTTTTCCCACGCAACCCTCATGTTCCTCCAGAGGAATTTCAGAATATCTGGGGCATTCTTGCTGACACAATACGGAACACCATTAGGGCCTGGTGCAGAGGCCGTTCTTGCCTTCCTCACAACTTCTTTTACCTCGCTCAGCTTGGGAGGGCTGATGTCAAATTGATGCGGGGGGTGAGATTGGTGGGATGTCAGCGGGGACAAAAATCGGTTCATCTTTTAACTGGTTGGATGGTTCTGATGTATCCTTCAACTTCCTTTTTTGATGCTTTCAGGGATCTGCTTTTTTCTTTTGTGAAAATGCCTTTCACAAACTTAAAGGGATCTTTGTTGGTCTGTTCTTGCTTTTTCCTTTTTGCGTTGTTTCCTTAAATTCTGCGCTCTGAGCAGCTTCGAGAGCCTGTTTTAGGTCCTCTTGAAGGAGAATGATTTACTCCCTTTCTTCTGCTGTTGCTTTTTTCCACACCTTCCTCAGGCCTCTTTCTTTAACAAATCATTGGATTTCCTGGAGACGACGGGACTTGGGGGGAGGAGGCCTATCTTTCCTGCTGAGTTGTTCCTTCTCACCAAATTTCTCCTTTCCATAGCTGTAGACTAGATCACCCATCTTCTCCAATTTCTTTTCTGCTGATCCCTTGATTCCACTTAAGATTAAGCTCACATCTGCATTAATGATTTCCCACTCCTTGCTGCTAGACTTTGGCCATTTCACCAATGGCTTACGTCCTTGCATGTTCTCCACTTTACGATGTGCCTGGTTGCGTCTTGGATTGTTGCCCGAAACTTCTGCCACATCCCGTAGGGTGCTGATGCTCTGCGGACTCCGCTGACTGCGAGCGGCCGCTGGGGCCGGACACAGGAACCGGCCGCATTCTCAGCGCTTTCTGCCGGCCCGCCAGCCAGCCACGGTGTCTTTCGGCAACCAGTGGAAGTGGTGATTGGCGGGTAGCTACTGGGCGGAAGGCTGGCTGCTCCATCCCGGGCTCTCTCTCTCTCCTCTCCCTCGCCCCATTATGTGAGCTCCCTGAGCCAGGAAGTCCCCATCCCTCAGACCTGAACCGCACAGCGCATAGTGGGACAGGTGAAGAAGGAGGCTCCCTGGTCCTCATTGCCTCCTTGAAGGAATTTCACCTCTTCCTTTCTATTGACTAAACCAAACCCTTGATTCTGTCCCGCCAGCCTTTTTTTCAAAATTTAGCAACTCAAAATGGGGGTGCATCTTCGACGCCGGGAAATACGGTAGTTATTTATTCTCTAATTATATGAAGCATTTAGTTTAATTTTTATTAAACAACATTTAAATTGACTGAGGTGAATTTTATAAATATTTAGCTAATAGCCAAATCAAAGTACAAGAGTGGGTTAAGTTCTGCCTGGCTCATGATCAGAAAGTGAATGGCAACTGAGGGTCGCACTAATTTAACTTAATTTTCATAACTTGTAAATATGGGACTTAACATAGCCTTATAAATAACGTAATAATTTGGGTTAGGAGCTCGGACACAATCTCGGCTAGATTTTGTTAATTTGGCCCCAGAGTTTTACATTTTTTACCTGTTTTCATAGTAAAATAGCATGGCAAACTTCAAAGCTTGTGTGTGTGCACGTGCATGCATCAGCATTTTCCATTAAATTATTTTGAAATGGTTCTTTACATTTTTGTTATTAGTAAAAAATACTCCCATTTAAAACTGAATTCTCTCCCTCTCTCTACCCTCTCCTACCATTCATCCCTGTTTCATATGTGTATCCAATGCATAGATACATATGTATGAAGATCTATAAATCTTCCTTCAGATTGAAGTTGGAGTAAGCATGTTATTAAATGATATTTAATTGGTTTATTTTATGTATCTATAATTCTGAATTTTTCTACAGAAAAAATGTTCCTTTACAATGGTCCAGTGGAGAAATCTCATAACTTACCTACGATCCAGAGCCATAAGCTGCAAGATAAGAAACAAATGAATTGTGAGTCCTTTTTCTGATGACTAGATACTTCACATCTTATAGTACACTAATACAGATGGAAGAACATGGGAGTAGGTGTAGGCCATTTGGCCCTTCAAACCTGCATCACCTTTCATTTAATTGTGGCTGATCTTTTCCTGTAACATCCCTATCTAACCAGATTCCCTTAATGTTGAGAAATCTATCATTCCCTGTTTTGTTTGATTTGGGGGTATTAGCTACAAGGAGAGGTTGGACAACAATGGATTGTCATCTCTGAAATTCTAGAGGTTGAGCGGAGACCCGAGAGAAGTATATAAAATTATGAGAGGCATAGATGGGGTAGATAGTCTGAGTCTTTTTCCCTGGGTGGAAATGACAATGACTAGAGGGCATAGCTTTAAATTGAGAGGGATAAAGTTTAAAGGAGACACGAGGGGCAAGGTGTTGGGGGTCTAGAACGTGCTGTCATGGGTGATGATGGACGCAGATACGATAGAGGCATTTAAGAGGGTTTAAGATAGGCACATTGATATGCAGGGAAAGGAAGGATATGGATCACGTGCAGGCAGATGTGATTAGTTTACTTTAAGTTCATGTTCAGCACCGGTATTGTGGGCCGAGGGCCTGTTCTGGTGCTGTACTGTTCTAAATTCTATGTCGGCACTACCCAACCCTTCACTATTTTATAAATATTATGCTATTTTGTAATATGTACTAAAGAAGAAAACCTTACATTTTCCCACATTGTATTCCAGCTAAAATGGTCCTGTCCTCTTTCTCAGCTCATCCATAACCGTTAGAAATCTCATTACATCATTTTCCATAAGTATAATCCTATCTACCTTTGTCAATAAACCTGGAAATATGTATCTCATTCATATAGATTCTGAAGAGCTGGGGCCCCAAGTACTGATCCCTGTGTTACACCACTACTATCCTCCGTTCCATAGGAACAATTCCTGAGTTTATAGAGCTTAATCCACCAGGCGTCCTGCACGATTGGCAGCCCTGCCAACAATCTGTTTTTTCATCGTTTTTAATTTTTTAGTGTGTGGTAAAAGTTTGTGTAGATGTTCTCCGGTTTGTTTTATGTGGGGGAGGGGGAAGGGGAAACTTTTTTTCAGTTTCTTATCTTGCCGGAGATGCGATTAATTTTCGGATCGCATTCTCCGGTCGCTCTGCGGCCTACCATCGAAGGAGCTGGAGGTCTCCTCGGACTGGCCTTGGCTCCCAACTGCGGGGCGTGGACTTACATCGGAGTCGATCCCTTGCCTGGGATCGCTCCAACTGCGGCCTGCGGACTTTATATCAGGAGCTCGCAGTCCCGGGAGAGATAGTCGGGAGCTCCATCGTCGTGGAAGTTTCAACCAGCCCCGATGCGGGGTTCGATCATCCGGCGCGGGGGAGCTGACATCCCCCCGATGCAGGAGCTGATCGCCTCAATGCTGAGGGCTCGCCGCCGACTACAGGAGTCAAGATAATCCCGTCAACGGCAAGCTCGAGGCCCCTGACTGCGGGAGAGCAAAGGGAATAGATTGAACTTTTTTCGCCTTCCATCACAGTGAGGAATGTGGAGGAGGCACTGTAATGGATGTTTATGTTAAAATGTGTTTTGTGTGTTCCGTTGCTTTTTATTTGTTTGACTGACTTGGCAAATTAAATTCCTCGTTTGTTGCAAAACATACTTAGCTAATAAAGTATTATTGTGGTTATGGAAGATAATAACCTGAGCAACCACACTCTCCTTCAGAATTCTGACATGTCAATCATCAAGTCTGTTCAGGTTCGGCAGCTTCCTTTTGTATAATACATTGATAGTTCCTTTGTTGTCTCTTTTCATACTAGACCCTTGATTTTCTTGTACATTAGGCTAGTTTTGTGCATCTTCTGTGAGGGCAGATGCAGTAATTGGTTAAGAGTTAAGTGAAAGCCAGCCTGTGAAACAAGCAAGCCTGGTTACCGATTAAGGGTACGCTACAGAGCTGTGCGTCAAGCAATCATTTCGATCCAGAGATGGTACCAAGCATGCAAAATAGGGTATTCCCAGTTTGTGCAAGGTCAGTCAATGAGGGATGCAACTATTACCATTCAGGCTGCCTGCAAGAGTATGTGATTACGCAGTGGGTTAAGCAAAAGAGAGCTACTGTAAAAGCGCAGTCAGTACTCCGTAGGAGATGGTATCGGAAAGACTTAAGAAGACAATTAGAGGCACAACAGAAAAGGCTGAAATGATACAAAAGTCTTAAACGATATAGGAAAAACTTCCTCAAACAGAAATATACAACAATTGTAGTGCAGTCTCACTACCTTACTTATGCAGCAAGAAAACTAAACAGAGCACAAATCAAAGCCAATGTTGTATTGTAAAGACAATATAGATCTTACTTCTTGATGAAGAACCACAAAGTTGACTTAAGAAGACAAATAGATGAACAACAGAAAAGGCTTAAACGATTCAAAGAAAGGTTAAATAAATGTGTGACAATGAGTAGGGAGCTCCTAATAGAAAAGTCTAAAGAAGAGAGGTTTGTAGGTCAAGACAAAAGAATGCAGGACCGATTGCAATTAGGACACTTCAGTATAGTCCAGCATGGAGCCTCCTTCACTGAGCAATGGACAAATGGTTATGCATTGCAGAATCTCATGAAACAACAAGAGCATATACCGTACAGGTGAAATTGACTTAAAAGGGGAGGAGTGCGGTGTATGTAATAGAAATGGTATTACCTGCCACCAGGGTAAAGGGGGAGGAGTGCGGTGTGTGTAGTAGAAATGGTATTACCTGCCTCCAAGTTAAAGGGGGAGGAGTGTTAGATATGTAATAGAAATGGTGTTACCTGCCTCCAAGTTAAAGGGGGAGGAGTGTTAGGTATGTAATAGAAATGGTGTTACCTGCCTCCAAGTTAAAGGGGGAGGAGTGTAATTAGTATATGTGATGTCTTGTGCAAGTACGCATGTGCGTGGGAGACTCAAGGTGGCATCCTAGAATAAAGAAGCTTGCTAGATTACTCACGTGTCCGAGCCTTATTTAAGTCTGTTCCAAGCACCCAAATACACAACAGAAATAGTTTAACATTATTTTATAATACTACTAGACTAAGTGGGGACCCGTTGGGTCCCATGTTTACACGGGAGGCCTGGTCCCACAACACAATATTCCACCTCTCCAACAATTCCAATATTGGTGGCCAGTGTTGAGGGAGGGGGGGGGGCGCTTTCTGGAGCACTAGTATGGGTGTTGTGGGTTGAAGGGACAGGTTTCCAGAGGGCTAGTATGTACATTGTGGGCCAAATGGATTATTGCGGTCACTCAAGTCTGATGTGCTGGCAGCTCACTCAAGGCAGGTGGGCTGGCAGTTGACTCATGGCTATTCTTTGAAATTCCATTTCAAGCAGGGTGCAAGGCCACCAAATTCAAGTGCAATTTCCTACCATTTCAAGTTTCAGTTACCATTTCAAGCGGGGTGCAAGGCCACTGAATTCAAATGCAGTTTCCTACCACTTCAAACAGGGTGCAAGGCCACCAAATTCAAGGGCAGTTTCCGACCACTTCAAGCAGGGCGCAAGGCCACCAAATTCAAGAGCAGTGTCATACCACTTCAAGCAGGGTGCAAGGCCACTGAATTCAAGTGCAGTTTCATATCACTTCAAGCAGGGTGCAAGGCCACCAAATTCAAGGGCAGTTTCCGATACCACTTCAAGGGCAGTTTCCGACCACTTCAAGCAGGGTGCAAGGCCACTGAATTCAAGTGCAGTTTCATATCACTTCAAGCAGGGTGCAAGGCCACCAAACTCAAGTGCAGTTTCATGCCACTTCAAACAAGGTGCAAGGCACCAAATTAAAGTGCAGTTTCATGCCAAGCAGTGTGCAAGGCCACCACATTCAAATGCAGTTTCATACCATTTTGCAAGGCCACCAATTTCAAATGCAGTAGGGTGCAAGGCCACCACATTCAAATGCCATTTCATACCATTTCAAGCAGGGTGAAACCACCATAAACCCACACAAAACACCACACATAGTTCAGTAGACATTTAGTGTGTTCAGTTGATTCACAGCTCAGACAGAGTCGTGATCTCTCCCTCCCCCATCTTGCAGAGACCCACACTTTCTGGTTTTATAATCCCGCCCCCCCTCCCACCAGAAGGGGTGTGGCCTTCATGGCTTGATTGACAGGAGAGAGATTCTCAACATTTTTTAAAAGACTAATAACACTTATTTTTCATTGATGGGAAGAATCCTCTGCACCTGAAGAGCGGAGGGGGACTGAGTAAGATGGACAAAAATCACAGCCATAAGTGATAGCGTTTTATCTAAAATCAATATACAATGCAAACAGGAAGATGTCAAGTTTAGACTTTTATTCATTTTTTATTTCAAACTAACCATCACAAACCATTTGCTGTTTCTTTTATTTCAAACCAACTATTTGCTGCTGTTTCTTTTATTTGAAACCAACCACCACCAACCATTTGCTGTTTCATTTCAAACCAACCACCACCAACCATTTGCTGTGCTTTACTCCAAACCAACCACATTTTCATTTTCAAACCACATTAAGGGCACTCAAGGTCAGTAAAACCAAACTCACAGTTTAGTGTTCAGTGTTATTCACAGCTCAGACTGAGAGACATGACCCTCTCGCTTCCCCCATCTTACAGAGACTGACTGAGGCACTTAACACTTCCGGGTTTTATAGTCCCTTCGGAAGGGGCGTGGCCTTCAGGAGAGAGAATCTCAACATTTTTCAAACACTAATAACTCTTTTATTTTTCATCGATGGGAAAAATCCTCTTGTCCTGCACAGCGGAGGGTGACTGTGAGTAAGATGGCCAAAAAACACAGCCGTAAGTGGCAGCGTTTTTTCTAAAATCGATATACAGAACAACAGGAAGTGGTCAAGATCAGACTTTTAGTAGTATAGATATATATTGGGAATAATTTTGCAATAAGCACATATACTGTATATAATAAATACAAATTCCTTTTATAAATTTATTTTTTGTATTTTCATAGCTATTGATCTAGATCAAGTATGGAATGTTAGAAGGAACATACCATTGGGGCAATTAAAAACTGCAAAAACATCATCTACTTCTACTAAATACTATTCTCGTTATGGTGAAGTAAGAGGTAAGATTGAAGTTGAAATTGGTTGGTCCTTGAAATTATTCCCTGTAATGTGGAATCTTATGTGTTTGGACTTTTCACCTACAGCAGAGTAAGACTGATTCCATTCACACACTTGGAGTCCAGTAAGAAATTCAACCTCTCACTACCAGGCGGGATATTTGTTAACATTTAAAATGTTGTTGTGGTGTAAAACACCCCAAATTATGTCAACCATATTCAACATCAAGTATTGGTCTCCAGCATAAGCTCAACATTTTTATTGACATGGAAAACAACCACATATTATTAAACCTTTACCCTGAAACGATGCTGTTTAAATATCATGGACATGCTATTAAAGGTCATGGCCTTAATTCTTTGCATTGCTGCTCTACGGCACTCTATATTTTCACTAATTACACTATAAACTCTTGACATTCAAGAGGGCGACGCCCAAGCTTTTTCAATGACTTCAATGCAGACCCGAAAATGGGAACTCATCTACACTTGGTACAGAGGTTTACAGTGGGTGTCAGAGATGTCCCAGATAGCCAAAAGAAACCACATTGGAGATGGTATAGAATGTTTTTTCAAACAAGACCTATCCACCCTCATGGTGCACCAACCCAGGCTCTTCACTACATTTCTCTGAGGACCAATTGATTAACTCTGAGGATCAACATCCACAGTATTTGGTCTTAATCTTACCAATTTATAGATGCATAACTCACCTACAATTTGTATCTAAACTACAATTTTTCAGGGGCCTCTCTCTCCCACAAGCTCACCCTCATACACATTCCCTTAGATGAATGTGGAGTTATACATTATCCTTTATCCCTTACTCTGGGACATATGATCTCCGAGGATGGTTTAATTAGCATAGGTGTGGAGTAAATGACAAAGGCTAGACAAATGCAGGTTGATTAGTAAAAAAAAAACAGTATGCTGGATTTATTAAAAACAATTCTTGCTCTCTGACTTTTTATTAGTTTTTTTTAAATTACAGAGATGGCTGATGAGGGCAATGTAGTTGATGTATAATATATAATACAATAAACCCTTGTTTTAACGGACCTCTTTATAAATGGATTTCAGTTATAGTGAACAAAACTATTGGCGGCTGCCCCCTCCCACCTACCTCGCGCTGCCTCCCCTGCAGCTTTAGAGTGCCGGCTGCTCACACCGCCCCCACACCACCCCTGGCTTGCACCAACTCCATAGCTGCTTGCAGCCCTGGTTGCCCGCACCCACATGCATCACTTTATTGAATGCTTTAATAAAAGTGAAATTCTTTGTTTGCATACATTGCCAAGGAATGTAAATAATCACCCATAAAGGGCACTTGCAAAGTCACAAATTCCCACCCCCCCCCCCACCTCCCCAGTTCCCCCTTTGTTCTTCCCCACCACCCCCCTCCCTCACCAGGTCCCCCATTATCAGGTCCTCCACACCGCCTCCCCTGCAGCTTGCAGCGCTGGCAGTCCGCACTGACTGCCCGGCCGCTTGCTGCCCCAGCTGCCAGCTCCGCCCCACTGGCTCGTGCCGCTTCTAGGCCTGACCTACTGCCGCCACCGCCAGCCCACACACCTTCCTCGGCCACTTCCAAGCTACGCCTGCCACTGCCACCGCTGACCCTTATCTTCACTCCATCCCATGTGCCGCGACCATTGACTCCGCCGATCCTTGCTTCTCCCCCAGCCGCGAGAAGGCCGGGGTCGGCAACTCGCCTGGATTGCAGGCAGTTCCAGACCGAGAGTCTGAAGCAGGGTCTTGGTCCAAAACGTCACCTATCCACGTTCTCCAGAAGTACCTGACTTGCTGAGTTACTCAAGCACTTTGTGTCCTTTTGTGTATTAGCCTGCAAATACAGTTGTTTGTTTCTACTACTTATACTATGATAGTACCATTCTCGGTTACAGTGGACAATTGGCAATAATGGACACCATCCCGCCCCCACCAGGGTCTGTTATAACGAGCGTTTATTGCATCAACTATGAAGGGATTTGTTAAAGAACTGCAATAGGCATTTGATGAAGTGCTGCACAATAGGATTGTCATCGGAATGAAAGGGACGGGAGCAGCACGGATAGAAAGACAGAAGTAATTTTCTGAAATTATTCCAAGAATGAGAGAATTCAGCTTTATTAAAAAGCTGGAGGAATCAGTTTTGTTCAGAGGAGGTTGTAATACATGTAGGAGTTTAAAATCGTGAAGAATAAAGACTGATTGTGAAGAACATTTCCCTGTTGCAAAAGGGTGAAGATTAGCACCATGAGGAAAAATGATTTTACATAGTGTTGCGATTCTGCTGTATAAATAACATGTCCATACAGGTCCATACAGGTCCAAAGACTTTATTAACATAGAAACATAGAAACATAGAAAATAGGTGCAGGAGTCGGCCATTCGGCCCTTCGAGCCTGCACCGCCATTTAATATGATCATGGCTGATCATCCAACTCAGTATCCCGTACCCGCCTTCTCTCCATACCACCTGATCCCTTTAGCCACAAGGGCCACATCTAACTCCCTCTTAAATATAGCCAACTAACTGGCCTCAACTACCTTCTGTGGCAGAGAGTTCCAGAGATTTACCACTCTCTGTGTGAAAAATATTTTCCTCATCTCGGTCCTAAAGGATTTCCCCTCTATCCTTAAGCTGTGACCCCTTGTCCTGGACTTTCTCAACATCGGGAACAATCTTCCTGCATCTAGCCTGTCCAACCCCTTAAGAATTTTGTAAGTTTCTATAAGATCCCCCCTCAATCTCCTAAATTCTAGCGAGTACAAGCCGAGTCTATCCAGTCTTTCTTCATATGAAAGTCCTGACATCCCAGGAATCAGTCTGGTGAATTCTCTGCACTATAGTGTAATGTCCTTCCTCACCTTTGCAGACCAAAACTGTACGCAATACTCCAGGTGTGGTCTCACCAAGACCAATGTTGTATTGCAGTAGAACCTCCCTGCTCCTACTCAAATCCTTTTGATGAAGAACCACTAAGTTACTTAAGAAGCTTTCTAGATGCCTGCTGCAAAGGCATGCCTACTTTCAAAGAAAGGTAACCATGACACCCAGGTGACGTTGCATAGGGAGCTTTTCCTAATCGGCCACCATTTAGATAATAGTCTGCTTTCCTGTTTTTGCGACCAAGAATGGATATAACCGATCACATTTATCCACATTATACTGCATCTCCAGCATTTGCCCACTCACCCAGCCTATCCAAATCACCTTGCAGCAGAATCATCCTCCTCACAACAAGAGCATATACCCCCAGGTGAAATTGACCGCAAAAGGGGAGATGTTGCGGTTCAATGTCGTCCAAATCATTACCTATATCCATTGTAAATAGGGGAGGAGTCCCAGCACTGAGCCTTGCGGTACCCCATAAGTCACTGCCTGCCATTGTGAAAAGGACCCGTTTACTCCAACTCTTTGCTTCCCGTTTGCCAGCCAGTTCTCTACCCACATCAATACTGAACTCCCAATACCGTGTGCTTAGTATTTGTATACTAATCTGCAATGTGGGCCTTGCGTGGGAGCCTCAAGGAAAGTCTAGATATAAACAAGCCACTGGTTCTTCCTCCCGTATCCACTCTCCTGGTAACATCCTCGAAAAATTCTATAAGATTCGTCAGACATGATTTACCTTTCATAAATCCATGCTGACTTTGTCCAATGATTTTACCACTTTCCAAATGTGCTGCTATCCCATCTTTAATAACTGACTCTAGCAGTTTCCCCACTACCGATGTTAAACTAACTGGGCTGTAATTCCCCGTTTTCTTCCCCCCTCCCTTTTTAGAAGGTGGGGTTACATTAGCTGCCCTCCAATCCTCAGGAACTACTCCAGAATCTAAAGAGTTTTGAAAAATTATCGCTAATGCATCCACTATTTCTGGAGCTACTTCCTTAAGTAGTCCGGGATGCAGCCTATCTGGCCCTGGGGATTTATCGGCCTTTAATCCATTCAATTTACCCAACACCACTTCTTGACTAACCTGAATTTCACTCAATTCCTCCAACTCCTTTGACCCGTGGTCCCCTGCTATTTCCGGCAGATTATTTATGTCTTCCTTAGTGAAGTCGGAACCAAAGCAGTTATTCAATTGGTCCACCATATCCTTGTTCCCCATGATCAATTCACCTGTTTCTGACTGCAAGGTACCTACATTTGTTTTAACTAATCTCTTTCTCTTCACATATCTATAAAAACGTTTGCAGTCAGTTTTTATGTTCCCTGCCTGTTTTCTTTCATAATCTATTTTCCCTTTCCTAATTAAACCCTTTGTCCTCCTCTGCTGGCCTCTGAATTTCTCCCAGTCCTCTGGTTAACGTTACAGCATCGGTAACTTCATACTAGCGCATTTCTCTAAAAGTTTGGGAACCAGGCAGGGATGTTTACTGTAAAGCTAGTGGGCGAAGCCACAAAGTATAACATGAGTGACACTGATCTACATCCTCCCTCTTAAAGAATTAAACATCAATACAAAACCATGAACTAAGTAAGGCATGCATAGCAATTGATAATAAACTGGAGGAAAGTCAAACATAGCCTGGGTACTTCACAACCGGCTTGCAAATACGACCAGCACGTGTACGATAAAGACCATCTCTGTTCTTTCCCCTCGGGGACAGAGCAGGTGACTTCACAGGTGAGGGAGACTGAACCAGCATTCCTGGAGACGAACCAGGAGACTGTCGTCACTGACAAACCAGCCATTGCAGACGTGGGTTGTTGTGCTGGTATAGGCGGAGGAGTGCCGCTAGATACAGATGGAAGTATACTTGTACGGTCTGGATAATCCGGATGTGGAACTGGCTTGTTCACAGGCAGGCTATGTAGTCTGTTACGCCTGTAGGTGCTGCCATCAGCACTGACCAGATATGAGCGTGGCTCTGAAGCAGTTCTAGAAATTCCAACAATACGGTCATGGCCTTTGTCAGTCTGCAAATGAACCATGTGCCGCTTGGTCAATGGTGGCAGTGGCCTACTTGTTTTGTCATACCATTGCTTTTGAATGTCACAGAACCACCTGAGGGATCAATGCCTGATTCGCCACAGGCACCATGACACCAGTCTGCCTCGACAATAACCGTTGAGCAGGTGAACCCAAAATGGGGTCACGGGAGATGTTGCGTAAGTTGAGCAGATCGAGAAACACGTCGGAATTAGCTCTGTGCGAACGTTCCATGAGCTGTTTGGCACTCTTGACAGCCCGCTCAGCAAGTCCATTCGACTGTGGATATTCAGGACTGCTGGTGATGTGGCGAAAATTCCAGTGTGTAGCAAACTGCCTGAAGTGTTGGCTGGTGAATTGACTGCCGTTGTCAGATAACAGTATACCCGGAGATCCGTGGACTGAAAAATGGCGAGATAGCTTCGAAACCACCCCGCGAGAAGTGGGGCTGCTAAGAAAATCAATGTCAAACCATCCTGAATACGAATCGATGAGTACCAGGTACTGCTTGCCATGCCACTCAAATATGTCAGTTGCCACTGTACGCCACGGGAGTGCAGGATCCGGATGTGAAAGAAGTGGTTGCTTTTGTTGGTGATGTGCCAAGCTGTTGCACACTGCACAGGATGCCACAATCTTGGTGATGTATTCGGCCATGCCAGGCCAGTAAAACAGCTTCTTACCCATAGGACAGTAGCTTCAGCGCCTGGGTGCCCTGGAGGCGTGGGTTCGAATCCCACTTCTGACACCATGTTGCGATTCTGCTGTTTAAATAACTGAAGTCTTACACCATGATAAAGGTCCAAAGGCTTTATTAACGTTACAGCATCGGTAACTTCATACTAGCACGTTTCTCTAAAAGTGTGGGAACAAGGCAGGGAGGCTTACTGTTAAGCTAGTGGGTGTAGCCACAAAGTATGACTCATAACATGAGTGACACGTAGTGGTTAGGGATTGAATCGTATTGCCTGAGTTGGTCGTGATTTCATTGTAGTGATGAAAAGGGAAGTAAAGAATTTGCAGTTCATGAGGAAGAGGCAAGGAAGCAGGACAAGTTGAATTGTTCTTGCATACAGTCATTGTAGATTCAATGCGTCAAATGCCGCCTTCTATAATGCAACCATTCTGTAGAACGACGTCAAGCAGGCTAATGGGGTATTCATGACAGAAACACCGTGAAATTGCATCAGTGAACAGGAATCTGACAAATTATTTTGCTGTTTTTATCTCCATATACAGGTACTACTTTTACGTGTTCTTTCTAAATGTGTTTTCTATTATTTTTGATCAGATAATACAATTGAAATGAAGCAATCTTCAAGATCAAAAGAATGTCAGATGAATGGAAAGGCCTACGATTGTCTGAATAAACAGGAAGAGTTTGACTTCTAAGATTCACATATTTTTCATCCAAAATGCAAGCAGTGTTATTTAAATTTCTGATAATTAAAAGGTGAATGCTTTCACATATTTTAACTAAATATTTAAATATTTGAGATTTATTATAGAATTTGGTGTTGTCTTAGAAACAGGTATATTAAAATGCTGCTTTTCAGCATAATTGAACTGATTAATTTGCAAATTTGTAACAATTTCCAAAAATATGGCTGATAATATAAATAATGAACAAGTATTTCACAATTTTTATCAACTTTCCATTCCATTCAAACATTCCGTTACTTCCTTACATATTATCTTAATTTGGACTAGAAAATTAAAATAAACATATTGGTACAAATATATATATATATATATATATATATATATATATATAATATATATATATATATATATATATATATATATATATATATATATATATATATATATATATATATATATAGATATATATATATATAGATATATATATATATATATATATATATATTTAATTTAATGATACATTGTACAATTTATTTATGACAATCTTCATGTATTAAAAAGTTCAAAATAATTTGAGGTAAATGATCAGCATATAGAAAATGCATTTGTTGGTTATGCCTGTTAAGTATTTGTTACTTGGAGTGTATCATTATGTTATATTATATCCAAGCAGGATAGATGATGCTGAAATTGGTCTAATGTTTGGAATTGAATATAAAATCTGAAAATGATGTAAATACTGAGGCCAGGCCACGCTCTATAGAGAGCAAAACAGAGTTAATGTTTTGGATTAATGAGTTGTCATAGACCTAGGGCAAGTTAGAAAACAAGCATGTTTTAATGTGCAGAAAAGGAGAAAGAATGGCGAGAACAAGGAAAAGCTTAGGAATAGGAATACTTTATTGTCACATGTGACTCGGTACAGTGAGATTCTTTGCTTGCAAACACAATGAATACAAATAGCAGCGACCTACGGCGCTGACTAAGTTACAAAGCACGCCGGCTCCTTCTTTTGTCCCCCCCCCCAACAGTTCCCCCACGCCGGGTCCCCATTGTCCTTTGTCCACCCCCCATTGTCCATTGTTCTCCCTCACGGCGGTCCCCCCACGCCGGGTCCTCCATTATTCTTCCCCCTCCCTCACGGTGGTCCGCTACATTCCAATCGACCACGGGTCGACCCGCGAGGCTCCATCACTGCTGAGGCCCCATCGCTGTGAGTGTTAGAGACCAAGCAAGACAAAAAATCTGCAAATGGTGGTATTGCCAATAAATACATCTGTAAAAATTAGAGGTATGCCCAATTTCATTGTCTTCTGAACAAGTAGAAGGGTTAGTTGTGTTTTCTTGTCCATAGCTTCAATGTGACTTGACCATGTCAAATTGTTGGTGATATCTACGCTTTGAAACTTGAAACTTTCGATCATCTTCACTTCAGCACCATTAATGCAGACTGAGCTGTGTACACCACCTCGCATCCTGATGTCATTTTTTCACTGCTATTGGCATAGTTCATTCTCTCGTGCTCTTCAACCTTTGCTCTGTTCACCTCTGCCCTTTCCCTTAATTGTTCCTAATTCTGATGAATAATGATTCACTACACTCATTAACTTATTTCCACAGATAGTGCCTGGCTTGCTAAGTTTTTCCAGCATTTTCTGCTTTTATGTCAGATTTTTAGAATCTACAGGTTACTTTTGCTTTTGAATAAAATCTGTAAGGTAACCATGGGAGAACCAGCTTCTGGAAGACCATGCATTGAACGTTGATGACGCAGGTTTGTTACTCAGCATTGTAAACAATGACGAAATAGAGATCACTTGTACACTCAATCTAAAATAATTATTTTGCTACCAGATTTAGCGAGTTTAATTTGTGGATTTCAGCAGCAGTGATCCAATTGCCTTTTTTGGAAAGTCAGTTTATTAAAATTTAATGCACTTCGGAGAACCATTGCTACCAGTCATAGACACAAAATGCTGAAATAACTCAGCGAGACAGTCAAGTCAGATGCTGCCTGTCCCGCTGAGTTACTCAAGCAATTTGGGTCTATCTTCGGTTTAAACCAGCATCTGCTGACCCTTCCTACACATTGCTACCAGTCACTGACTAAAGCGTTGAAAATTAGTATGTGCTGATTTAACATTAGGGAGTTTTCAATAAGACTCCATCTCTAACTGTGGTTCTGATTATCAGTGAGCTGGTGAAGTATGGGTGAGATTTGAAAGCTAACAACACAGAATGAGCTCATAAATGGTAGAGCAGGATCTAGATGACTACTCATGTTCCTAACTCGTGTGCTGGTATTAGAAATTAGCAAGCCAGTTGAAGAACTAGGAACTTTCGTCAGGTAGGGCTAAAGTACTGGACATTTCTTCTTTAAATTGTATTATTCTCTAAATTGTATCCTCACATCATTATTAAACCAGGGCTTATTGTTATTATAAACAGTCACAGTTTTAGTTGGGATGCATACACTCTCACATAAATGAATATACAATGTAACAATGTCAGTGTAGGTGTTAATATCGTACTGGCCATCAGCCCAGAAGGTGCTCCATTCAGTGGAGTCAAAACAGTCCTGTAAAGTTTCTATAGCTTGTGAGGACCATTTCCTAAAAAGTTTGACAGTTGGTTTTTCCACCTTAAGTTTCTGACGATACTTAAGAATCAGGAGAATGGTGTTGTGGTCAGACTCACCGATAGGGGCTCTAGCCACAGCATGATATGCCTCGGGGATGGAGGAATAGCATTGGTCCAGTGTATTATCCAGCCTGGTGGCAATGTGGATCTGAGGCTTGTATCTCGGGAGAGCCTTCTTTAGGGTGACGTGATTAAAGTCTCCTAACGCCAGCACAACCGCGTCTGGATTGGAATTCTCCACCTCCATGATGTGATCGGCCAGATGCTGCGACACGGACGGAGCTGAGGCGCTTGGTGGTATGTAGACAGCGGCCAGGATGATGGAGGAAAACTCCCTCGGTAGATAGAAGGGCTTACACATCACCGTGAGAAACTCTAAAACCGGCGAGCAGGTTTGTGACATGGTTTTGGAGTCAGTTTGGAGTCAGTACACCAGTCCCCATCTCCAGCATCTGCAGTTCCTTCTTAAACACCAATTCCTGTTGATGTAGCAGCAAACACCACCCCCGCGTTGTTTGAGTGAAGCTTCCTACAGAGTAAAGCTAGAAAACAAATTACAAGCTAATGACATCAAAGGGCAAGGTCTGCAGGCTATCACAGACTATAAAACCAAGCACCATGTTCTACACAGCGACCCCTCCCTCCCTGGGAAGCTCAATGACTTTTACTGTCGTTTTGACAAGGGCAACCATCAGTCCCCCTCTTTAACCACAGAGCTGGGTGACACTACTCCTACTGTCTCAGAACATGACGTCAGAACCCTGCTCCGCCAGCTTAACACCAGGAAGGCAGCAGGGCCTGACAGTGTGGCGCCTGCTATATTAAGACACTGCTCTAATGAACTGACACCCGTCCTCACCTCCATTTTCAACTGGTCACTTCAACTCTCAATTGTGCCTGCTTAATTCAAGTCAGCTGTGATCGTACCAGTCCCCAAGAAAAATAACATCACTTGTCTTAACGACTATAGGCCTGTTGCCTTAACTTCAGTCATCATGAAGGTTCTTGAGAGACTGGTATGCAAACATCTTTCCAGCATTACACTTGACCCCTATCAATTCGCCTACAGAGCCAACAGAAGTGTAGATGATGCAGTGTCCCTCTGTGTGCACTCCATCCTCCAACACCTGGAATCCAGATCCACATATGCTCGCATTCTTTTTGTGGATTTTAGCTCTGCTTTCAATACCATAGTTCCTGTAAAGTTGATACACACTTTACAGGAACTGGGGGTCAACTCATCTCTATGTAAATGGATCTATAGCTTTCTATGTGACAGAAAACAAGTGGTAAAAATTGGTAACCATGTCTCACTGGCTAGGTTCCTGAACATCGGCACCCCCCAAGGTTGCGTTTTATCACCTCTTCTGTACTCTGTATACACACATTTTTGCTGTTCACACTCTGACTCTGTCTTGTTATTTAAGTTTGCAGATGACACATCTGTGGCAGGTCTTATTACTAATAACATCGAAACCGTTTACCGTAGTGAAGTGGAGGAGCTAGTAAGGTGGTGTGAGAACAACAACCTCATACTTAACATCTCAAAAACTAAGGAGCTGGTTGTTGATTTCAGAAAGAGGGCCACCCCCCTCCTCCCTCTCTTCATCAATGGAGAGGTGGTTGAGAGGGTCACCTCCTTTAAGTTCCTCGGGACCACCATACATCAATCCCTATCATGGGAGCTCAACACCAGTCTCATAATCAGTAAGTGCCACCAGCGACTCTACTTCCTGCGGCAGCTTAAAAAATTCAGGGTCGGTCGACCAGCCATGACCCACTTCTATAGGTCTACCATAGAAAGCATACTCACATTCTCTATGCTTGTCTGGTATGGTCACACAACCTCGCAGGATAAGATTCGGCTGGAGAGAATAGTGCGCCGAGCTTCTAAGATCATCGGTTGCAGCAGACTTCCCTCAGTGACATCACTTTACTCAACAAGACTCACCAGAAAGGCCAAAAAAATCATAATCAGTTTCACCCAGCACATTACCTCTTTAATCTCCTCCCATCAGGAAGGAGATATAGAAGCATTAAAAGTAAAACATCTCGCTTCAGAGACAGCACCTACCTCCAAGCCATCAGATATTTGAATTTGCACTAATCACTTTGCACTTTCTTTTGCACTTGCACTTACCCTTAACATGACGCTGCTGGGTACTGTCCTTCCTGTATATATTGTCCTTCGTACGGAATTGTCTGTATTATTTATTGTAGTGTATGTGGTGGTTGTATTGTACTGTATTGTATCTGTCTGAGAGCGAACCAAGACACATTCCTATCAACTTGTTGACATGGCAATAAATTTCTTGAATCTTGAATCTTGTTTTGACACTGGGCTAAATAATTCCTATCTGGTTATCTATGACACTGAAAAAATGACTCCAAAGGTAATGCCTGTTCAATGCTGGAGATTATCAAAAAACTGCCTGGAAGTGTAAAAATGGTCTCCCTTTTAACGATGGGTCTTTGGTCTGAGTTATTAACCCTGTTTCTCTTTCCACAGATGCTGTGTGAACTGTGAGTGTTCCAGCAGCTTTTAGCTTTATGCCTGTTATATTTGCACTTTAACCCTGAAATAAGCAAACCAGAAGAAAAATTAAAATATGGCTGTTAAAAGTAGAAGTCTGTTAAATAAATACAATTAATATTGACTTGCTTTTCTTTTGTTCAAATATAGACTAATTAAAGTAGAATTGTTATTTGCTCAGTGTTCTTCACTGATACATGATAGTGGATATATTATCGTTTAGATTGAAAGACAATTTGATATAAGATTCCATTATCCTGACTTTTGCAAAACATGAAACAATATAGTAACTTTAGATAAATTCTTATTTTGGTTTCAATTTAGTAACAAACTTAGGCTAATCAGCACATCAAGTTTGCAGTTCATTAACAGCCAATGTTCTGAAAATAAGTTTTAATTAGATTTTAACATGTGTACCAAACTGATTATATTGTACATACATTGAGAAATAATTTTACCAGACTGCATCCAGAAGAGATTCTCATCTACTGTAGACATATATGACATTGCAACTGATGCTGCTCCTGACCACTTTGCAAAGAGCAGCATGTTTACTCCTTTCTTTGTGTAGGAAGGAACTGCAGATGCTGGCTTATACCAAAGATAGACGCAAAATAGCTGCAGCACTGGTGAGTAAGGCAAGGCAGCGCCTTTACCACATCAGGTAATTGAGGAAATTCAGAGTGTCTCTGAGGATCCTCCAGTGCTTCTACTCAGCGGCTGTGGAAAGCATCTTGTCCGGGAACATCACGATTTGGTTTGGGAACTGCTCTGCCCAGGACAAGAAGGCTCTGCAGAGAGTAGTGTGTTCGGCCGAATGCACTATGGGAACTACACTCGCTCCCCTGCAGGAACTATACATAAGAAGGTGCAACTCCAGAGCCAACAAGATCATGGGAGACCCCTTACACCCCAGCAACAGACTGGTCCAGCTGCTAAGTTCAGGCAAACGCCTCCGTTGCCATGCTGTGAAAATGGAGAGGATGAGAAGGAGTTTCTTCCCAGAGGCCATTAGGACTGAAAACTCCTATCTCACCAGGGACTAACTTTACTGTACCAATTTACTGTTGTGTCTTTTTAAAATTGCTGTTTTTTTTCTTTTTTTTCCTCCCACAAATATGCGATGTGTTTCTGTTCCATTCTGTTTTGTAGTTTTTTTGCACAATCCGCAAGCATTGCCATTTTTCATTTCACTGCACATCTCGTATGTGTATGTGACGAATAAACTTGACTTTGACTTAGACTTGCAAATGTTGGAGTAACTGAACAGGTCCGGCAGCATTTTATAACATCATGTGCAATAATTATTTTGGTGTTCTCAAATATTGGCAGGCTTTATTTTTCAGCCTCCTTTATATGTCAATTACATTTATCCCAATCAGTCAAATAAATAGGTTCAATGTCTAAAATTGATATACTGTTTTAAACTCATGATTAGAATTTGTCACTTTCTTGGACATTAAAATCCAAGTACTGATTATAAGAGTCACACACATATCCCACTCTACAGATTGTCAGATACTTCCTACCCTGAAGATCAGTAACTAGTTTGGGGGGGAGGAGGGGGAAGAAAACTGACAAGTTAGATTTCTTTTTCTGGTGTAGGTCACAAGTTGTCCAAATCATTTAAATGTAAAGGCAATCTTCATTACTTGTTTTTTTTTTGTTTGTTTTAGAGATACAGCATGGAAACAGGCCCTTTGGCCCACCGAGTCAGCGCCGATCAGTGATTACCCATACCCAAGTTCTATCCCACACAATTTTACCTAAGCCAATTAACTTACAATCCCGCACAACTTTGGAATGTGGGAGGAAACCGGAACACCCAGAGGAAACCCACGTGGTCACAGGGAGAATGTGCAAACTCTGTACAGATAGCACCCATGGTCAGGATTGAACGCGGGTCCCTGGCGCTGCAAGGCAGCAACTCTACCGCAGCGCCACAATGCTGCCCAAGTAATATATATTTTTTGTGTATGATATCCCCATTTTCAAACTTCATTTTAAGGCTAGAAACATTTTGTGCATACTTTTTACGAAGAAGGTAATTTTTCTGTTCACGAACAGCATGTTACTTTGGTGCTGTCATCTCAGTTTCATCAGGCAGATGAGCAACCTGCAGAAGCTAGGCTATTCACTGTTAGGATGGAGGATACATTGATGATTGCTAGCAGCACTTTAAATAACTTTTAAAGAGAAGATTCAGTATGACTGCAGATAGCTTGGAGTGCTTCTTAAGGAAAAATAAATTGCTTTGCAGTCTGCAGCTCAAATCTCTTAAATTTTCCACTGATGCTTGGTATACCACTGAAGGAAGGACTGGAAGGAAATTGTCCTTCACCCCAATGCCAGCAGTGTGGAACAGAGAACCTTCCAGGGGATAATGAATAAAACAGCAGAAAAACTGTTGCCATGGACATCAGTGTCTGGAGGTCATCTGCCAAGGCTTGGTTACACTGCTTAGACTGACTGCTCACCTGTTAATTAACTTCATGAGTCACAAGTTTAAGAATCCGACCTTTGCATCAATGATTCCACCCTCATGTCAACAGCCTCGCAGGTGACAAAACTCTTCTCCACATGCTTCACCTTTCTGCAGTCATTGCCTCCTGCTGCACTTGACCTACTCTGAACCGTTTATTTTTAGCACCATTACAACTCCCCCACATTTAATAAATTTATATATAGCTGGAGGAACTCAGTGGGTCAGATGGCATCTGGGAAGGAAGGTCAGGGCATTTTTCAGATTGATTTAGTAAGGGTGAGAAAGCTGGAAACGAGGTGGGGAGTTTGAGGAGAACTCTTTGATGCACGTGAGGGCTCAATTCACAACAGTTGGGGCGAAACCATGTTTACTGAAGAAAGAGAAGATCTCAGATGATCTAGAGTAAAAAGCCTTATCTTGGGAGCAGATTTAATAGTGACAGAGAAAATGTGAGTAAGGAATGCATCCTTGCATGGTGAGACGAGTCATGATAACTGGGAATCAGTGGGTTTGTGGTAGATGTCAGTACATACTAGACCAAGTGGGACCTGTTGGGTCCCATGTTCACATGGGAGGGCTGGTCCCCCAACGCAATATTCCACCTCTCCACCAATTCCAATATTGGTGGCCAGTGTGGTGGGGGTGCTTTCTGGAGCGCTGGTATGGGTGTTGTGGGCTGAAGGGACTGGTCTCCAGAGGGCTAGTATGGACATGGTGGGCCAAATGGATTATTGAGGTGGCAGCTCAGTCCCTCAAGCCTGATGTGCTGGCAGTTGACTCACGGCTTATCCTTGAAATACCACTTCAAGTAGGGTGCACAGCCACCAAATTCAAATAGATTTTTCTACCATTTCAACCAGGGTGCAAGGCCACCGAATTCAGGTGCAGTTTCCGAGCACTTCAAGCAGGGTGCAAGGCCACCGAATTCAAGTGCAGTTTCATACCATTTCAAGCAGGGTGCAAGGCCACCAAATTCAAGTGCAGTTTCATACCACTTCAAACAGGGTGCAAGGCCACCAAATTCAAGTGCAGTTTCATACCACTTCAAGCAGGGTGCAAGGCCACCAAATTTTAGTGCAGTTTCATACCACTTCAAGCAGAGTGCAAGGCCACTAAATTCTAATGCAGTTTCATACCATTTCAAGCAGGGTGAAACCACCATAAAACCACACAAAACACCACTCACAGTTCAGTAGACATTCAGCGTGTTCAGTTGATTCACAGCTCAGACAGAGTCATGACCTCTCCCTCCCCATCATGCAGAGACTGAGCTACACCCACACTTCCGGGTTTTATAATCCCTCCCCCCTCCCACGGGGAGAGGTGTGGCCTTATTGGCGTGATTGACATGAGAGAGATTCTCAACATTTTTTAAACACTAATAACACTTTTCTTTTTCATTGATGGGAAGAATCCTCTACCCGATGAGCGGATGGGGACTGAGTAAGAAGGCTAAAAATCACAGCCGTAAGTGGTAGCATTTTATCTAAAATCAATATACAATGCAAACAGGAAGTTGTCAAGTTTAGACTACCAACCATTTGCAGTGCTTTTATTTCAACCCAACCCCCACCAACCATTTGCAGTGCTTTTACTTCAACCCAACCCCACCAATCAACCCAACCCCCAACCATTTGCAGTGTTTTTACTTCAACCCAACCCCACCAACCATTTGCAGTGCTTTTACTTCAACCCAACCCCACCAATCAACCCAACCCCCAACCATTTGCAGTGCTTTTACTTCAACCCAACCCCCAACCATTTGCAGTGTTTTTACTTCAACCGAATCTCACTTCCCCCATAGTCCCTCCCCCTCCCACCAGCAGGGGCAGCAGAGAGAATCTCAACATTTTTAAAACATGAATAACTTTTATTTTTCATCGATGGGAAAAATCCTCTTGTCCTGCGCAGTGGAGGGGGACTCTGGCCAAAAATCACAGCCGTAAGAGGCAGCGTTTTTTTTCTAGAATCATGAAACAGAAAAACAGGAAGTGGTCAAGATCAGACTTTTAGTAATATAGATACTGGCCCCTATTGTCTGTAACAGCAAAGATCTTATAGCGAAGCAAGATGGGTTACTCTCGCGCAAAAGTGAGGTACGCTCATGGGCAGATTCATGGGTGATTATAGGACACATTTTAGCAACCTGACTCCGCCATCTTGTTCCACCATCTTGCTCCGCTTTCTTGCTCCCGCCTTCTTGCTTCCGGCCAAAGATTGGATCCGCAGCGGGGAGAAGGAGTGCGGGGCCCGGGGCAGCGGGGAGAAGGAGTGCGGGGCCTGGGGCAGCGGGGAGAAGGAGTGCGGAGCCCGGGGCAGCGGGGAGAGAGAGTGCGGGGCCCGGGGCAGCGGGGAGAGAGAGTGCGGGGCCTGGGGCAGCGGGGAGAGAGAGTGCGGGGCAGCGGGGGAGAAGGAGTGCGGGGCCCGGGGCAGCGAGGAGAGTGCCCCAAGACAATGTTTCTTATTTACAATGTTTCTTATTTAATGTCCCTTATCTAGTCTGAAATAAAGTTCATTATTGGATTAGAAGAAATATAATTGTGTGTGTTATATACATTTATATAATTTTCATGTATGTGTGTTTATAAACATTTTATTCCTTAACAAGAATCAACAGAATTATGAACTAACAGAATTATGAATCTAACCCTATAATCACGCACAAAAAGTCGCCCCCTGTCAATCACCCTGCGAGTCGGGTCGGTTCCAGTTGCTACAAAATCAACTCAAACACTGTTTGTGAGCCATTTAAAAAGAAATGATTTAAAAAACATTAAAAAAGACAATTACGAGTCAAATTTTATTCTTGACAAGAAGTTTGAACCGACAGATTTATGAATCTGACCCACACAAACTGTTGCCCCGCAACATTGATTACAGTGCGAGTCGGGTCGGGTTAGGTAGGCTCAGGTTGCTAAAATGGGCGAGGAAAATGCCCACGATCCCCTCCATAGCGTACTACACGTCAGTCCATTGCATTTAGCAGGAGTAGCCTATCTTGCTTCGCTATAAGATCTTTGTGCAACAGTACATGTAAAGTATGCTGCTTAAAGCTATTAAGAACGCTCCTTGTTTTTTAATGTTGCAGTTGCACACATTATACTGAGAGGAAATTAAGCAATCTATTGTACATTATTTTGTCTCTTTCGCAAGTTGGTCATCCCCCTTTTGGAAGAGGAATGACCAACTTGTTTCTGGAACTTGGACTTAAAAGGGGCTTCCAGAGTGCCACATTATTAATGTCATTCAGATTCTGAAGAAATTGATCATTGTGAACATTGATTACTGCAAGAAGGTTTTTCATATGGAAATAGTACCCAGCTATGGAATTATGGTCATGATGGAGCAGGCATCCAAAGAAACATGTTCCTGTACTATATATACCTTGGGTGAATACAGAGAGCTATCAAATGAAATTATTTCCTAAAAAAGGTTATTTTACAAATGTTGGTTTGTGGGAGTCACTGGATCAGCATGTGGTTAAACAAAGAACCATGCAGCACAGGGGAATGGACCCTTCAGCCCACAATGTTTGTTCTGTACGTGACGTCAAATTAAACTGATCTCATCTGCCTGTACATGATCCATATCCCTCATTTCCCTGCACTTCCATGTGCCTATTCAAAAACCTCTTAAACACCACCTTTGCGAAGCGTTCCAGGGCCCCACCACTCTCTGTGATAAAAACCTTGCCCCGCACATTTCCATTACACATTCCCCCCACTCTTTAAAATCTAAGCCCTCTAGTGTTAGATATTTCCACCCTGGGGGAAAAGGTTCTGACTGTCTACCCTATCTATGCCTCCCATAACTGTATATACTTCTATCCAACCTCTCCCTGTAGCTGAAACCCTCTAAAGCAGACAGAACCTTGTAAACCTCTGCACCACTCTTCTCAGAGCCTCCACATCCTTCCTGTAAAGGGGCGACGAGATCTGTTGACCTTGCTATGATGTTGAGCTGATTCCCCATGCAGACCTTTAATTCGACTAACACTGAAGTAGGGTCTGGACCCATAACGTCACCCATTCCTTCTCTCCAGAGATGCTGCCCGTCCCACTGAGTTAGTTACTCCAGCTTTTTGTGTCCATCTTCGGTAACACTAATTACAAGGTTAGCAACATCACAGTGCCAGTAAATTATTATTATTTTTATTATTATTTAACTTTATTTTGGATTCAAGGTCCAGACAAGGGATGACATTACATAAAATACATGGCATATAAAAACACTATAAAATACATATAAAATCTTAGTATATCACTTATAAAAGCATCATAAATTATACAAAAAACATAACACATGATTTAAAATCCAGAATAAAAAAGATCAGTGTCTTACAACGAGACAATGATACCAGTGTCTCCACAACTGGGATTCGTAGCGTGCTGTGCCAAACCTTATGTTTGACAAGGCCACATTTTTAGAACAGGACTGGGTCATGAATTGCCGAATCCCTCAGACAGCATTTATGTTTTAGTTCAGATTCCAGTGTCTGCAGTTGTACTTGATTTCCGTCTAATCTCGGCCATTGGCCTATTTCTGAAGTGAGCGGTGCCGAGAATTTGGACTGCAGTAATTTAAAAAAAATGCGTAAGACTTTCCAATTTGAGGATTGCCCCCATGTCCGATCTGAAGAAACTTCCTGATACATAATGACGAGTATTTTATTATAATGTTCAACGTCTTTCGTTTGGATATAATCGAGCAAGCGCTCAGCAAATAAACATCTTCGTCTTGCTCCCTTGAGGCATTTGCCACATGCATTGGCACGTCCATTATTAACACTGCGTCCAAATCATATCCAAGCAGTCTACGTTAGCCGTGATCGAGGCAGTGCCGGGGGGCTGTAGGACGGATCATGAATACTAAACACGAAGGAACACCCTTTGAAAATCTGAATCCTTTTCCAGCAGCCGCCTCAGGCATAAGTAAACACAAACCCTGCAAATGCCAACACGCCCCTTCTCTGTATCCACTCCCTCTCCAATTCGTGCCACGTCAGGAACTTGTCGGGAGTACTACGACCTTTATCTCATTCTGACAAACGTGAGCACAAGAGCTGCCGAGAGCCCAGGGATTGTAGCTGCCCATTCGCGCCTTTCCAGTCAACCTACTTTCACCATTTGAACTCAAATGCTCCGAAATCGCGTTTGGCATTTTCTGTCGCCTCGGGTTCAGATTATGAGAATAAATAATGAGAAGTTTGTGCCGACGGCTCTCTCTCCTTGCTTCCGCTAGTATCGTGCTAACCACGTACCTGACTGTGCGAGAGTTCTTCTTGTTCAGCCACTCCTTCACCTCGCAGCAGGAAAGAGTCGGGGGCAGGAACTCGAAGCCAACGGCGACTGTGCTCATCTGGTGGCATCCGTTCGGCAAGAGAACCGAGATCAAGAACTGCGGCACTCTCTACAACATCCACAGCTGTCAGTTGACAACAGACCGACGGCGCTATGTCCTCTCGCAGGCTGTAATCATACATCACCGGGATTTGGAAAGTCGTTTGGATCAACTTCCCTCGGGACGGAGACCCATAGCTCAGAGATGGATCTGGATGAATTTCGAGTCCCCGACTCACTCTTACCAGCTTGAACAGCTGAACGGTATCTTCAACTGGACCATGACTTACAGGCGCGAGTCTGACATCTTCGTCCCTTACGGATACCTCTATCCCAGAAAGAAAAAGCGACAGATAGTGCTGCCCAAGAAAACGAAACTGGTCGCTTGGGTCATCAGCAATTGGAATGAAGACCATGCACGGGTTAAATATTACAACAAGCTCAAGAACTACGTGAGCATTGATGTATATGGAAAATTTGGCTTGGATCTTAAAAATAACAACGTTGTTCTGACAGTGTTGCCATATAAGTTTTATCTGTCTTTCGAAAATTCCCAACACGTGGATTACATAACCGAAAAACTTTGGAAAAATGCTTTTTTATCCAGCGCTGTGCCCGTGGTGTTGGGACCCAGCAGAACCAATTATGAACAGTACATACCGGCGGATTCTTTTATCCATGTAAATGACTTTTCGAGTCCAGGAAAACTGGCCGAGTATTTGATGTATTTGGATAAGAATAGTGGAAGCTATAAAAAATATTTCGAGTGGAAAAAGGGCTACAATGTGCATCTGACAAAGTTTTGGGATGAGCAGTATTGCAAAGTATGCGAGGCTATCCAGAATGCGGGGAGGCAACACAAGACTATCTCAAATCTGGATACTTGGTTTCAGTGATTGAAGTCTACTTTTGTTTTAAAAAAAGATGAGGTGGTGGAAGAATACTCTTAATTGTGAAGATTGGGAATCGGTTGCATCATTGCATAAAGATCAAGGTGGAACGGTGGATGCAAACATTTGTTTGCAAAGACCATAATTGGTCAAGTTTCTAAACGATCTATTTATTGGCTGTAATATT
Source organism: Leucoraja erinaceus (assembly GCF_028641065.1). Classification (NCBI taxonomy): domain Eukaryota; kingdom Metazoa; phylum Chordata; class Chondrichthyes; order Rajiformes; family Rajidae; genus Leucoraja; species Leucoraja erinaceus. The sequence goes on from NC_073382.1 coordinate 68,711,502, forward strand.
GAAGTACCGTTTATTTTGATTCAAGCAAGTTAAGGCCCATCTCCATAAAATAATCTTGAACTGGTTGCTAAAAAAATAACTGCAAATTTTTGACTTCCTAGCAAAGGTACAACATTATTAATTTACATTAACGTCCATAAAATAAACTCGCACCAGCTAACAGTGCAGGGAAAATTATCTGCATTTTTTTTTTTACAGCTCCATCCGCCTTATGTCCTGTTTGGGGCAGTGCATACACACGTTGTTGATATTTTGTTGCAGCCCACTGCTGCCAGTTAGAAAACCTGGAAGCGTTTCTGGATTTCACCAACAATTAGGACGTTATTCTGGAATAAGACTGGGGAAATTTGCATTACATTACAATTTCTCAATGTAGATATTTGTGTCATAAAAATGCTGCTTTAACAGTGTACTCCATTATTAATTTATAAAATAGTAACTCATGAATTATGAAACTGCACCAAGCAAAATGCAGGATTATTTGTGCCACAAGCTTTATCCAGTTAATCTCTCCTTCTTATGACTCTTCATTGAAATTACTGGACATTGTGCAATTGATAGATTTAAATCATTATTAGACACAAAATGCTGGAGTAATTCAGCGGGACAGGCAGCATATCTGAAGAAGGGTCTCGACCCGAAACGTCACCCATTCCTTCGCTCCAGAGATGCTGCCTGTCCCGATGAGTTACTACAGCATTTTGTGTCTATCTTCGATTTAAACGAGCATCTGCAGTTCTTTCTTACACATTATTAGTAATGATTCTAGTTTCAGCCACATACAGGTGAGAAATAGTATTATTAAGGATCATGTTAAATATGTAATTTTGCTTGCCTTATTAAGATTAGCAGAACAACCAAAGGATACACTATTTTAGTATTACTATCAATGATTAAGTGTAGCATAGCTTTCCATTGTGAAAATTATTGTCTACCAACATATGCAGGAATGTGGATGGCAAGATTGGCCTTGTTCAACTCTAATTATATATTTAAACTTTACGTTCCCCAATCATTCATGTAAAATGAGCAGTATGTTAGTTTATTTGGCCTTATCACTGCCCAGTGCTTAAAAAATAATCATACTCCGTTCCAATTCGTAAACTATGATCTTTTTTTTGTACCTGCTAAATTATATTTCTTTGTTATTTTATTACAATAGCAAATGCATTGCCATCTCATGTTGTGAACAGCATTGCAGTTCACTTTGGATGAAGTAACCTGAGAAAGTTACTAGGAAAGCACTTTCAGATGTATGTTTTATTTATGATAATTGCCCTGAACAAGTATTTTAAGTAATTAGCATTCAGATCCAATTTTATTCCAAGTATAAACACTTACTATTAACATTATTTAATGAGAAGGTTATCAAGCATCAATCTTCAGGGATGTGCAATATGGGGTATGTTTGTGATAATTGTGACTTGATTCCAATGCAACATGTTTTTTTTCCAGTGGGATGTCATTTGAACATAAATTTACAAACTCACATGTTTGGCGTATTTTCAAATAGGAAGGAGATCATAGATATTCCATATAAAGATGTTTTAAAATCAACTCTCAATAGAGGAGAGTTTAGTGGTTTGCTTTTACAATTCCTACCGTTCTTATAATGAAAGAAATGTTGCCTTTTTATTGATACAAGATAGCTTTCATTTTTTTGGGAAGAAGTAAAACCTGAGACTCTAAGCCGTTCTGAAAGAAGTTTTTATTTTATTCTTGGTGGTGCATGCAATAAAAATAGCAAACAATAATGCTAGTTGAATTTTGTAAGTGAAATCATGACTGACTACTTGAGCATTCTAAATACTAGGTGTATTTTGTTACAGTCATTATTAAAAGCCAAATGAACAGCTGGCCTGGTATATGAAGCACAGACAGGAAATTTGAAAGGAAACCACCGTGAAAATATATGTGATCAGAGTTATCTCACTGCAAATGCTACTGTATTTCTGTTATACTGAATGGAATAATATGTTATTAATTTATACATAATATTATTTAACCTAATTGTGGCACCTAACAAAACTGCCAGCAGGTCTTACAGTGTTTGTTATGGTATATGGAATGCTATGGAAAATAATATTTACATGTCTCAAACAAAATTATTAGTTCAGCAGGATTAATATTGAGAATGTAACCAAAAAATGAATGGCAGTAGCTGTGAAACTGCCTGGTTAATTTAGAAAAAAATATCTATTAAAAATTTAACTGAAGAACCTAGGTATTTCTTGGTTTACTCTAGACCTGTTGTATTGTCTAAGTGGAGGTTGTACATTCAGTGATTGGAAGGTTTTCTTTGGGATCTCCCACATCCCCAAAGATGCAGTGGGTAATTAATGGAAAGAGAATCGAAGTGGAGTTGGTGATCTAGTGTTAGCAAGTATACGTTACAGGAGTAAAGGTAGATGAGAGGGGGAATGTCTTAATGGGATTGTGTCTTTGTGAATCGGTATGGAACTGAAACGCCAAATTATCTTCTGTGT